>NC_065511.1:30840686-31077045 GCF_006386435.1 Epinephelus moara | reverse complement strand
ATGAATTGACATCATTCCAGACAGGATGTTAGTGTGTCTGTGACTTCCTGTACGGACTGAAGGCTGCTGGAAACTGTCGGGAAACTGTCCGACTTCACCGCAGCTTTTTGTCACTGCCCCCCGCTGCGGCCGCCTGCTCTCGTCTACTTCCCAGGCGAGGCACAGTTAATCTCTAACGACCCTAATGACGCTGTCGGCTAATGGGCTTGTAGCGACTTACGTCTTTCAGATGATACGTCATGTTTGTAGTCGACCAATGAAGATGAGTTTACATATCACCTTGGGTTCATCCTTCACCTTCTCAAAATGATCCCACACTTTGGATTTCCTGCCCAACATGTTATTTACTAGCCTGTGGAATAACCTCAGGGACCAGCCCGGTAAATTAGGGGCTGTACACATGCTGCATCTTTAACTGCCTTGAAAACGTGAGGTCATGTGCTGTGCGGTTGGGAAGGTTGCAAAGACCTTTTAGGTTTTGATTTATTTTGACAAGGCGCAGTTTCACGTCTTCTTTTCTTTTTTTCTTGCGACTAAGCAACCAATGAAATCTTGCCGACTAATGACCTTTCCTGTCGACTAACATTTCGTCGACTACTAGGGGGCAGCCCTTGGTCTTAATTTTTGGTATCTCCATAGTGTCTTCACCAAAATTAGAGCGTATAAATGGGGTCTTTCAACATGGGAAAACCTGCTGAACCTAGGCAATTGATTTTCTTCCTGTTGCCAGTAGACCAAAGCTGTGTGCATGGCTCTGCAGCAGACAGGTATGCCTGTCAAGATGATCAATCAATAACCTATGTCAATCTGAAGACAGAACTAGCAACTAACATTAAATATTACAGTGACAAAATACATTTTCCCCCCTGTTCTCTTGCTACCTTTCAGTTCAGTACAGTGATGAGCTTGAGAATAATTTGGACATCCACTAAAGATGAGCTTTTTTACCTTTTTTATTACCAAACTCTAACAAAAAAATCCTTTTTAAAGAGACTACTTCCAGCAGCAGGTGGCCTGTTAAATAGCCCCACAATGCTCTGAAAGCCTGCCTGGGCTTTCAAACCATCCACACTTTGGAGGAGTGTGAAAAAACAACATGTGTTATAGAGTTGTTAAAATCCCTGTTTCAGCCTGCAGGGGCAGCACTGAGTATGAACTTCACTCATACAGTGATCGTTAAAGCATGACTCATACTGTGTGGACCTCCAAAATGTCCCCTTTTGGCTCGCCCATCCACTGCTGGTTAATTTGCAACAACGCTGAGGTCCCACTGTTGGATTGAGAGCAATTGCATGCATCAGACACACACACTGAAGCCTTATTAAGTCAATGTTGGCATGTGAAATACGCTATTAAGTTAGCGACATACTAAACTACGTGGCTTAATGGTCACTCTGCTTTAAGGACTGAGTTAAAGATACGGCACAGCCACGAAAATGGGGACTCGTTTGAAAGACACCAACACACACACACATGCACGTGCACACATCGTCAAACAAATGAGGCGGTTGCATTAGTGTCTGTCTAGTGAATGGAGAGTGTATATTGATCTGGAGGAGAAGCTCGTACATCAGTGTGGTTTGGCAAAATGCCATTAAGGTGGAGGAGAAATTATGAACACCCACACACATTTATCCTTTTCTTTCCCAGAATAAACTGGCTCAACTTCCTGCTTGTTAAAACCCGCTTTTTATCTACATTTTATTTTTTATTGCTCATTGTGGTGTCTCTCCTTGATCTCCTATTCCTTTTTTCCCTCTTACTTTCCCCCCTATGTCGTTCCAGCGCCCTCCCTCCCTCTCTTGTGTACCCATAGGTGTCCAGCTCAAGGTTTCACATGAAAGTGACTGTACAGTCGAGCACAGTGCTGGGGACGGCAGTGCAGCCGGCTGGTTGCGGCTCTGGAGAGCGTCCCGTCTTTCCTCTGCCGTGCTATTTGTGAGGTCTGACGGGCGGACTGGGAATAGCAGGATGATTCAGCGCTACAGGGTCAGGATCTATGATAATGTACCATGGGGAACATTTCCATATAATGAACACAGTACATCTTCTTTAGAGGCCCTCTTGAGGAACGAAGATGAGGACACACAGATAAAGAGGAACGAGAGAAAGGGAGATCAAGGGAGATTTCAAGAATGAGAGAGGGAGAATACAGGAGGAGGACGGAGAGAAAGGAGGGGAATAGTGGAGACGGCAATAATGAGAGAGAAAATTTAATGGGAGAGACAAAGAAGTAAAAGAGAAAGAGGTAATGTTAATGCAGTGCAGCCGGCAGTTTGTGCTCCCTCTGCAGCACTTGTGAACACTCCTGGCTGTGTTGAGCACTTGCTCTTTCATATCAGCCTCCTGCCGCTACTGTAAAAAGACACATTGAGAGAAAGAGTTTTGCGTGCATTTATTTATGTGTGTGTATGTGAATGCACGTCTGCAAGCCCTTTGTCGCGAAGCTAATAACAAATTGTCATGCTGGCTCTTGATTTGTATGGATAAAAGAAGCCATAATGAGCCCCATAATGCGAGCTATTTAGTGCACCATTTGAAGCAAGCTGCCATGTCTGTCAGTCACAGGAACTTCCAAGTCTCTCCGTGACAAGCCTGGGCTTTTGTCCTGAAGTCTCGAACAATAAAGTGATACAGCGATGACAGACATGCACACACGCCCAACTCACAACCCCGCATCTGTTAAACATTCATTATTCTCCTCTGCGTTGTCTTGCAGAAAGAAAACTGCCACGAGCTACAGAGCCAAAGCAGGCTGGACCAAGTGTCTGCCTCTTTTCATGTCCATTGCTGCTGCTGCTGCTGGAGTCGGTTCCACATGGCACACAAGTGTGAAATTGGTGAGTAGATTACATGTGAGTGCTATGATGTGAGAGCAGCTGCTCCATCTTTACAGGTCAATACTGATCAAACATGGCTGATAATGTGTGTAGGGAGTCAATTTCTTTTCTCCTGCTTATCTAGGCAGATATCAAGACACGTGTGAATCCTCTCATTTGAAATGCATTGTATTTATTTATTGATACAAATCCATTATAAAAGACTATACAATGAAATTTCCACATGCATTTTCCACTTGATTCATTTTTAATACTTCATTCAAGCTAAATGTTTTTACAAATAAGGACAGCGGACAATTATTTCATCGTCGCTGTCGTTGATCCCTGATAATGAAAACCCATTCTCCTGGGGTGTGCATAAAAAATGTAGCTAATAGTCTTATAAACGCTCACATCATTGACTCATAGTTGAAGTTTAACCCTGACTTAACCCATTTGCAGCTCTCAGCTAAGTGATCAAGGAACCAATACAACGCCTCACTGCCCTCTGTCAATACACCTGGTCTGACCTATTGGCGATGGTGGAGAGGGGAGCTGATCCATAGCATTGACAGCCTCCCCCATTCTCCTCTTCTCTCTCATTAGATCTACTCTATTAAACTCCTTATGCATCTGTCTGTAGGCTGCTGGGCTGGGGCTGGGAAACAATCGGAGAACCCCTCTGGTGGTCGCTGATCTCCACTATGGCTGGAAAAGTGCTGAAATGCACTGCGTTTGCAGGTGGTGGAAGACACTGAAAGGTTTTTGACTGCAATAGTAGAAATAGTCTTTGAGTAGGCACAAAGTGTTTGTGTGTTCTTGCGCGGCAGTTATGTGGTGTTTAACTTGCAGTAAAGAGAGAGCAAATATGTGTGCGTAACAATAGATAAATGTATCTACAGTGGTCTTAAAAGACATTTGGGAAATATACTTATTTTCTCTCTGATGGAGAAGATTAGAGGATTGATAACACTCTCATATCTGTGCTGTGAATATGGAGCCAGCAGCTGAGTAGCTTAGCTTAGCACAAAAACAGCTAGTCTGATCTGCACGATTATTTCAAAATTCACCCAGCAGCACGTTATATCTCACTTGTTTAGTCTGCGCAAAAGTCAAAGTGAAAAAACAATTCAGTGTTTTATGGTGATAGAAAAATATTTAATCACCCCTGTAAAACGACCATTTTTATTGTCATTTTCATACCTTTTTTTTTTTGTACAGACTGATAAACAAAAAAAAGGTATATAGATAATGTTTAAGTCCCCTGCCTTTTCTCTTTATGTAAAACCAGGTAAGACAGTTTAAAATGTTCGAAAACTCATCCTACACAGAGGTTTAGCCATTCCAGTGAGATTTTGGGTAACTAGTTGGCCATACTAAAGTGTGTGTGTAAATCCGCACTTCACCGTACGTGGGTTCTAGCAGCTAACAGATCGCTATGGAAAGCGATAGAGAGAGAAGTGTGTTCGGAAATCAGTGGGCAAAATTGTTGTTTTCATTTCCAAAACAATGTGGCGGAAGTCTGATTCATTCATCTCTCCCTCGTCCTCCTCCTGATCTGACAGCGAGGGACGTAATTGAGGAGCCAATGGTGCGCTCAGCAGCGGTTTCCGCCATAGCTCCGTAACGCAGTAAACTGTAAGCCCGCCCACTTTTTAGCAGCCAAATCAAATGTGAAGGATTTGATATAAATCCCTCTTGTAATTGTACACCACTCACTGGGAAATTCGTCACAGCACAGCAGCTAAAGATGCTCTAACTTCTGTTTCACTGGGACTTAAGGAAGTGCTGGTAGGTGGATTTTACTATTTTTGGACAGGCTAGCAGTTTCCTCCTGCTTTCTGTCTTTATGCGAAGCTAAATTAATCAGCTGCTAGCCGAGGCCCTGTATTTGACAGACAGATATGAAAGAGGGACTGATCTTCTCATCTGACTCTCCCCCGGAGAGTAAATAAGTCCAAAATGTCCGTTAATGTCACTGTTTGCATGTGGGTGTGTGAGTATTTGAGAAACAACATCACATGACGCTGGTGAATGTTGACATTGGTTTCTGTGTGTTTGTGCGTACAGTGTTTGAGTGTGTGTGAGAGAGAGGCATCATTCAGGGGTGGAGTTGAGGCGAATGGGAGTTTGTGGCACAGAGGAGGCAGAGGGGTCAGAGATGGCCGCAGTCGTCACTCCCATCTTCCTCAGGGAGCGCTCGTCTGTCACTGAGATGGAGCGAGAGATCGTAGGACGAGAGGCAGCCGGTGGGCCTGAGATAGATAGATAGATAGATAGATAGATAGATAGATAGAAGACAGAGGGTAGGTTCTTTTAATTGTTCCTTTATCCCTGATTCTCCTTCTCTATTTGCTTTGACAACACAAATGCATTTCACGTTCTTCCAATAAAGCAAATTGATGATGACAGATTGAGGAAGAATGAGATACTCATGACATGAAAGAAACAACAAGATAGAGATAAAAGAGGAAGAAAAGCAAAAGCAACACTGAGAAGAGAAACAGAGGGACGACTGTGTTTAGGTTTACAATTTATTTAAGTATACATAAGCTCAATGTCATTCTCTTAGATTCCTATTAGTTAAATCCCTTATTGGTATTCAGCACACACCCGACTTTTTATTAGACTCTCTAGAGTAAATGACATCCATTTACTTTTATTACGACAGATGAATGAAATGAAAACTATGATTCGGTCTGTGCAGAGATCAACGCAGTGGCAGCATTTGGCCTGTAGGGGGTCATCGCGGTGCAGCGAGCTGCAGCAGGTTGAGCAATGACTGCAGATTTGTTGCAGCTTGATGTCTCTCATCATCACACAGAGAGAGAGAGAGGGAGAGGGAGAGCGCACAGGCAGCAAGAAGCTACAGGCCATCCTGGGAATTTTACCTTTGATATCTCTCACATCCAGCTGAGGTTCACCAGACTAACCAGCAGGGGGCAGGGTGACCACACACACATGCACACACATGCACACACACGACACACACACAACACATATGCCCAGACACAGACCCCCACCAGGGCTGACATTTGCAGCTAAGTGCTGCAATGGCTGGTTATTTATGTTGAGAGGACTGGTGATGGGGAGAGTTCAGCAGGTGGCTGCATTACACTGTTTATCAGGCCGACGCAGTGGCATTATCACTTCATGAGCCGGCCTACCCCTCTACCCCCAACCCCCCCCCCCCCCCCCCTACATCTGTCTCTCTGTCGTCCTTTTCTGGGCATACACCCTCTGTCTCTCTCTCCTCAATGCTTCTTGTGTTGTAAAATGCCTCCTGACTGCTCTTCCCTCTCCCTTTTTCCCCCACAGATGTGCACCAGCCATCTGGGTACTTGTAGGGCACAGCTACAGCACTAGTGGCGCAACCAGCTTCTGTTGGAGCCTGTTAGCATTACAAAGTTATTCATTCATAATAGGGATGTCAGTTTTGGTTAGTTTTGCTTTTGATAGATCAACACTCATTGACTGTTAACTAAGTGGCTAATTTTTAAGAGAAAAAACACTAAATGACGTGAAATACAGGAGGCCTTTGCTCTCAGTCTGGCGCTCCATTGACTCAGTGAGCTTTAGCACGGCATTTTAAAACGGTGTCCATTTAGAGATGATGAAATTTAAATATTTTGTGATCTCCTCTGGTTAGCTAATGTTAGCCATGGACGCTCTGCTCTGTGCACCACCTGGGTGGGAGCTAGCTAGTGGCACCACTCATTCGAAGATTACTCATGGTGCATAGACAGTGTTGCTGCAGAAACACGTTAGCCACTCTCTGGTTTCCTCCCAAGGAGCCCTGGAGAGCAAGTGGTTTCTTTTTGAGCTGCAAAATCTCTTTGGCATTGTAAAGCACAGGGCACGTCTAGTAGCTGGTGGAAATCTGCAACACCTGAGTTGTCCTCGGTCAGAAGGAATACGCTGGCAATCCAGGGACTTAACTCAACAGTCGTCTTTATTTACCACAACCAGGCAGGAACAGCAGTCTTTAGAATATTTTGCTACACATGGAAGCCCAGGTAAGATAAGTTGCAAATATCAGGACATATGTGAGGGTGTGTGCTTATTCATATAGACGCACACCAGTCTTCACAAAGGGAACAGAGGAACTGAACTAGATTGAGCAACGGACATGTGGCTCGCCACTTTTGATGCAACTGCGCTGAAAAGTGTAACATGATCAAGCTAGGGCTGCTGGGAAATGGAGTTCTTAAAGGATGACAGTGAGTTCTCTACAGGCATTGTTACTTGTGTCAACACCATTAACTGTGCTGACATGGCTAACAGCTAACAGTGATAACGTTGTTAAACAAGCTAAAGGGGCTTTGTGACAAAATATTAAGCCACCAACTACTCACCAGGGTGACCTGGGAAAGACAGGTGGGTGGGCGCAATGTTTTTGCAGCAGTGCCGTCCTGCACCATGGGTAAGGCGCTGCTAACTAGCTCCCACCTAGCCTAGGTTGTGGTGCAGTAAACTGAACAGCAGCAGAATTAACCTATAGACTGACATGGGCAAACGGTCAGAGTTGGTATTGGCATTTAACCTATTAACGGTTAACTGTTGATATCCGTAAATCATACTGTTCTGTTGACAGCAATGGATACGATTGTGAGCTGAATATATACATAATACCTGCTGAGATTCATAGTAAACACCTAATGATCTAAAAATGTGTTTATTTGCCTGCTTCGTCTACGTGTCCTCTGTATCTGCTGCTTATTAGGCTGAAATCACCACAAATATACACTTCAAACTTACTGCTCTTTTCATCTCTCTCTCTCTCTGCCTTCACTCGTCACACATCCAGCCATATCCCCCCCTCCCTCCCCCTCCGCCTGCCCTCCCTTCCTCTGTGGTATTTCAGCACTGTGCGGGTCAGGAGCTGCAACCTCACCTGTGTTGTTCTGGCTGGATTTGACTTTGCTGTTGGTCTTCTCTTGCATCGTTCGCTCGTACTCCCTCACCTCCTCCAAACTCAGCCCTGTGGGGAAAGTAGAGTACACACACACACACACACACACACACACACACACACACACATTCTTNACACACACACACACACACACACACACACACACACACACACACACACACACACACAAAGCTTCAAAACAGAGTGTGAAATATGTATTAAATTTCACAGGGTGTATATTCACAAATACGACTAAGCACAACAGCATCACTCTGAATGTTTTATCTTTTATCTATAATATAATATTTAAAATGTTGTTCTGTGACCCACCATGCCATTCGTCCATCCATGTTACTGCTTGCCTGTGGCCAACCAGGAGAATGTCCCGGATGTTCTAAAATAAAACCAGGAATAAAGACGGGGCAGGAAAAAGAAATATAAATAAAAATGCCAAACAGGGCTTTGAATTTAGAGGTGTGTGTGAAATGCGACAATCATTGTGTTACAGTGTGTCATAGCCAAAACAATGACGATACCTTTGTGTAATTACTCTAAATAAATGAGATCATGGTTGAGATAAAAGGTAACTTAACTTAGATAAGTTGAAACTTATCTCAACGGTATTATTTGCACTCGCCTTTGTCAAAACCAAAACCACATTCCCATGAACGCACTCTCTTAGCAAAAACAATGTTGGAGGCAGGGCGTCACTAGTTTTGTTCTTAGTGCTTTTGGTTTTTCTTTCATGTTTGATTGTAGAGCATTAATGTGTTGAGAGTTTTTTTTATCAGCTGTTTTAATTGTTCCACCAACTTTCACAGTGAGAAACCTTTGCCTCCTTTGCTCCAGAGGAACAATAGCACTCTTACAGTTCTTGTAAAACAGTACAGCAGCTTTTCCAATAAATCTGACCTAATGTTAGATTTCATAAAATTCAGTGCAGAGGCCAAGAGCATTCGTGGCGCTGGTCTTGGTAATGATACTTATGTCTGGAACTTAATGTCATAATCATTTATTTGTGTCACGAAGCAACACATGGCACATACAACTAACAAATAACCAATCAGGATTAAAGATCACCAATTTACTGCAGGTGTACAAACTGAAAGACTCCAACATGCAGAATGTAGCACAGCACTTTATTGAATCCAATTAGCTGTAAATTGAGATTTTTCCACCTTGTCTTACACCTATATGGACTCGTAACATTAACTGCAGATTGTATCATGATCCAACCGTCTTTACATCAGCACAGGGAAAAGGTATGGTGGAAAAAACACAAGCTCTGTCTCACTTTGTGTATGAACTCCTCGGTCCTGGTCTGGAAGCCGTACACCTCGAAGCTGCAGTGCACCCGCTTATAGGAGCACATAATGGGCTGGTGGTCATTTCTCCAGCCTTTCTCCAGAGGCCCTCGGCCAGTTTTACTTGACTGCCAGCGACTCGGGTCCTGCACAGATTAAGCAGAGGGTCTATACGTTACTCGCTGAGTCTGCAGAAACTTCGGCCCTGTGAGGCGTCTTCGGGAGGGGAACTATGGTTGTGTGTGTGATGATATGTGTGTGGAGGTAGAAGCAGATTGTTGCTCAGCACAGCCCATAGGAGGCAAGTGTGATAACGCACATTATGAAAGTGTTAGTGATATAAAATTTTCACCATTTCACTTACTCTATTAGATTGGTGTGTTTGCCTTTGTGTTGGTTTTTGCATGCATGTGTGCTTGTGTATGTATGTATGTATATTTTTTTCCACCTTTGTCTCTGTGTTCTTGTCTGCATGCGTCTGTATTGCCAGGCCTGTGAATCAACCTTTGTCTCAAAGGACTTGAAGGGAGTAAAGAAGTGTAAAACCCTTGTGGGGAGGTCATGAAGAAAGGCAGAGGAGGTGTGTGGGTGTTTTACTGATTTATGCTCTTTCAGAAGCAAAAACAAAAGCCAGTAGATCAAAGATTACAAGGAGAAAGGTGTTTGTTTTTGCATTTGTACGTCTTCACTTGCAACGTCATTAGGAACCAAGAGAAGTTCCACATTTTGAGAAATATGCTTATTTGCTTTCTTGCCAAAAGGGGAAACCACATACTGTATAAAAATAACGGACACTGGTTTGTGGGCTCCTGTTTTGAAGCCTCGAGTTTGGCATTTTAACTATCGCCATCTTGGGTTTTTGGAGCCAGAAGTCACCTTATTTGGACAAGAGGGGGGAGCTAACCCTAACTGTAGCTACTAGCTTAGTTAGCACAGGGCATTTACTGTCTATGGTCAACTGTGATGATGCTAATGATAATATTCACTAGCAAAAAACAGACTTAAAACCAGTATAACAAAATATAGTTAGATGAAAAACTGAATATTTGACTCCTTAGAGGGTCTCAAGGTACAACCAAATGCTAAACAGATTTTATTTTAGGCGACCAAAATGTTACAATTAGCTTAAATGAACTGAAAACATTGATATAGTAGATATAGTATATGCTTATACTATGTGAATTGGGGGTCAGGCATGGGACAGCAGCCCCTGTCACTCAAAGCGGCCACGTCCTTAATTATGTATAACTTTAAAGGATAACTTTGGTATTTTTCAACCTGGGCCCTATTTCCCCATGTGTATGTGTGCGTATAATTCATAGGTACAACTCGTTTTAAAATTGGTTCAGTATTGAGGGAGGCGGATGCAGCCGGCAGCCGCGAGGTAGATATAGGGAAATAGGGCCCAGGTTGAAAAATACCGAAGTTATCCTTTAAGCTTTGATAACATTTAAACAGGTGATTTATACAAAAGTTCACCCCTCAAACAGTTGTCATCAACGGGGAAATTAGCTATAGAGACCCTAACCGTTTTTTGTACCAGGCTGTAAACATGTTTATAAGTTGGGCATTTTAACATGGGAGTCTGAGGATTTTGGAGCCAGCCTCAAGTGGCCATCAGAGTTACTGCAGGTTTTGTCACCTCAGTGTTAGCTTCATTTTTCCGCCCCTGAGGTTGCCGCTTAGGGGAACAGGTAGCCTCACTTTTTAGCACTTATTGCATTCATCATTCCATGTGTAAGTACGTAACTCCCCTCGTGTTTACATTTCTGTTTGCGTGTGAACTAAATAACAGGATACAGAACGTTAACTAGTTCAGAGGTGCTGGTAGTTATATGTTTCAACTTTTGACAGAACAAGGCCAGGTCTTCCCCCCACCTCCAGTCTTCAGGCTAAGCTATGCATTTGCCTTCAGGCTGTAGCTCAGTACAAGCACAGACACGAGAGTGGTATCGATCTTCTCACTCAACTCTAAAGTGCGTTTCCAAAAATGCCTAACTGTTCCTTTAATGTGATCACACAGCTTTTCCTTTGCAAAACCCTCAACAGGCCTTCTATAGTTTTTCTACACAGGATCATTTAGTTTTGCGTGCATGTATCAGAACAGTACATACCTCTGACTCTTTGTAATGTTTTTCGGGGATGGTATCACTCAGGATATCCAGGAAACTCACACTCTCTGGCGGGGTCGGCTTGTCCCCGAACACCTACACCCAAACAGATGGGGGAGGTCATACGTTATAATGAGAGCAGGCACACATACACACACTCCACCCATACTCTCACATGCATACAGTCACTCACTCAGTGGAGAGGGGGGATGAGAGTAGATGAGTAACTGTGTAGAAAACTGAGGTCACACACCATAACACCCCTCACTGTATCCCACCCTCAGGCCCTTGGAGCAAATCACACTGGAGCAAACAGAGGAGAGAACAGACAGAGAGCAGAGGAGGAGAAGATGGGGGAAAAAAACAAGGACGTATGAGAGATATTAAAAGAGAGGGGGGAAAAAAGAAGAGTTATGAGAGCAGAATACACTTTTCCTTGAGAGAGAATGGAGGGAAGCGAGGGAAAGAGAGAGGGGGAAGCACTTTTATCTGACCTTGTTTAAAATGTGTTCTAATGCCCCGCTGAAGTTGTTCATTTCACAGTTGAAAACTAACAAATAAGAAAAAGCCGGCGTTAGATAATAGCCCGCTACGCTCCTGTGGTGCTGTTTTGGTCTGTGTCTACCCAAGGTCTTGCTCCCTCTTATGGAATGAGTTGCATTAGCTGGATGTATTGTGTTGCTTTTTACAATGTGCTCAGGGCATGACGCTCTCACTGTTTCCTCGTCATTGTCTCTCTGTTTTCTGTGTGTTCATATTCATAGAAACACTGCTGGAGGTAGTAATCAAATCCATTACTCATGTACAAGTATAAATACCACACTGTAAAAAGCCCCCTCATATACCTCTTTACCTATTTGAATCTAATAAAAAAAGCCACTCCCACAACACTAGAGGCAGTCTAACAAATTTTATTCTTATGAGATTTAAAACGTGTTTTGGGAGAAATACTTTTTAATATACAGCCACATGTCAGTGGAACAAGCTGCTTATCTCACTTTAACAAAGCCCAGTTGAGAGGAGTTTTAAATCAGATCTCAATAAGTGACTGTTAAATAATTTATAGGTGTATAAATGCCTCATGTTTTATTGTCTGATTGTGTTTTTTAGGTTTAATGACATTCTGGTTTGACACTTATGTATTCAATGTGGCGTCTTGTGCTGCAGTAGAGGACCACAGTGCAAATAAGGCTTTTTCCACTGTGGTCCTGCACAGTTTTAAATATCTTATATGTAGTCTGTCAATGTAGTGGAAGTATCAAAAGTATTAATTCCCACCATCATGGAAAACTTAGAAAACTCAAAGAATTCTGGAATCTTGTTTTCCAGCCTGGATAAGTCATAGAATTACTAAAATCCTTTCATGAAGAAAAGGGAATTCCCGCACACTGTCCCGTTACTTGCCATAAACAACATTTTGATCGTCAAACCTTCATCAGATTAACCTGATAAAGTTTATTACAAGACAGTGTGTGAGAATTCCCTTTTCTTCACCTATGGATATTTTCCTCCTACACACTTGTCTGCAAGATTTGAAAGGTGTGCATGAGCCTCTATATTCTAAAGACTAAAATCCTTAAAAGTTTTAGGTAAGTCATAGAATTTTGTTCTGTATAATAAAACTAATTGTCGGTAATCTTCCGTGGAAAACCTTCCACATAATGTAACATAATTATGAATTTATTTTTAGTCTCTGTTGATGTAACGTAGCTCTAATATGGGTGGATGAGCAATGTTTGGTTTACCATTACATTTCTTCATTGTCTCCCTGCGTTCCATCTCTCCCTACATGTGTGCCAGATTGGAATTATGCTTGATTGTAAATCTATTTTATTATTTTATTATATTTTTAAAGGAAAAAGTATGGCTGTAGTTTGAATGATTAAATTATTATTACTCATGCTTTGAGCAGCATTTTACCATTTTGTTTTTTTAAATTTTGTTTTCATTTTTAAATTTTTATTTATTTTTTTCAAGATATTTTTGGGGCTATTTGCCTATATTTGAAAGGACCGCTATAGCATGAAAGGGGGAGAGGGAGGGGGGAAATCCCATGCAGCAATGGGCTGTGGGTTGGAATTGAACTCATGGCCGCTGTGGCAAGGACACAGTCTTTGAACATGGGACGCCTGCAGCAGATTATTAGTTTCATTATTGATTGATCTGCTGATAACGTTTTCTTTGAGATATATAATTATCAAACTACTGGTTTGACAAACCAAACAGAAAAGATATTATAGAATAAAGTAATTACAATAAAATCAAGGAAAATGAGCAAACCTTCACATTTTAGACCTGTAATCCTGAAATATTTGGCATTTTTGCAAGAAAAAGGATGTAAAAGATGATTAAAATAGACTTAATTGTTCACCTCTAAATAAGTAAACTGTTGAGCAGTTAAAATTGTAACAAAGCACCATCTTTATAAGCTCTTCAAATGTTTTTATGTAATACTTAATAATAATAATAATAATAATAATAACGTATTACAGCTGTCAAATAAATACATATAGTTTAGTAAAACCTACAGTATGTCCCTCTGAAATGTATTGAAGTAGAGTTCTAAGTAGCATAAAAAGAAAATGATTGAAGTGCAAGTACCTCAAATTTGTACTGAGGTACTTAGCGTACATAATGTGCGTAGATCATGCACAACTCTATCAATTGTTTGGAATAAACTCATGTAATCTCTAACTGCCTGACATAATACAAGATTTGCCACATTTTTTCCCTACATGCAGATCTTCAGACCTCCATATTTTGACATGTTGGTTCTTGTTACTTGGCTGTTTCCTTGATTACAGCGTGCAGACACAAGGGCCACATAGTTTTGCAACTGTCACTGAATTTCTCAGTGTGTGTTGATGTGTGTGGACAAAATCCTGCATGCTCACTGCCGCTGCATGTTTGGTTAATCGATCTGTCAATACTGCATTTTGTGCTTTGCTTGTTTTCCTTGTAATGGGAACATCAATGTGATGAACATTTTCTTTGTGCTGCAGAGAAAATTGCAATTTCTCTCCTTCCCCCTTTGCCTTTCTCCTCCCCCTCTCCCCTAATCACTCCATCTTTTTCACCTCGCGCTCTCTCTCATACTCACATTGTCGTTATCGCCGTTGTTGTTCTCGAATCTCGTCTCAATGCGGATGCTGAACTTGGGGAGGAATGATACCTGTGGGGTGACAAGAGGTAAAAATGGAGGAAAAAAGGGGTTGAGGGTAGAGATAGAGAGAGCGGAAGCAGGCGGCAGATTAGATCCACTGATACTGGGAAGAGATGAGCTCTGTTGCATTCATGTACAGTAAATGATGTGTGAGAATACTTACCGAGTACTCTGCAGCACCAGGGACGTTCAATATGGAAAGGGAGAAACAACATTAGTTACTCATACATGCATGAGCACGCAATTGCTCGCACACACATACACGTTACCACGAGGGGATACATGCATAGTGATGAATATTTGATGGCACTTGGAAAACCAGCTGTTATAAGTAAATAAGTTTTGTATAATGCATTGAGATGAAAGTAACCTGATGTTTAACACAAACAAAGGCACTTATAAACAAGTTCCCATACCCATGGATGGATTACTGAACAAGCCTATCGGGTACAGGCCCAGGGGCCCACAGTGTCAGGGGAGGCCCTGGCCTTCACTTGCAAAAATCATTTGAATTAATACAGACCAGGAAGAGACTCAAAATGATGACAGAGAGATACAAAAAGACCATAAAGAGATGCAAAGGAACCACAAAGAGACACAAAATAATTACAAATTTGAGCAAAACAACCACAAGGAGACACAAAAGTATCACAAAGAGACACAAAATAACACAAAGAAACACGAAATAACCACTAAGGGACACAAAACGACTACAAAGACACAAAATTATCTCTAAGGGACACAAAACAACCACAGGGAGACACAAAATGACTAGTAAGGGACACAAAACGACTACAGAGAATCAAAATGACCACAAAGAGACACAAAACAACCACAAGGAGACACTAAATGACCACAGAGACATAAAACAACCACAAAAGGACACAAAATGACTACAAAGAGACACAAAACAACCTCAAGGAGACACAAAATGATCACTAAGAAACCCAATTACCTCAGTAAGACAAAAACATTACTTAAAAGAGACCAAGAAGACCAAGAAAAGACACAGAACAACCACAAAGAAACACTAAATGACCACTAAGAGATGCAAAACCACAAAAACATTAATAACGACTTCAAAGAGGCGGGAAATCACCACAGTTTGAGTGTCTTGCTTCTACGTAGGAGAGTTGTTGGGGCCCTTTGCATATCTGTGCCCAGGGACTCATTGACTCATAATCCGCCCCTGCAAATACCTGTGATGGTGTAGGGGTAGAAGTTCCAGGCCTTTTCTGTCACGTAGAAGAATCGTGGGACAAAAGCTTTCGCCCAGGACGGCAGTTTGCTGAACACAAAACAGGAAGAAGGAGGAATCACATTCAGCGAGAGGAAAGAGGGGAATAGGAGGAGAGAGAGATTATGGAGGGAGACAGAGAGATCCTAAGTGGTTTTTGTGCCATTTATAGCCAGATTACCTGTAGGCTACTCTCACCACAGCGCTCATTTTTATGACTCATTCCCAATTACACCTGTGGTGATGAATTGTTACTGTAGCTTCTAGGTCACATGTCAGAACATGATTGAGGTAAAATACATTTTGCACTCACTGTACTCATGTATGTGTGGTATGTGTGTGTGTGTGTGTTCCAGCATATCTTTACTAATGAGGACCAAATGTCCCACAAGCACAGAAAGATTAGGAAAATCCTCCACAGTGAGAACATTTCTTTACTTCTGTAAGAGTTTATTTTAGGATTAGGCCTTGGGTTTATAGTGGTGATTAGAATAAGAGTTGAGGTTACATTAGGGTAATGAGTGAGGTTAGCATAGGGTTAGGGAAAGAATTTAGAATTAAAAGCGAATTCTGGGTGTTATTTTAGACTGGGCTTTCACTGAAATCTCAATTCATTGATTAATGGACTGTCACTCTGAGCACAAAGCAAAGGAAACACTTCCTTTCAGCACAGTAATGCAGACGCTGCAGTCATGCGTTGCGTCAGACTTCTGTGGTTGAACAATAATTGCAACATTTCAGTCCTGATGTTTCTCACATACTTCCTTGTTTACTTTGACGACCGTAGCTTCAAGCAAATTCAAAAATCATTTGCAGCGCTTTGTTTTAATACCTCCCTATTTAGGGGGTTGTTAAAATATTTGTAAGCAGTATATAAAAACTTAATAAATGGTTTGTAGCACACTCGTAATAAATGTAATTAGATAGAAGGACAAGTGTTTACAGTCATTTAAAACTGTTAAGCTTTAATGTAAGAGATTCACTCCTGACCTTGGAAACAAACAAACAAAATCTCAACTTAAGAACTATTCATGAATAAATAATTAATCAATAAATCAAATTATAACACACTCCTGATTAATAAATCATAAGAGGTTTCATAGTTGTTAACAGAGACATTAAACGCCCAGTGTGTAGGATTTAGGAGGATGTACTGGCAGAAATGGGATATAATTTTCATAACTATGTTATCACCAGTTCACCTGTAGCTAAAGTTGTTTTCACACTGAATCTGAAGAGTGTTTCCACCACACAAAAAATTCAAAGCCAGTGAGAGAGCGTGAATAGACACAAATTTGTACTGAATGTGAATTATGCTATGCGAAGGACGAGACATCTGTTTTTGCGAGAAACTTGTGTGACGCTGTGTTGTGAAAGCCTATCAGTGTTGAGATCTGGTTGAGCATCTTCTCATGTAACAGAGAATCAGAAATGCAGAACAAACTTATTGTTGCCGTCTGTGGCACCCGGAGCTCTGCCTCTCAGTGTCAGTACTGTACAGAGACAGAACAAACAGAGAGCTCAGAGATTAGTGAGCAGAGTCATAATCTACATGGTAGGTTCTGTAAATATGTATGTGGCTCATCACATAAAGGTGTATAACATCTCAAGGGTTTCACCAATCACCACGCAACTTTGTAGGCATATGACCACACATAATCTGAGGGGACCCCTCCNACCGATCGCTGTGGCTCCCCCTGTGGCCCAGTGTTGGGTTTTTTCCTAATTTTTGGTATGACTAAGTCATGGTATGATATGCTGTACATGATCACGGAAACTGTCAGTGTGTCATTCTGTCAGTCAGTCATTCTGTCTGTCCCACGTTTTTCTACTCACTGACGTGGTCAATCTGCAAACTGCACATAGGCATTGAGGATTGGCATAGGTAGAAGGTGACAAAGCTACCAATGGGTATGGACTAGTATATTGTATTATAAGAATCGCTTGTTTTTGTTACCCTAAAATGTGCTGTTTATATTTACATGGCATCACCATGTTGTTTCTACAGTAGCCCAAAAAGGACAACCCAAATACTCTCTTGAGATAGGGCCATTCGCTTTTGGCATCGGCCATCATAGTTCACGTACTTGCTCGGCACATAGTAGAAGACTAAGCTCTGCAACCTCACTGCTAGATGCCTGTAAATCCAACACACCAGACCTTTAAAGCAACAGTCTGACATTTTGACAAACCCTTATTTGCTTTCTGGTGGTGAGTTAGATGAGAAGACTGATACCACTCTCATGTCTATATGCTACATATGAAGCTATACCTGGCAGCTGGTTAGCTTAGCTTGTTATAAAGACTGAAAACAGGGGAAAATGGCTAGTCCAAAGGTAATGAAATCCAGCTCCCAACACCTGTTCACTTCAGTAAATAACATGTCTTGGTTGTTAAATCTGCATGAAACTCAAGTGTAAAAATGAAGATTTGCTGTTTTATGGAGGGCTATGTGCTGGATATTTGCTACCTTGCAGTTAGGTCGTGTTTACTGTGTTCACAGGAATAGTCCACATGAATGCCCCTCCTGTTTTAGTATTTTCAATCTTGTTAAGTGGAAATTTTCTGAAAGTTTATGCTTTATGAGTTGTGACATGTTTAATGTTTTCAGAAATGGCAGAGGCCATTGACGTTACTTGTTGGAGAATGATAAGGTAATGTAATGTTATTTTAGTCGCTGGAGTTTTCCTTTGTAATTTTATCGTCTGTATGAGGAAAATGTCATTATTCCCAACAGCCTCATCTTTTTCCTCTGTCATTATGCCTTTGTGTTTCCTGCATTGCATTACCCACTTGCTAGCTTGCTCAACTATATGGAGACGGTAGCGTCCATGTTGCCGTTGCCTAGTAGCAGTATTCTTATTACTTAAGTACTTGATCGCCAAACATATTGTGTTCCCATGTTGTAACCTCAAGCTCAGGAGTTCAGTTTGAAGGCAGCTTTTATCTAAGGTTGAAGCAGTAACTGTAGAAGTGTACGGTGGTTGCCTGGCAACTGCTTCCAGCCAACAAATAGCTGGGCAGATAACCAGCCCATGAAACAGCAAATTGTCATTTTTCTGTACAGATTTAAGATGCGAGATATCACTTGTTAAGGTAATTAGTGAGCTTTAGATATGCTTGTAGGCAGATTTTCTACCTCTGGACACAGCTGTGCTAGTTGTTTCACCTTGTTTTCAGTCTAAGCTAACCACTTGTTGGCTTCAGCAACATATATAACATACGGACACAAGAGTGATACTGTATTGATCTTGTCATCTGACCCGCCACCGTAAAGAAAATAAGCGCAATTCCCAAAATGTCAAACTGTTCCTTCAGAAAACTCTTAAAATGTCCTCATATGTGCTCACAACTACATTACAGTGTGCTATTTCACTTGAAGTGTTTAAACATGTTTTGGAAAAGCTAAAGAGGGTGTTAAAGTGCCACCATCATTTAAAAGTATGAACTTCTATCTTTGAATTTGTGCCTTTCTTGTGAGCACACATGGTTACACTGTGACAAGCCTCTGAAGCCTCAAACCGCCGGCTGAGATCTGTTTTTATCAGGATGACGTGTTTTTCTCTGCTGAGAGTCTGTACTTACACAATCAGATAAACACAGTCTGATGAGCTCATGATACAATAATATGTCTACTGTAAACCCACAGTATAGGCCTCAACATGTTTCAGGCAGCTGGTACTTGGACTTTGGATGTAGGCAGGCTGGATGTTACTGTGTTGAAATGATGTTTTATTGCTTGTCAGTAGTGATACCTGCAATGTGGATCTATGGAGCGTAAAGCTTTACGGTGAAGTGAGAGACCAAAGATCAAACACAATCAGTTATCATAATGGCGGAGCTGACAACTGGAGGATAAGACACAGGTTGCAAATCACCAGAATTATTAGTTTAAGTGCGTCATTAGTGCAGCACAGTTGCAATAGAGTTAGATAGAGTTGCACTCTACCTGCTGAGGTAGATTTGCTTCTCGGTCAGCTGTCCCGGGCCGTGCTGGGGGTGAATATCTGACTCATTCCTCACCACCTCCACCCCTTCGCCCCCGCCGCTCTGCTCACAGCTGTGCTTACTGATCATGTACAGCTGGCCAATCCTGTACTGGATCCCGAGAAGAGGTTAAGGATGAGGTATATGGAAGTTGGGATGGGGAGAAAGCAAAAAGAGAGACAGAAAAAACTGTTGTGACACAACGTGGACTACAAAGCTAAATCATCAAAAGCCATCAGAGGTGACAAATAATGAGTGCAGTGTTTGTTTCAGTCACAAAGTGTCTGTCAATGAGTGGTCATGCAACAAGGAAAATTTAAATTGAACAGGTTTATGAAATTATGAAATAGTACTATAACTTTTGAGAAAATGTTTTTCCTCTTACAAATATAATGTTGATTTCATTAGCAATAAAAGGCACCATTGCTGGATTCATGTCTCTCAGAGGTTTTGCAGTTACAGCTGCTCTTGCTTTGGTAAGACCATTAGCTTGAAACTTTGTGTAGATAATAAAGTAGGGCTTTGTTCCATTTGTGTTACTGTTACACTACATTTTAGCATTCAGCATTATCCCATAGGCTAATCATTGTGGCCCCAGTAGTTACACAGTATCAGTTTAGCTTTTGGAGCTTGTTCATCACAAGTTTCTTATTATTTCTCTCTACTGGCAGCCCTCAGGAACATTTTTTGCATCCCCCAAATGTGACATTAATATTGCACGCATTATGTTTTATGTAATACTTTCACTTTCAAAACAAAGGAATACTTCGCACATCTATTTCCAAACAGGTGCGTAGGAGAGGGATGAGAAGAATACTGTCTAACTTGCAAAAATAATCAGGCAAACTGTTCCTCTCCTGATGAGGGTCTCATCACCGAAACGTTGCAGCATTTAAAATCATTATTTTTTCAAGTTAGACAGTGTGCGGGAGTCTCTTCTATAGATCTTAATGCTTTCACTGTCAACAGCTTACATTTAATACACTATTTGGCTACTATGTCAAACTGCAACCCCAACATACCTCTTTCAGATTAGGAGTGACAACTTGTAGAGAGCTACTGGTTGCATGGCAGCTAGTGGCACTTCGCAAGTGTAGCTGGAATTGCGTTCTGTCATCAATGCCAGTGCTGATAGCTAAAGTTAGCGGTTTTGGTGGACAACTCAGCAGTAGAGGTGTGCATTTTTTCTGTGCATCCATCAATCATTTGCTGGCTCCTTAAATTGGTACAGTTATCAAAACTATGCCCTTAAAGGCAAATTTGGGATTTGAATTGATGTAAGAAAAATTACTAGACCCCCCCCCAGCACTTCCAAGTATTGTCGGTGCTGATGTCATGAAAGCCAGTCGGATTGCTTTTAGTTTTCCTCAGAGCCGATTAGGGGTGGGAATCACCAGAGAATCCATGTTACGATATTATCGCAATGCAATATTATTGTGATTTTAAATATGTTGCGATGCTGAGTATTTCGATAACATACATTGAGATATATTATGATTTTTTTGTTTGTTTTCAACTGCTAATGATGTCCTTGAAGGAAAACTATCAAAATCTGTTTAATGTAATAAGATCAAGTTTTAAGTCTGTTCATCTGACTTCAGCAAAATGTATCTAGTGGACTGAAAAAGCAATTGATTATATTATTCTAGTAGGCTACCTAAAGGTTAATTTGTATTTGTCATAATAATAATTTATATAATTAAAGAAAATCGATACTTGGCACTGTGCAATGATACGATATTGCTTCACAAAAATGTCAGGAGCAGAGTAACTATCAACAACACAGTACACACTGCTTTGGCTTTCGACAGTTACTTTGGTTGTTCCACTGCCTGCTTTTCAGCTACAGGGTATAGTAACTGCAAATAACTTACATTCATATTTTTACGGTAACTGGGGATAGCTACCGGGGAAAACAAAGGCGCTATCCTCCTGTTTTAGTTGTGAAAAGCACTTCCTTTGTGCCATAAATCGAGCCTTCATTTTCTGGGAGATTGTACCCAGCGCTGGCAGAGAACTACACGGTGAAAGCGAGGCTAACAGGGAACCAATCTAAACGCTGATGGTGTTATTATTCTGTAGCTATTACATTGTGCAATTAACATTTACTAAATAATGATAAGTTAAAGCAAAAAACTTGTCTGTTTCCATTTTTAGGATTTAATTTGAAAGATGTCTGACATAATTTCTCTCACTGGTGGCCGCAAGCTGATAAGAATTTTCTGAGGACTTCAATAACCAATCAATAATACCACTAATCAATAAACTGCGTATTCCATTGAGAAAATTATAATAACCATCAGCCACTGAGAGGACGTAGCTGGTGGAAGTGATGACAGAGAAGTCTCCTGGCAGCAGGTCCAGCCATAGTTGCTGAGTCCTATTTTGTCTCGACAGGCACTTACTCAGTGCTGCTTAGGAGCACGCTTTGTATTTGCTCGTCATTTTTTAAATAGTCACTTGCTGTGTATAAAGATTTCCCTCAAGTGACCATATCTGACATCAAAATTTAATTTGGCCAGCGAGGGTGAATGCATGGGAGTCTAAATTAAGGGGGGGGATGGGACTTTGTTCTCTGCTGCAGCCCCAGTTTGTGCTCGATGCTGATGAGGCGGGAGTATTTTCTGTTAGCGAGTCGAAAGAGGACGAGGCCTTTGGGCATCTGGAGCGGTCTCCTCGACGAGCTCAGCCTGACAGAATCAGTGTTGCCTTTTGAACAATTTACACAATAATACTTGAGTTTCTGCACTGATGCTGCAATCATTCTCTGTCTTTTCCTCCTTAGCTTGGTTTCTGTGTACAGCGTTGCTTTAATTGCAAATCACTTTGGTGAACTTTGTTTTTAAAGTTAATATGAAAAAGCAATAAAATTATACTGCAAACAACTAAACTGTTCTGCTGTGGCCACCACAATCTAATTCATTATGTTGCCCCATATTGGTGTGCCACTAAAGCATTATTTTAATTAAAAGTAGAAACAGAGAAAGATGGGGAGGACGAGCAAAAGAGGAGGGCACATCTCAGTTTGCTATCCTTCAGTGTGCTCTGCTGACACCAACATGGCACTCCTCCTTCTTGTTCCAATTATGGTGGAATGTCAACATTCAATATTTACTTATTGGGTATTCATGGGACTTAATTAATCACAACGATGGGTGCCTTTACACCGTCTTAAAACTCACAGGCTACAGAGCATCGAGCTCCGCCCACACAGGTTGTGAATCTTTCACTTTCTAAAAGACTAATCTTTGCAGGAAGTGGAAAAGACTTATCTGTCCTTAAATCACTGTTATTGTGCTCTCTGAATAGCTGTGATTAATGATGTGTTGCGAAACTCATCCATTGACAGCTCTTGGCGTGTGTTTTCCTCCTACTGTCTTTTTAAAAAAGGCGAGGATTGGTTTACAAGCTGTGAATTTGTCATAAATTCCAGAGTGTAAATATAGCTCATCATTGTGGGGCGGAGACTCTGCAGATAGTGTCAGTGTGACGGCAACGGAAAATGAAAGACTTTGTGATTAAAGTAAAGCTCATGGCAACTTCTTTTTTAGGCAGTGATAAAGATCTAAGAGCAAAGACTTGAATTTGTTATGTAACCCTGGATGCTGGATCTGTCCTCTGACAATGACAATGAGACTGTTTTTGCAAAACAAATAGCAAAACCTTATCTAAATATTTGTAATTGATTGTATGCTCAGCTCCCACAGAAACAGTATGGAAAGAGTATGACACAGCTGTAAATCTGCCAAGAGCAGGCCGTCCTCAAAAAGTCTGTTGTCTGTTGATCAATGTCACATTAAATCTCCTTTGATTCAGTATTATAAGCCTATAAAACATGAAAACGTCCATTACATTAAGTTACAAGTTGGATGATGGGATTCATTTGCCTCAGTGCAAAGTGACACCCATGGGGAGAAATTTGTGGCTCAGTGTCTTGCTCGAGGACACATTCAGCACGAGGCGGAGATGCTCACAAGTCATTTTTTACAACTTCTAGTCTCAAGTCTCTCATGGTAGTAATGAGCGTTCTGTCATCCGCTGCATGCCATTCGGTCTGCTGAGAACACTGCATAGCTGTATAAGGCACGCAGAGCACGTACCGTATTATCATAACTCTTGTATCTATTATCATACAGTGTCACCATTGATTAGTTATTTGGTATGTTATTATTTTAAACAGGTTATTGCAGCGCAATATGAAAAAAATCACACAATGAAGCTTTCCTTTAAGTTAATAACTGCATTTCGCTGCTAATAAAATGGACTGACATACCCAGGGTAACAACAAAATATTGTTACTAAGCATGCAACAATAACTGTAACCTTCTTTCAGCTACCTTTGTTATGTAATTACACCGGGTCTACAACTGTCTACTGTAAAGGTAATCTTATAAGCCTGTAACATTATGTGCAGCACATTCTTACTCCAACCTTGTCACATATCGATGTTTGGTCATGGGCTTTCCACGCCGAGATACGATGTGCAAGGTACCCTGGATGCATTGGTAGTTGATGCTCTGTGACACCGTGTCAAGTTCTGCCTGTTACATGCATCGTCTGTTTTCAAAATACACAACCCTTTTCACAGGAAATGTACCATTTGCATATAGCCTCTTTCACATTAAACGCACTATGTCAGTACAACATCGGAAATTGACTTTTTTTCCCCTTCTACAACAAATGCATGTGTTTGCATTTAGCCAACACATGCATTTGGTTCTGTTTAGGCAACAAATGTTTAGGAAACAAGAACAGGGTTTAGCTCTACAATCTTACAGGTAGCAAACACTGGCCCAGTCGGTGGTTGTGCGACTCATCCACCACCCATCTTGCCTGCCCTACATGGACTTCAGCTGCCTTAACCTTAACTGTTACTTTGTCTTAACCAGTAATAGCAACTGGCCGCGTATCATGCTGACGTGAAAGGATGTTTTTTTTTCAGTGGTGTCTGCTCTGGAAGTCACTGACTAAGTGCCAGATTTCGCCAACTTCAGAGTGAAACTGGGTTGTTACCTGGTCAACAATAAACCAATTACTGTATATAAAAATGGATGATGCGTCTCCATTTTCTCCCACTGTACAAAAATGAAGCCTAAATATCCCGGATACGCCTGCTGCCATGTTGCATTGGTGATGTCATTTGGAGCCAGAGTCTGCATAGTAGAGATCTTCGTGGAATTGAGTTCCTGCTTTCCGACCTAATTGTGACCAGCGCCATTGATCATATGAATATCGTTTCAGACACTGCTGTTTATCATGCCCCCACTCCCTTCATAGCATTAAATAGCTAGTCATAACCAAACTTATAGGAAAAATAAACACTTGAACGTACATCAACATGATAGGAGCTACCTAAAATGCCAGAAACCATCTTTGGGGAAAATTTATTAGACGCATATCTTTATCTTTATAGTTTGGCCAATCCTATCCACTCACATGGAGGGGGCAGTGTTTATGACCTATACTGCAGCCAGCCACCAGGGGGTGATCGAGATGTTTTCGCTTCACTTTTGTGGAGCTGTGATACCGTCACTCTTTATATACAGTCTATGCAATAAACCTGCAACCTGCCCATAGCTGGCCTTAAAACTTAAGTGCTCTTTATTTCGATTTACCATTAGCCAGTAGATGGTGACAGCAGAACGTTGATGATTAAGTTACCCATCCATTTTTATGGTCATGGAAAACCCAGATCTCTAAGCAAGCAAGCAAACACTTTATGTTTTCAAAATATTCAGCAAACGACAACCTAAATCAAGTTAATCTCCTTTAGCTAAAGTTAGTAACAAGCTGATGTTGGATTACTGATGCAGAGCTAAACATGTTTACGAAGTGACTGACCTGTCTGGGAGCGATAGCAGGTGACTAATAAAGTTTGATGTGGTTGATCTAGCTAGGGCTGCCCCCTGAAAGTCGGAGATTTGAATCATCCATCAGAGACCCCTCAAGCAACCGAGATTCTTCAAGTTCAGCAGTTTATTTTTTTTTGGCAGTCAGTGTACAGTGTACTTAGCAGTCCCTAAATTTAGCGATACCGGTACAGGAAGTCTGAGCGAGACAGAAGCAGCTACCCAGAAGAAGAGAGGCTCTGCCCGGTCAGGCTCGGAGATAATGTTATCTTCTACTTTCTGCTTAGAAGTTGTGAACTTACAGCGCACAGCAACTTCATACGATACAGTGTCTGGCTTTTTCTTGATATCTAGAGTTGGCCATAACCGTTGCACACTCCCAAACCATTGTTTGCATAGTTAGCACGCAATAGCTCCGAGGGCTACCTTGGCTTGTTTACTATATTATGTGAACGTTGCTGAGACCGTTAACGTCTGCCAAACCCTGTTCAAACTTCTGAACTCTCTATGGACAAAAAGAGGAACAAATCATCAGATATTCATACTGAAGAGCCGAATCTGATTTGACTGACAAATTCTGATTATGGTGCAGCCCCAGATCCAGCATCTTTTGTTTTGATACCACAGACGTTGCATTCTTTTGGTTGATCGTTTGGGTCTTGAGCGAAGTTATCATAGCCAAAGGTTATGACAAATGGCACAGCAGCTGCAGGTGTGCTCGCCGTGGTGTTGTTGCTGCAGGTTGCAGTCATCTGTGGTGTCACACACCAGATGTGTAAGATAACGCATGATAAATAAGGGAGGGAATGACATTCAGCTTATCAGACATTTCCTTTATTTTAAAGCCCCAAATAAAATGAAATACAGAGTGTTCACAAGGCCCAAATCTTAAGTCAGAGACGATTCTCAAGTCTTTTCAGGAGGCATCTCAAGTCACTGTACGTTCAAGTTGCAAATTCAAGTCTTTATCTCGGGCATGAGGAGCTGGAGATCGAACCACCCCACCACCTGAACTGCAGCCGTCACCTGTCAGCTTCTCTCACAGCAGAACACAATAGTGAACATTCCTTAAGACATGTTGAGCTGTGTCGTGTTACAGAAGTACCACTGGATATTTCACACCTTAAAATCAACACCATTCCCTTTCTAAAAATGAAGCAAGCAGGGGTTAGAATGTTGTAAATAGCTTGGACTGAGGTAACTGTCACGATTTGATACTGCTTCAAATAAGCTGCACTTAAACTTACATTACATTCAGGCGAAAGAGGATTTGCTGCCAGCTCAAGTTTCTGTGTGCCCTGAACTGATACTGTAAATCCTATTTTGGACTGCTATTTGTCACTGTCATTGTTGTGGTAACAGGTAGAATTGAGGAGAGTGGGGGGAGGACGGTGTAGGAGGTGATGAGGACGTTCCTTTTGAAGGGCACTTTGGCGCATAACTCCCCCCTCCGCTCGCTGTTTCTCTCCAGCGGGTTCACCTTTGTTAATAAACCTGCAGGCCTTTTGTTTGAGTTTGGTCTTGCAAAGCTGTAACCAGTCCGACTAGTTTACACGCTGCTAGGTGTGCTGAAGCAAGCTAGGGAAGTAGAGAGGCAGACAGATGGGGAGATAATTTAGACACAACAACAGCGCTATGATGCTGCTGGCCAGGTGTTGTGCTTTGGCTCCATCAGATTGGCCGAGCCCGGCGGAGCAGAACATAGCTCTGTACCCCCGGTGTGCCAAAGCTCCCACAGAGTAGCCGCAGGAGGTCTGTGTGCTCTGTTGGCACTTTTCTTATCAGCACATTAACACTTAAGATTACAAGTAGAAACAACACTTTCATGATAGAAATAAAAAAAACCCTCGCTTGTCTTTCAATTTAATGTTGTAGGAGGTGTGTTTGTGTGAGAGCGTGGGAAAGACAAACACACTTACCTCATCCACAGTCAGTGGCATGCATATGCGGTACTCTTTCATCAACATGGTGCAGTTACAGAGTGGACTGTCTGTGTGAACCGTGAACTCAAGTCTGTCTATCTCAGCTGTCTTAGTTGCATAGCAGACAGGCTCAGACACACTACACTGCTGCCGGACCACAGTGACCTCTTTTCTGACGTTCTTCTTCCTTTTGTTTTGCTGATGTCAGTAATCCATGGAGTTAAGTCCAGTCCTCTCTGTCAATGAGTATCTGCTGTTTTCTTATTTATCCCCTCCCTTGCTAACTCCTTACAGCCTCCTGTTTTGTTTCTCTTCCTCAATTAATCTTGTGGACCTGACTTTTTAACTGCTGTCTCTCCCTCCTTTTCCTTGTTACTTCTGCTTTCTCTCCGCCTGCCTTCAGCTGCCCTTTTGCTGTTTACCTCACTTAGTTTCTGTTTGCTTTCTTTCGCCACATGGAGAAAGTAGTAATTAGACTCGAAGCCAACCAACTCTACCTGTTCTCCCCCTTCTCTGCCTCTCTGCGCTTTGTTTAAATCCTCCTCACAGTTCTCATGCGTAACCTTGCTGTCTGCCCGGCGCTCCTCCCTTTCCCCTCAACTGCCCTCTGCTGCTTTCAGTTCCTCACAAATTCCTTCGCCTGTTCCCTCCTTATCTTTCTTTTTCACTCCCTCCCATAGTATCCACTCCCCGCCCACTGTACTTTACTACCTCCTCACCTGTGTCACCTCCCCCCCTCCACCTCCTCCCTCTCTCTGATCTTTATCTGTTCTTTCCTCCCTCCGTCACTGCTCTCAACAATAACACCCTCTATCATCTTTCTATATCTGGCAACATTAAGTAACACAGTTTGTCGACATCAGTCCTTGAATGTGAAGCACATTCCTCAGACAGGACCCCCAACACAATATGAATGGCTGACAGACAGGGGTAGTCAGAGTGGGCCATTGGATTAAATATTACCAGAGCCATGAGGACTTCCATTAAGCACAATGCCAGGCTCGCTTACATTGTATTACCTCACGACCTTCAGCCGGGTTTAATTGAATCCGTGTTTAGTCAATGAGTAGAGGAATCGAAGCAGTCATAATTTCTCGCCCGTGTCCGTCCTTGACTCACGGTACCACTCTCCCTTTGTGTGAGCGGGAGCCGACGGTGTCTGCCAAGCACATATTGTTGCCTCCTCATCAAATAAGAGAAGCAGATGTTTGGCTTCTACGGGTCAGTCTGACGAGGGGCCAAAACCAATAACCGGCCCTGGATTCTTAACTCTCTGGTGGAATTCACTTGCTTTACTTAGTGCAGCCTTGAGACTCAGGGCCAGAGTGGCTCTCCTCTCCACGTGTTCTCGCTATCATCCACTCCGCAGTGAAAGAGCGATGAAAAACAAATTCCTGGTGGGGTTTGCTTCTATCTTATCAGATCAGTGTTTAGAGAAGGGAAGCCACTTCAGAGAGCTGAGGTGTGCTTTGCTTGTCTCTGCCTTCATTTTCCCCCAGACTGGACATACACAGAGCTCTGACAGCACCACAGTTTGAAGCATGATTGATTGTTATTCAGATGTGTGTTCAGCAGTTATCGAGTCATTGATGGCTTTGATTGATTATTTAATTGTGGTTTGAGGGTTGGTTAATGGTAACCACGGTGAGGAATGGCAGCGCTCTTAGATCACCGATCCTGCAAATGATGAAACTGAAAGATTGGTTCCTTGATTGATTAACTGATGAGACGGATGTTTACTGTATATTTATCCTGTGCCTTCTTTAAAAGATCAAAACAGAGATGGAAGTAGTTAGTGAAGAAATACTATTTTGAAATGTGTGTAATTTTTTTTTATGTATTTTTGTGTATTTTCACACCTTAATTCGAGGTATGACAGCAGGAGATGACAGGAAATGAGGGGGGGAGATGGGGAAAGAGATGCAACAAAGGCCTCATATACATCTGATATTACAAGTGATCTGTATCTGGACACATTATCTGGAGCATCAAATCTGATCAACGGGGAACCTGGTATTATTAAGCGTTCTCATTATCTTGATTCTGTCTGCATTGTGATTAGATCTCAAATGCAAATCAGTGAGGCGGGGCTGGTGGACTTGCTCAGCGTTGCTACTTGTAGCTTTTTTTTTGTTTTCTTTTCGTAAGAATGTGGTCAAGCTGCATTATCACCCTGCTGAGATCTGATCACAGTTCCTCCACATTTGGTGTGATTGTTTTCGGATCATAATGCCCTATGCGTGCACTCACACAACCTCACATAAATGTGTGTTTTTCCTGATCCGGGTGAGATTGCCAGAAGATTTGAATGCAAATGCCTGGTGTAAATGAGGTCGAAAGTTCTGTTGAACTAGTTCATGTGAAGCCCCAAGGTCACCAAGTCACCAGGGACTTTCATTGTTTGCAACTGAAGAAGATGCACTGTTTCGATAATAAACTTTTGCGTAAAGAGGCTCTATGTTAAATTCAGAGTGTATGAGTTGTTTGGACATGGTTCTCAACATGGAGGTGGCTGAGCTCGTGGCAGCTGACAATGCTAACTCAATGAACAGAGCTAAAAAACGGCATGAGCGCAGTGCAAAGCAGCAACGATTAACAAGCCAGTGGCTTACACACATGGCCAGACACAGAAGTAGAGTGACTTCATTCCCTGCTCAGGACGCCATTACTCCACTATATCTTTACATGGCAAATAGTGGTTTGCTGCTATATTAATGCTCCTAATGTTTCACACAGAACCTTTAAACTGACAATGTGCTGGAAATAAGAAAATTAAAATTGAAAATATTCTGGCGGGTTTGAAATCTAAGAAAGAAACTATGATTAATCTTTCCTCACCTTCAACTTTTCAATGACTTAAATTCAGCTGACGAAGCAGCGCAGCACTTCCACCTGAGTGAAACATTTTGAAACTCTGTCTCACTTCTGTCCAGAGCTGCCCGTCCTTATTTCGTGTCCTGCAGGACGGAGGAGCAGGCGGTGATGGAATTGGAGGGGACTTCATCACGGTGCTTACACCTATCACATCCCCTCACATCATCAAATGAAAAATGAATGGGTGCACTTAAAAAACTGGTGAGGCGTTCTTTGACCTCTGTGTTTCCTGCTCTGATTGTGTTCACGCGCGTGCGTGTATTTGATGGAAAGACATTGTGTCTCTGTGTGTGTGTGTGCATGTGGTGATGTGTCAGTGCTGTGATGGTGGTGAGCGGTACGGATCTGTATTAAGCTGGAAAAAGGAAGAAGCAGATCATTAACTGGTGGGCTGCCTGCCATTGCTGCATTACTGGCTCTTCAATCTCAAGGTGTGGTCACAAGCCAAGGTCAAAGGGTCTCTGGTGTCCCCTCCGAGCGTGTGAATGATGGACCCCTCCCGCCCGGGCCTGGATTAGCGGCGGCTTGGTGGAGGGCACAGAGTTGATACGCTGCAGCTTTTTCATCTCACGGCAGGGTGAAAGGTAAGGCTCTGAGTAAGATTTAAGATGATGAATTCAGCAGTCTGTGCGGATAAGGTTTGACTGGTTTATGAGCTCCATGTTGTACAGTTATGAAGTGTGGTAAGTAGCAGCATCTCTCTGTGAGTGCGTCCGGATCCTCAGCCTCTCTCCCTTCCCTCCACTATCACGACAAGCCCACTGGACGCCTCTGATCTTTGTTTTGGTCCAATCATCAAAAACCTGAAGTATTTAGGTCAGACTTTAGCCTAGCAAAGGGAGAGACAAGAGAAGAGAAAAATAACAGTGAGAGAAAGTACACATTCCATTATTGTCCTCTGTTCATGGAGTGTCTCAAAGCACAAACGCCGCCAGATACAACGGCGCAGCAGTAGACAAAAAGTGGGCTGGTTGTTGTGCTAACATCTCTCTGTGTTGTGATGTGTAATGTGTTGTGAGTGGGGGGTCTTTGTATGTATGTTTGTGTGGCTGTCTCCTCTGTGTTAAGATGTAAGCTTAGTCTTAATCTCCTTGTAGCGCAGTATCAGGCTTGTGCTAAGACATTGATTGGAGCTCCTTAATTGATACCACTGGAGGACCGCCCGCCAGGGGGGAATGTGGTTTCTATGTGTGTATGTGTGCTTTTTGGTGTGTTAGAAGTTAGAAGTGAATCCCCCGGTGACCTGGATGAAACAGAGCGCTCACTTATCCTTATCGAATCCCAATCTCGTGTTGTCAAGCTGTGTCCCGCCGGGAAATGCGCGCACGCCAGTGAGGAAGATGAGGCCTTATCCAACATCGTTAGGGGCTCCAGAAAGCGTTCCAGGCCTCGCCAATCAGTGCAGCACCCCAACATGAGAACTTGGCGCAAGAGAAAGTGCAACTGCCTTCATTAATTCCTCCACATACGCAGTAGATGCCCCCCACATGTGCTCCACATATTAACACATGCCATCGCACACACACACGCAGAGGCTTCTTGCTCTGGTAATCAAGTCCTGAGACTCCAATTATAAAAAAAAAAGAATAATTCATTTGCAGCTTTTCTACATATTCATGAGCTCAGCAATATAGAGTGAATTCCATACATTGTTGTACGCATGTTCCCAGATGAATTATAGATGTTATTTGAAATTGTTCAGTGTTCTTAAATGTCATCATTAATCTGAACAAGGAACAACAGCGCCAGCTCATACTCACAGAGGAGAGTGAAAATGTGTTTTTGTCTCTGCAGAGTTTGTGTGTGCAAAGGAAAAGATAAAGGATCCAGATCTATTCTATAGCTTGCATTATTCCTTTGAGTATTTGTGAGTCTGAGAGAGAGGGTGAGGGAAGGAGAGAGAGTCCTTATGTGCATTGGAGGCAGCCAGAAGCCAGTGTGTATCTAAAGGCGTTCAGAGCAGAGATGATCAGAGGGTGTGAGCCCAACACATTCATCAGGGCTCTCCACAGGGACAGAAGTTGAGGCGAACCACAGAGACGAATAAAAATGCTGCGGACCGAAAAGAAATGAAATAATTTATTCCAGGAATGGAGTGGAGGGGATTTGGAGACGAGTATGTGCGGAAGGGGAAGGGCAGAGGAATGGATTAGGGCTGCGTTCAGTGTCTGCGTGAGATAGAGGCTAGCACTGTGGCCCTGAACTTTTTTCCTATTCCACACACCACCACTGAAAGGAAATTCAATTGCCACTTTCCCTCACTTTCTGCCCTGTGTGCGAGAGCGGGAGGAAAAGGGAAAGAGAGATGGACTCAGCGGCTGAATGCAAAGTAAATGCACACATATAGTGTAGTATGCCAGGTGGAGGAATTTAAAGAAGGTTGAAATCTCTAGCTCTTTTGAAAACATGGCAGTGCTCCGTGGCCCCTTCACTCTTCCTTACCGATCACCTTCCCCACTCCCTGTCTCCAGCCCTTTTTACACAGAGATCGTGTGATATGGCTACAAAGTCCCTTCATTAAGCCACCTTTGGTTTTTTATACAGGACCAAACAACGCCAACATCATGCCGCCCCTGTGTGTGATTTTAGACAGCATGTCAGCGTCCTGGAAGCAAAAGAGTCATGACAGGTGTGACGTTTAAAACGGCAGTGTCATCCTCTAGTGTGACATGTAACATACTTGTCAGCAGTGCTTTATAAAAAATAACAATTGTATAACGTGGCAAAAACAATCATTTACCGTCTCTCATATATGGAGGCTGATCTTGTCCTTTGCTTGGAGGGTAAGGGGCTCCTGGACCTCATTGTCTCCCAAGTGTGGGGTCATTTTCAGCTGCTGTTTTTCTTCTTTGAGTTAGCCGCTAACTGCTGCCAGCTGCATTTTAAATTTTTGCGGTAGATCCCACACATAACAGGTCGTCAAAATGTAACATCCATCCATCCATGGTACCGTCTTGCCAGCTGTCCCTTTAACACAAACATCAATTTGTCGCTGTTGCTACCTCTGCTGCCGACCTAAAGGCGAGACAGCTTTATCCCCTCATTCCACAGTTGTACCATTTATGAAGAACGGCAAGGTGGAATAACGGCGCAACATTCCTGCCTTCAACAGGCTGTGTAAAAGAAGCTTCCATCTCCTCTAACCAGCTCCCCACCACACCGTGTAGCTCCATGTCTTTATTTAAAATACCACACAGTCCACTCAGGCTCAGAAAGTCATCCCAATAGCTTAAAGGCAAGCACTATTCTCCAGAAGAAATAAAATTTGAGTGAGTTGACAAACGGCAGCTTAATGCAGCGCTGTGTGGAAATCTCAGTATATTCCCTGCGGCTCGAGGTCTGTTTGTTTAACAACATCCACGCCAGATGGAGGAACTTGCCAGTCACAGTGAGGGGAAACAACAGAACTGGAAATCTTTAATAATAAAAAATAAAAATACATGATGTGTGTCGTTGAACAGGGTGTATTTCAACAAGTTCAGTGGACCAGCCCTCTCACGCTGCAGTGACCAAAGACAAATGTGGCACTCAAAACCGCCATTTGGCCTGTGTGAACATGCCAGATTCTATTTCAGGTATAGAGGATGCTGCCAGTCTGACACCACCCCTCTGTCTTCTCACAGCCCTGCGATCTCTCACTCCCTGTGGTCAACGTCTTTGTGTCTGTCTTTTTCTTTTTCAGTGGGACCTGATAAACGTCCTGCAGAGACGACAGGAATCTAGGAACATAAAAATGATAAAGGATCTTTTCTCTGCCTTAATCAACCTCATTAACCGCACTTTGAATTGTAGTCAAATCAATTTTAATTGCTTGTGCAGAACATATGTGTGGAGGGTGTGTGTGTTGGGAGGGCGGAGGTTAAGGAAGGTTATTAAGGCCTAGTGATGGTGTAGTTTAATTATTTGCTAAACGCTGTTACAGCGGGGAATTTAAATACACTTTAATATACTGTAAACATAAATTTATACAGTACAATTAGCATAACACTTAAAATATTCACCACCTGGGACACAAAATGAAATAAAATTGGTGTGTCAAATTTCTGTTTCTCCTGCTGCTCCCTGCATTCACACTTAATTTCTTTGGAGAACCAAACTCCTTACTTGGGAAATTATAGTTTCTCAGAGTACAACATCAGCAACAATTAACCGTCTTACCAAGCCAGAAAATCCACATTTCATTTCACTGAGAAGTAAAAACAGCTCTTGTATGAACATGCCCCTTTATCACTTATGTTTAGTTAGAGTCTTAAGTAGCATTTGTTTAGTTTATTGTGTCGGCTGTTTAAGCTGCAGGCCATCCGTTTTTGTTTATCATTTGTCTTATGAGTTGGATTTTTCAATAAAGCAGAAAGTGAAAACAAAGCTATTAAGCAGCCAAGTTGCAAGTTCCAGATGGCGGACCTTCTCTGTAGCACAGGAATGCAGGGTAGAATCAGAGTCTTTAGTAAAGTAAAAGTAGCAATACTGTAAAAATACTCTATTACAAGTAAAAGTCTTTCATTAAAAATATTATTTAAGTAGAAGTACTTGAGTATTCAAGGCAAAATGTACCCCAAGTATCAGTAAAACTCAGGAAAATGGTCTCTGAGAGTGTAAGCAGCCTCTTCCTGTTGTAGCTGCTGTAGCTAACATTAACTTCTGTGTATGCTGCAGGGCAGTTCATCTATAATAATGCATCATATTTTAAAAGCTCACTAACAGGCTGCCAGATTAATTTAGTTGAGTAAAAAGTACAGAATTTCAATTTGTGTTGTAATGGAGTAGAAATTTAAAGTGTGGTATAGTTGTACTTAAATACAGTGTTTGAGTAAATGTACTCAGCGGAGTCTGTCAGTGTTCAGAGGTCTTCTGCAGAGAAAACGAGCAGCATTACTGGAGCAAGAAACACAGTTACAAACAACACATTCTCAGTGAGCTTCATCAGCAGGTAGTGATGTTATTGAGCGGTGAATATAGAGGTGTCGATTAGGAGATTGATCCAGTAGTTGGTGACAAGAAATTCAACTAGGAACTATTTTTATAATCAGTATTTGCCTTATGTTTGAGCAAAATTTCTGAACATTGGGTGTCTTGCAGGAAGCGATATATGAACAAATTTCCTGGTGTCTTAATATTTTGTTGTTACCCATTGATTTCTGTGATTTGCCAATGCTTTCTTATTTTTGCTCATTCTTTAGCAAAAGAAGATATACGAGTGGTCCAGAGCACTCTTACAGAGATAAGAGAAAAACGGTCTAAAAATTACTGTCTAAAATTGTGTCAATGCAAGGAAACACATGTTTTAAATCTGAGGAACATAAGAAAACACATAAATAACATATGATAAAATTTAAATAATATGTTTAAGAGTAATTATAGTGATTAGATTACTAAAATGTGGGCCAAAGAAATACTTTTGGTCCATTGATCCCTTTTAAGACTATAAAAACAGTTGGATCAGCCTCTGAATGGCTTACATACAGCTCTTTTGCCCTCTGTTAACATGGCATATACATGCTGTGTTTTTTAATTTTGTTTTCCTGTAACGCCAGAACTGGCACTCTGGAAAATCACGTTTATCCATCCATCCATTTTCATCCGCTTATCCGGGGCCTGGTCGTGGGGGCAGCAGGCCAAGCAAAGCACTCCAGATGTCCCTCTTCCCAGGATTGCTTTCCAGCTCCTCCTGGGGGACCCCAAGGTTCCCAGGCCAGATGAGATATGTCATCACTCCAGCTTGTTCTGGGTCTGCCTCGGGGCCTCCTACCAGTGGGACCTGCCAGGAACACCTCCAGCGGGAGGCGCAGAGGAGGCATCCTGATCAGATGCCCGAACCACTTCAACTGACCTCTTTCGACGCAAAGGAGCTGCGGCTCTACTCCGAGCTCCCTCTGGATGTCCGAGCTCCTCACCCTGTCTTTAAGGCTGAGTCCAGCCACCCCACAGTGGAAACTCATTTCGGCAGCTTGTATCCACAATCTCATTCTTTCGGTCACTACCCACAGCTCATAGGTGACTGCTGGAACGTAGATAGACTGGTAAATTGAAATCTTCGCCTTCTGGCTCAGCTCCATTTTCACCACGGTGGTCCAGTGCAGCGCCCGCATTGCTGCAGAAGCCACACCAAACTGCCGATCCATCTCACGCGCCATTCTACCCTCACTCATGAACAAGACCCTGAGATACTTGAACTCCCTCACTTGAGGCAGTAACTCTCCCCAAACCCGGAGGGGGCAATCACGGGTTTCCACCAGAGAACCATGATGAGAGTCAGCACCTCCAAATCACATGTTTAGTTTAAGTTTATTTTGCAGTTAGTTGATTTTACTTCAGCACAAGCTTTTCTACTTCTTACAGCCTTTTTTGTGGCATCCTTTCAATTGCACACAGCACACCTGCCCTTGTGTTTCAGGGGCGTTACCTATGCTAATGAGTTACTTATGGTCACGTGAGATTCGTCATTGAGCAAAGGGTTAAGAGCAGATTTGGATGGTTAAGAATGTTTTTTGCATCCGGAGTTGACTTCACTTATTTTTTTCTCTGAACAGAAAATTAAGAGAAAATTAAAGAAATTAGAGAGAATATTGCTGCATGAGGCCCATTGTCTGCCTCCAGCTTCTCCAGTGTGAGCATTTACTGCTCTTCATTGTTCTGTTTCATTGTCAACTGAATCTCTTTTGTTTGACATTTGAAGACGTCACCTCGGGCTCTGGGAAATTGTCATGGGCATTCTTCACTATTTCTGGAGATTTTGAGAAAATAATCATCAGATTAATCTTTAATGAAAACAATCCTCAGTTGCAGTGTTGGGTAAATTAGTTTTTAACACTGTAAGAGAAGCTTTCCCCAAGAAAATTAGTCAGTAACCAGATTCATCAACCGCTGTTGTCTTATTGCTTGTGCAACATTTCAGCATCTGGAACTTTGTTGTGTACAGTGGTGGAAAGTATTCTCGAGTGGGCTGCTGCAGTTTAAGTACAAATCTGAGGTATATGTACTTTGGAGTATGTCACGGCTGCAGTTACTTTAAAATTAAGATTTTTTCATACAGAACACAAGAAGAGCTGATGAAATATGATACATTATCATAGATTAAACAACCTAACAAAACATACAGGTAGAGCTAAAATGATCAATTAACAGAAGATTAATAGGACACTATTTTGATAATGACATTACATTTCATGGTTCTATGAACTTCTCAGATGTGAAGCCCAGTTCAGACCAGTGATTCACGACGAGGCGAAACCATTGTAGAGCGTTGGAGAGAAAAGTTGCAGCGGTGTGAACAGGCCGGTCTGAGCTCGACTCAAGCGGGCTGATGTCGTCACCTGCAACTCAGCTGGTCAAATCGCAGGCGCCTGGTTTTAGAACATAGAGCATGTCACCTGTTTCAACAGCCAATAAGCTTGTAGTGAAGTCTGTTGGTCAAGTCAGAATGACTGCAGATGGTGTGTGTGCTTGCTGCAGCAGGTGCTCCGTCTTTGCCGAGCCTTCTGTTTCCGCCCTCATGATGTACCAGTGTCAGATGATGGGTCACTGCTGCTGCTTGGCGCTGGTTATTTACATTATGATGGTGTATTTATGATGAATACAGTCCATCTGATGCTCGTTTTGTTTTTCACTGTTGCATCAATACAACAAATGCAGCTGTAGCCAGTATCTCACTATCACTATCCTCATTCATATTTTAAGAAGCTACAAATTACATTCAACCACAAAATCAGCCTGAAAAGCTGGAAATCAGAACAGAGGAACAGAGAGTTGTTGACTAGAGATGATACACCTTCTCATCTAGTTGCATTGGTGTGAGCAGACAGGTTTTTAGAACGCTGCAGAAGGGCACATTCCAAGTATTTGCCTGTTTCAACTTGTCTCGTCGCAAATCTTAGGTCTTAACTGGGCTTGAGGATTTGCTGCTTTACCTTGTAATTATTTAAGTGTATATATTTTTTTTATATTTTTTGTGTTCGTGGTGTTGAGATTTTTCACATTCAAAGTACATTTTTCTCATTATACCTACAAACTTTTACTTGTAATGTAAATCACCATGTTTTGGTAAAAATGTATGTGTTTGGGAAGCACTGGGCGAACAACTGGATAAATGAGACTTTGATTATACTGCATGAGTTGTGTGAAAGTTTGTAAAGAGATTTTTTTTTAGATATTTTTGGGGCCTTATTTGATAGGAGAGCTATAGCGTGAACCACTGCGCAAGCACACAGCCTGCTCTACCAGGTGAGTTAGTGGGCGCCCCAGTAAAGAGATGTTTTGATATATTTTTGCTGTTATTACACATGGTCCCACATTAATCAGTAAATCAATATGTTCGCCATTTTCTTTGGAGGCATGTGAGAAAAAGTTTTCTTCACCAATTCAAGGTAACGCGGCGTTACTAACTGATTAACAAATGGTCGTTTTGTTGGTGAAGTATTCCTTTAAGTAAAGGATCCGAATACTTCCTCTGCGACCGGCTGTTTGCCGGGTAATTCTGCATTTATAAAAACAAATATTCATTGACAAATCTAGATTTACATTTGCTATTTAGAAAAATATTTCAACAGCGTAAAATGTTTCTGTGCATCTGTGTACACAGTATATGTGTAATTGTGTATATGTGTGTATTAGAGAGAGACAGAGGAAACCTTATTGTTTGACTGTTAGCTCAGAGCTAAACAGATGCGTAAATAGAGATAGTGGATCCCAGTCACATCAGATTAGACCAAACAACAAAAATCAAACTGTCTGTCTCACTCACTCTCCCACGCACAAACACACACATGCTCTCACAGAAAGAAGGTGGAAGTTGGAAAACAAACAGACAGCAGCGAAGCAATGTGCCTGGATAACACGTCCAGCCTTTAATAACCACAACAGGAAAACACGCTCTCGCACTGTAGCTATCATGTAAATGTTCTCTGACGTTGTAGGTCTTTGTGCGCTACACAAGCATACCGACACACACTGTGGAGTAAATACAGTGATGACGCATACCATCACATGCCTCATAAACCCTAATGTTACCACTCCAATATCTCCATAGGCCCCGGGCGAAACACAGAGGCCGCCATAGAGACAGGAAGGAAGAGAGAGAGCAGCACGCGGGCAAGCTGTGATGATGAATTGATTGATGAATGCAAATGAAGATGAATGCATGTGGCAAATGCAGATAACAAGAGGAATATGAAGAGCACAGCGGCTGGTTCACCTTTTCCTCGTAGCAGAAAATATGAATAGCTGATGTGTATCTGGCCTATTAATACCTCAGCAGTGACAGTGAACGCACCACTAAACCAGATATGGATCCCTTATCACAAATCGTATGGCCCAGACACAGCGGCCACCAGTCTTCCTATACCATCTGGAGCTAATTACTGGACACGCAGATCTCCCTAATCACCCTACATCCTAACCTTTATTGCCATATGTGCCGAGTCCCCAAACTGACCGTAGATCAGTGTACATGTAGCAGCAGTTTATGTTCTTAATTGTTTGTTGTTTGTTAGTGGAGCATTGTGCCATTACAAAACATGCAGGGTAGAAATTGGTGTGTGTGCATGTGCGTGTCTTTGTGCAACTGTTTTAATAATGGATTCTTTTGAGTCAGTTTTCAAGCAAAAAAAAAAAAAAATCCCAACATTCTCTTGTTCTCGCTCTTCAAAAACTTTCTCCGTCTTACATCATTGTACTGTAAACGGAATATCTTTTAGGTTTTAAACTGTGGGTCAGACAGAACTAATGAGATGTCTTCATGAGATTCAGTGAACAGTGATGGACACCTTCCACTGTTTCCACAATTAATCTGTGAACTGAGAACATAGTCAGTAAATTAATAATGAAAGCAATCCCTGGTTTCTGCCCTGTGCAGCTGTAGGTGCAATGTGAAGCCGACATGTTATGACCCAAGGGTGCGTGTGTGAGTCTAGATACCAGGGGCCAGATGCATGAAGGCTGTGTACGCACACAAACCATGTGTACGCCTTTTCCCACACATGAACTGGTGCTTATAAAGGGAGAATGTTGAAATGTGTGCACCTCATGCACTTCCTTATACCAGGAGTATGCACAGCTGTAGCTGAGATAGCTGTGACATGATGATGAGGAGATTAAATATACGCTTAGAGACAGATAACTTTGTTTGTTTGCCAATTTCCCTGATTGTGTCATTATTTTCACAGGCTACACAGCGTTCTGTAAAATGTCAAAGGTGCATTTATAGCATTTATTTTAAATTACTCATTTTTTATTTACATCCATCTTCCTGTTAGTTAGTTTATTGTTGTGAAGCACTTTGTGAAGTCAGTTCTAACATGAGCTCGATGAATGAATCATTAATTATCCTTCTGACGCTCAATAATAATGATAATTGACATTTCACCACGATGATGGTTTGCAGAAATGTGATGAATCAGTGGTACGGACGCTACAGATATCCACAGCCATGTGTAATAACAGCAGCTCCACCATCAATGGAGAACCTGGTTGATGTGAGGCAGTCAGTGAAGTCGCACTTTCTTTGCCGTATTTCTTATTGACAGGTATAATGAGTGGTGGAGGGGCACAATGATCAATATGCAAACAAATGTGTCAGGGCTTTTACACCCTCATGTGCCCAGTTCCAGAATAGTGGAGATTTTTAAAGAAGAATTAGGCATACACACGGCATATTTCTGCTTTGTGAACTCACAGTTTTAGTTGTAAAGTACACAAAGTTTTATGGATCTGGCCCCTGGATGCATTTCTTATAGAGGATCTCTTCAGGGACGTGTGCAATTAGTCAGCTTGTTGATTAAACGTTGCTAACCTCACTAGTCGGCTCCAGAAATACTAGTAAACGTAACATTATCAAAATGAAATGGTCGGAAGCCAACACAAGAGCAAATATTATGTCATGAAGTGTTTTTCATGTTGATGGTAAAATAGCAAGATGCTTATTTTTCTGTACTTGGATCTCCTAATGCAACAGTCTGTTCCATCCATATTAAACAAAGGCTATTTTTAAAACAAACATGAAGAAGTACTTGTGGTTAGAGTTGACAGTTCACCTTTGATTTAGGAAATTCTGACCATAGGCATGGAGTTTAAAGGAGGACAAGTAGGTTTAAAATTGGTTTATAATTATTTATAATTAGTATGTTTCTATGTATGGTTTGTTGTTACCATTGAGGAGCACTTTGTAAATGTGTTTTTAGTAATGCTTTTAATTAAGTGCTGTCCTTTTGGATTTTTGTGTCATGATACTCTTTTTAGTCATGCCTTTTAATTCTTCACAATAATCAATTCAAATCAAATGTTCGCCGTGCCGCACAGGACGCGAGTTGGAGAGGGACACAAAGATGGCATCTTGGAGAACCAGTTCGGTTTAGCAGTATTTTGATTTTATTTAGTGAGTGGACGTGATGTTTTTAGGATAATCTTCATATTGCCACACATTTCAGCGGCATTTAGAATACGATTTGGTGATTGAAAAATGTGAGTAACGATTTTAAATGGCTCTTATATGCATTATTTAAAACAATCCTTAACTTTATAGATTAAATTGTGCACAATTTTGATTGTTTTCTGAGTTGTCTGAGGTCCTGTTTATACGACAACGATTTCAAACGAAAAGGGTAAACTTTGGTTGCGTTTTGGCTGATCGCTTACACGACAAATGCAACGTTTTGAAAGCTGGTTCCAGAGTGCAATTTTTTTGAAACAGCGTAGTCTCCAATGTCATGTAAACTCGCAATATGCTGTTCATCTGAAAACGGAGACTTTTAGCACATGCGCATTACGGTTCCAGTCACTAGGCATGCGCGAGAAAGTCAACCATCACAACAACAATGGCGGACTCCCGAGCTCTGTTTGTGCTGCTCACCCTAGTGAATTTATCAACGCTTCTTCAGCAAAGTGCAGATTTACTGTAGCAACTCCACCTCGTTGTCCGTCCAGACAAACGTTCGTGCAGTTGCCATTTTGTTTGTTTATGCGTCACCACTCTGTAGAAGGAAGCGCATGTGCGCAGACGCGTGTTGTTCCATTACAAAGTCACGCAGCCAACTACTGGCCTGGCACGTATACTACAGTGTTTTTGGTCATTTTTGCGGATCCGTGTGCACGGCAATTGCACTGGTTCCTGACTGGTGGGTTGCGGTCCAAAAGTGGATCGCAAGTCCTTTCGAAATGGACTGCAGGTGACTCGCAAACAATTCAAGTTTGTAAAAAACACACTTTATTTTGAAGTGCAGTGTATTGCTGGCACAGTGCATTTATTTTCATGTGCTGTTTCTTGCTGTGGAGTGAGTGACTAACAATAAGTTACGTAACAGAGACAGCAAACTAGTTTGACAACAAACACAATCACAAGTATGACACTGAATGTATTAAACTGTGTGGATCTTGAGCTATCGACCAAGGAGAAATCTGGATCCTGTGGCTGGACCAGTTGGGAACCACTGGTCTAAAGTTCAAACCTCTGCTTAAACATCAGGAAAATTGGTCATTAGTAACATCTTCAGATCTTAGTATGACGTACTTATACTGTGTGTGCTTTCAGAATCTGTGTTGTGCGATTGTTTCTAATCAGTGTATTGTCTTGTCTTGTATGTGGAGCCACGTCGAAGGAGATTGTCTGTTACGACAGACAATAAAGTTTTCTGAATCTGAATCTGAATCTTTTAGGCTCTCTTAGAACGTCTGGAGAGCAGGGATCTTCTGGTAAACATGTCGATGTATGGATCCATAATGTAAGACTGCTGGGAGCCGAAACCTGACAGCTTTACTGCTTTACAATTTACGTCTAAGTAGAAACCATGACTTGAGACTGACATGACTTATGACTCTGCTGACTTTCAGAATCTGTAGCTGCGTTCTCTGTGGTGCTTTGTGACCACTGCTTTGTATTAAAATGCCTTTTAAACATGATCACTATTGTTGCCTGATAGATTTCTCCTGAAGTGATCGAACACCAAGAACTTCATCTTGCAGTGTGTGTGACTTTGCTCAGTTTCACCTGTAGGATCCTACAGGCAGTGGTGATCCTAGACTCTGCCGGCCCCAGGCAGAGAAGCCCATCGATGACCATTGAGGTCATACGGTAGCTAGAAGGGGAGCTACTTAGGGGGTTTTGGGGCAGCAGCAGTGCACTGTATAGTGCCTTTATGGGAGGTTAAAGAGACTTTATAGTTGTCATTGCAAAATGTGCCAATATAAGTGGCCACTGGGGCATCTTTTCCCAAATTATTTTGTCTGGTTTGCCTCTCCTGATGGTGCACCCCTGCCCACACTTGGATTTAAGGGCAAGTTCACCAACTTAATCCAACTAATCACTGCTTATCTCACCTCTGCTGATATTTAGCGCTACAGACAGATGTGGTTTGTTTGCTCAGGTTTAGAGATCCTCATCTCTGAGATTTCTGCCTCGCTGTCAAGAGTTTTTACTGGAGCTACGTATGAAAACTATGACAACTGTTGACAGCTTGTTCTGTGGATTATCCGGAGTAATGAGGACACTGTTTTTGGAAAGAGATGTTGAATTTTTTAAAGACTAATTTTTCAATCCTGTGAGAAGCAGAAGCGAAAATTCCAGTCAGCTCTGTTGTAGTGTGGAGACAGAGACACTGTATCTCAAATCCAGGGCAAATACACCCAAAAGAATGCATCAGCTGGAAATACGTTTTGTTTTATTTTACATTTTTGGTAAATTGATCCTTTAGGAATGACGACGACAGGAGACATGGATCCCTCGATATTTAAAATGTACGTTTTCTTTTATTTTGACAAAATCAGATACATTAACATCAAAAACTGATGCAGAAAATGCGCAAATTTACTAAATAAAAAAAAGAAGAAGAAATGATGTGTTGCAAAATTTTCTGGAGGAAGACCCCCTGTTTCATATGTTCACGCCCAACGTAGAAACGAAATCTATGCCACACACACACTATAGTGACCTATCTAGAGGCAAAGCCTAGCAATGAATGAGTGTTGTGGAGACTGATGCAGGTTCCACAGGACAAATCTTTCAAAGCCTGGTAAAGGGGACATCTGGCTTTAGGCATTGATCCCACTGCGCACACACACACACACACACACACACACACACACACACACACACACACACACACACACACACACACACAAACCTATATACCCAAATACTGCAGCTCTGTGTATTGCTTGGAGTCAGCCTCATATTGATGATTGTTCAATTAGATTGAACTGAGTTGTGCGTCCATCATTTACCAAACCTCCGGGGGCCAAACGACACATTTCTATCAATACAGTGAGACCTTTGCTCGCCCTGTCCCTGCAGCACTTGTTCCATTTAAGCACTCGGTCCATCTCTGTCTGTGCGTTTGTATATACTGTATATGTGTTCTTATCTGTGTGTGTGTGTGTGTGTGTGTGTGTGTGTGTGTGTGTGTTCCCGAAACAACAACAACAACCCGAGGTCTGATGAAAAGGTTAAATCCCAATAACCAGAGCATTTACTGAGTCTCCTGGTGCACAGTCTGCTGGTGATGAGGCTAACTATTGCTCCATTGATTAGTGCTGACACACAGAGGAAGAGGGAGGATGACTGAGGCGAAGATAACAACACATCCCCAAATTTATTGTACTTCACAGCTGAGAGAGATTCACCTTCCTTTGGATGAAAGAGAATAGTAAACAGAACATAATCCAGCACAGCCTCCTGTAGCATCTCATACTTCAACAAATGGTTATGAAAAGTTACTCCGTTATAAATATTTCAGCTCTGAAGCCAGCACGCGAGGAGTTCACTAACTGAGGCTGATGCTCTCTGCAAAGCTGCACACACATGGTCACTGACATGCTGACATGTAGTTTCCCATTCACACACGCGCGCGCGCACACACACGCACGCCGCATCAGCTCGCCATGCAAAGACGCACCGGGCAGGGTGACACTCACATGTGGATCCACAGACGCTGGTGTGGCGCCTCCGTTTTGCTTGGAGAAGCAGAAAGAGGCGATAGGAGGCAGGAGGAGGAAAAAAGGCAGGACGGCGAGGGAGGGAGCCAGAGATGGATGGATGGATGGATGGATGGAGGAGAAGGGAGGGGAAATGCGGAGGGACGCAAGGGAGGAGGGGGTTGGGGGTGGTGGTGGAGGGGGGGCAATGAGAGGGCTGAGTGGTTCTAGTAAATATTTATATTGCAGTATGATACGCGCGAGAGTGAAAGAGGGAGAGAGGGGAAAGGCAGAGAGAAAGGGGGGAGATATAGAGCGTCCATCCCTTTATTAATTTTATTCCGGACCGCTAAGTTTAGCATTCAACACGTGTCGCCAGTGATGGAGAGAGGCAGGGAGGGGGGAGGAAACGGGAGAGAGGGAGAGGGAGCGAGAGAGGGAGGTTGACGGTTGCTAGGTGACGGGGCGCATATACTGAATTTTAACAAAAGAACAGGGAAAGAGGGAGAGGGAGAGTGTGTGTGTGAGAGAGAGGAGAGGAGAGAGGGAGGGAGAGAGGTAAAGAGAGAGATCGGAGAAATTGAATACATGTAGAACATATATATATTTAGATATATATATATATATATATATTTTCTCCCCCCCTGCGCGTGTGTCTGTGTGCGTGTTGTGGTGGCGGCGGCGGCGGCTGGAGAAGAGGGGGGGGACACCCGCAAAACGGATACCTCAAAAAGGAAGGATGTGAAAAAGGATGGAGGGACGCAGGAAAAGAGGGGGGACAGGCTGGTGAAAAACAGTAAGTACATTTATTTTCAATGATATTTGCAGTGCGGAGGCATTTTCCCCCTGTTCTCCGCACACACACACGCAAACACACACACACACACACACACACACAGGGACGCACACAGACTCTACTGCTTAGATTAATTGCGGCTCGGGCAGTGAGAGGGTGCTACGCGTCATTGAGACAGGAATAAGGGGCTCGGGTGTCGGCATCTGTACGGTCCGTGATGGAGAGATGGATGGCCGGGGGATGGAGAGGTGGACGCGGCCGGCGCACCGGGGCTTTGACCCCTCTGTCATTGCTGCGCCTGGAAAACTCACAAGCCTCTTTAACGCATAGGTTCCTCTCAGCAGCAGCCGGCATACATATTCCGACATGCACTCACAGATTACCGGCAGTTCAATTAATCATATAGACCAGAAACCTTTAGGCTATGATTTTGTCTGCCAGGAATTTTCTATGCATTATTAATAAAGACAGAGTTTGGGTTCCGTTTAAGTCTTTAAACACCGGCGCTGGCTGCAGTTTCCCCCTCACTCTGCTGCGGATGTATTAATTGAGGTGATCATATCTGTTGATGCTCATTTTCTCAGGCTGCCTGGTCAATGTTAGTGCGTGAGTGTCTGCCTTTTTGCTCGTCTTATAGAGCCACCGCAAGATTGCCGATCAGTTTTTCCCCTCTTGATCTATTTATATCCCGATACGCTGAATATTTGGGCGTATGGCAGCACACACAGTTTTATCCCTCTGTTGCCACCGAGGAATCTTCCCCAACGGGCTGACTTGCCTCAAACACTCTCAGACAGCTGGAACAGGCGGGTGTTTTTTTTTTCTCTCGTCTTCCAGCTGGGTGAAGAAGGAGTGTGTGAGAGATTTCACTTTGTAGGTAGATTTTTTAAATTTGCAGCCCCTGTGGGCGCCCAAATAACTTTTGTTTTTGCCTTGCACTACTTGAATATGGAGAGAAGTGAATAACAGGTGCAAATACACACCACCACCAGCAGCACCACCACCACCATCAGCAGCAGCAGCAGCAGCAGCAGCACTCCAAAATAAAATAAAATTTAAAGGCCTTGGACTACTGAGACCACCAAGGGAGAAGACCATGCCATTGACCTGTAAAATGGAGCAGCACAGTGTTGCTTCTCGCACAGATTTGCTGCAGTGATTGGGAGTGCAAGATCAAATTTATTGGCCTACACCGTGAGGCCACTGAATGCATTTATCCAGATGGAAATTGGAATTAATGTGTTGTTCTCCCCCGTTTCTGCGGGGTGTTTCGGTGGTCTCAGCTCTCTCCTCTCTCTCTCTCAGCTGATATCCATTTCAATCAGCTCTTTCACCCACAGGTGACATGCTCCGTTCAGTTGATCATCTTCCCCTTCGCGAGCAAGCCCTGTGAAATGTACACACATGCGTACTGCAGCGTGGTGCATGCACTGCTGCCCGTAAAGTGTTGCCTTCAGTGTCAGCCCCCCCTTCTTTTCTTTTTTTTCTGCCGATCTGTCGTACAGTTGCCCTGAGAGATCTGTACTGTACCAGCTGTGAGTAGGGGTAGACAGGAGGGGAGGGGAGGGAAGAGGAGAGGTGATGAGAGAGACAGAAGGTGTGGAGGGAGAGAAGGTGTGAGGAGGAGGAGGTGGAGAGAAGGCATAAGGGGAGAGCCGGGGTGAGAGATTGGAAAAAGCAGCAGAACGAAGAGGAGAGTAAGAAAGGGTTGGTTGGAATTGAATATCAGAGGGGGGACATGGTTGGGAGGCGCAGGAGAAAGAGATGAGACGGAGAGAGTCAACATTTGTGTGCTTGTTTTCTCCAACCCCCTGCTCTTCATCAATTTCACCTCATTGATTCATTGACTTTTGCACAGAAAACCTTCAAGCTTAGCTCAATCCCCCCCTCGCTTGTCTCTCTTTTCTTCTGCCAATCCCCCTGTTTCTTCTTGCCTCAATCCTTTCCGTCTCTTCTCTCACCCCTTGCAACCTGTGACTTCCTCTGCACAGTTTCCTTTTCCTCTCTCCTTCTCCCGCCTCCCCTTTCATCATGTGTTTGATGCAACATTAGTGGATAGTTTCCTCAATCCTGCCGCCCACCCAAAACCCCTCTCCCACCCTCTCCACACGTTGCACCCAGTGTTCTTTTTAATACCACTAATTAAGGTAAAGCTCGTTAACATAGAACATCAATTAGTGTTTAACGAGATCAGAGGCTGGTGTTTTGGAGCGATTACAGTACTCCCCTCTCCCGGTGTTCCTGTCTGGACTCTACTCCGGGTTGTGTTGATGAGCATATTCGCTTTGGCCCTGGAGCGATGGCGAGGCAAGGATTTTTCTACATGTGGTGGCAGTGTGGGTGTCATGTGGCGTGGGTGGTTTTGATCAGTTATTTAAATGTAGTATTATGTTACATAAAATTCTTGGAGGGGTTATTCACACTAAAAATCTAACTCATCAACTAGAAATATTTATTTTCCCAAATAACATCTCTGACTGATGCTCGTTAAATAAATCTCTATAATTTCAAGAAAGAATGCCCCCCATTGAAAGCAGCAGGGGACACAATTTATCAGATTCACTCTTCTCTAAAATTAAGCACTGAATTGCACTTAAGTCTAAATTGCTCACTATAGTTGTCTTCTTTAGTGATGCAGGCTTTTATACATTCGATGCAACAGTTAGAACCGAACTTTTATCACACATCTGCGGCTGAACATACAGGTTGAAATAAATGTCAGACAGCGGACAGTTTATTCTCCCTCTTATAAAGACTGAAGACTGTAAAAGTTTAGAAATTCTGAACAGTTAAGGTTGCTTGAGTGACAGTCAGTAACGTTCGGCTGCTGATGTGTGTCAAGTGAATTTGACGTAGTTGTAGGTTTCGTTGGGCAACGCAGGGGATACCCCAATATTTAGAACATGTGCATTTGTCCAATAAAAACAAGACAGTTGCAGAGGATTTTCATGTTGACAAACTTAAAGACATGTACACCAATAATTGATGCAGAAAAGCCACAAATTAGTGCATAAACATTCACCAGAATGCAGGAAATTAAGTGCTTGATGCTCAAGATTTTCTGGCGATGGGCCCCCAAATTGAAACTAAACCTTTGCCCTTGCCCTTTGAAGACACCTGGGGTCTATAAGTTGATTAATTGATTGCTTGATCAACAGAAAAATATTTGATATTCAATCAATAGTTTCAGAAATCTTTTGTGTAAAAGCAGAGAAAAAATGCCAAATATTTTCTGGATCCATCTGCTGTTTTCCGCTTTATATCACGTAACTGAATATCTTCAAGCTTTGGACTGTTCGTCGGACAAAACAAGACATTTAAACGCATCACCTTGGATTGTAGGAAGTTGTGATTGCATGTCTTTTTTGACATTTCGATGACTAATAGATGAATTACCTGCAGACTAATCAATAATAAAAGATATGTCAGTTGGGACCATACACACAGTGGTAGATAGGCAGGCGTGAACAGAGAAGACTTGTGAAGACTCTTTTATTACTGCATGTATTCAAGGAAGTATTTCACTGCTGGAAAGATGGCCTGTTTTATAAAACCAGGCTCTGTGTGTAGTAGAGAGATGCAAGTACTTTTAGAATAAAATTGGGGCCTCATGATCAGAGAGAAGAGAGAAAGGGCTGTGGCATTTGCTTTTACTCGAGGTAGAAAACCTACAGCTACCAGAATGCACTGCACCGCACCAGATGAGTAAACATTCCCCCTGGTGGGTGACTTTATGCAGCTTGGCTGTTTTGACACAGGAGACAATATCTCAGCCGGCTGGTTGCAAACAATTTCGAATAACAGTTAAACAGTTTCTGTTGGGGGTCATGGAGGAAATGGATGCCTGTCCCAGCTGACACTGGGCGAGAGGCAGGTTACACCCTGTACAGGTCACCAGACTATCACAGGGCTGACACATAGAGACAGACAACAATTCACACTCACATTCACACCTATGGACAATTTAGAGTCACCAATTAACCTGCATGTCTTTGGACTGTGGGAGGAAGCTGGAGTACCTGGAGAAAACCCACGCTGACACAGGGAGAGCATGCAAACTCCGCACAGAAGGGCTCCCCCACCCTGGGTTCGAACCAGGAACCCTCTTGCTGTGAGGCAACAATGCTAACCACTGCACCACCATGCAGCCCTAGTTTAACAGTAAGCAAAAAGATGTTTCTGAAAACATTTTAGGTGAGAAATCGGCCACGCAGTAACAGAATCTTACCGTGTATTTCTTTAGCACTGCTTAGGTTTACAGCTTGATTGGAGTTTGGTTTGAGTTTGAGAATGACAAAGAGAGGGATGTAGGTCTCTCTCGATCCACGTCTATACTCTTTGTGGCGTACGAAAATGCAGAGGTACAACCTTTAGTTTAAAGAACACCCCTAGAGCAAGAGAAAATCGTATGTTATCTACAAACCATTTTAGAACATTGCAGAGAAAAGTTGCAGTGGTGTGAACTGGCCAGCCTGAGCTCGACTCAAGCTGACTGATGGTGTCACCTGCAACTCCGCCGGTGGCTGGTTTTAGAACGTAAGGCACATCGCCTCTTTCTACAGCCAATCAGCTTGTAATGAAGTTTGCTGATCAAATCAAAATGACCTCAGATGGCATGTTCATTTACTGGGACAGGTGCTCCGTCCCCGCCGAGCCCTCTGTTTCCGCCCTCACTGTATACTGGTGTTGGGCTGTAGGTAGCTGCTGCTGCTTACTGTATGAGCTTATGCCCTGGTTATTTATATTATTGTGGCGTATTTATGATGAATACAGTCCATCTGATGCTCGTTATGTTTTTTGCCGTTTCATCACTAGTACAAATGCAGCTGTAGTCAGTATCTCACTATCACTATCCTCATTCATATTGTAAGAAGCTACAAATTACATTCAACCAAAAAATCAGCCTGAAAAGCTGGAAATCAGAACAGAGGAACAGAGAGTTGTTGCATAGAGATGATACACCGTCTCATCTAGGTTTTTAGAACGTTGCAGAACGGCGCATTGCAAGTAGATGCATGTTTCAGCTCGTCTCTTTGGAAATCTTTGGTCTGAACTGAGCTTGAGAGATGAGCAGGGAGATCTAAGCGCTGCTAAGAAGGAGGGAAGTTACTGTTGTTGGTGTGCACATACTACCCACATTGTTGAAATTATTTTAAAGCAATGTTGTGCTTAGCAGTGGCCATATTTAAAGGCTTTAATATATTCTGATTTAACAGTAGCTGCTATGGGCAAAAAACTTTCATGGTAACATTAGTGAAGGTACAGCAAATCTCTGCTGATAGGTTCTGTCACAGCTGCCAAGCTATCAGTGACAACTCAAAGTACCGACCACTAATTGGATGTAATAGTGACATTATGATGTATTTCATTGTGACAAGCTGCAGGAAAAACAAAAATGATCTCGTTCCATGAAGAGAAACTGGGCATCATTTGTGAAGCTCGGTTCACCACAAGTTTCCGGAGTCTCTAAGAGAGGAAGAAGAAGAGCTGCATTCAGACACTGAATTACAGCAGTAAGCAACTGCTGGGAGAGGTACAAGTGGGTGTGATTAAAATGCAGTTTTTCAGAGTGAAGTATGGTACAGTATGGCAATAATCAATATGAAAACAGTTATTATGCTGCAGAAACTTAGAGACAACTTTAGCATCATCTGAACATCATCTGAGGGTTTCTTTTCAGCGAGGTGGCAGCTGCTGTGGTTTAGCAACCCTGAGGTGCCGCCCCCGGCCCAGTTACAGCCCAACTCTGGGCCGGGATGAGCAAAGACAGTCAGACGCATACTGTAGAAAAAAATGACAGGAAGTCATTTAACAAACAGGTGGAGACGGAAACAGACAGACATATGGACAGGCTGGCGGGGAGACACGTTCATAAACAAAATCACACAGACAGGTACGGACGCACACAACAGTGAGGGAGAATTTAGCGTGCACTGCTTGAACACAGTCGCTATCAAACAGGTGCACACACACACACACACACACACACAAACCTGAGCCAAAGCCCCGCGGCTTGTTTTGGGAATACAAGTCTGGAGGCAGCTAGCAGGCACACAGCTTCACATGGCTGCATGCAATACACAGTCACACACACTCTCACAAAGTACATTCAGGCAGATACCCATGGGTATGCAGTCAGACACACACGCACTGAGAGCATACCCAAAAATACACACACAATGAATAGCGTATTGCACGCAAACACACACACTAGTAGCAGTTTTGGATGAGAGAGGACCTTGGGACCTTGCCCATGGGATCCACACACTTACAGAGACGGCACTGTATATATACATTTGAGTGCACACCACATAGACACACACACAGCGGAGGAAAAGGAGGATGAAGAAAAATAATGAAAGCGGGTGGAGAGATGTGCAGAAATGTTTTGCGGCGCGCAGCGTTTTGCAGCAGTGTGGTGTGGTCCTTCATGATGATGGATGGGGCAGGAAATGACAGCATAAGTGGTTATTAAAAAGAGGAAATGGGAGCATTTATAAAAACTAGCCTGTGTCCTGTGTCTGCGGCCCATGTCGCATGTCACCCTGGGCTGCTGTGTCATGCCTCCTGATCTGTGAGACTTCCCTGCGCTGCATGAGGGCCAGCTTTGTTAAAACCCTTTGTCATTCTCTTCTCAAAGAACCCAGGCGCTGGCATTTATAGCAGGCTTTGTGCCGGAGTGACTGTGCCGGATTTACGAGGTGCAGGTACCAGGTGCAAAGTTGAACCTGTTTCGTTGCCTTATCACTTCATATAAAAATAGCTTTGCTCCATTTTCTTTCAAGTTTGAATGTGGAATTCCTTCATAACCAGGTGCCGACTATACAGCTGTTACAAATGCAAATATGTGCGTTTGCACCTGAATGGAATTTGCACAGCGTGTTATCTACAGTACAGCAAGGAGGGGAAGACAAGGGGAGGAAGAGGGAACGTCAGCGCGGAGATGGAAGAAAGCCTCTGATGAAGATAGTTTGATGTTCCTGGGCTTGTTTTAATGTGCTTCATCTCTGCATGTAAATAGCTTCTAAAACTGGCCTTTTGATTGGAGACAGTCTCGCAGATCCTCTCCTCTTTTTTATAATTTTTTGACGCCGAGAAGAACGAAATGTACAATATGCTTTGGATGCAGGTAGTCTGACTCGGGGTCGGGATTCATTTGTTCTCAAATCAGGTTGTGATGTTTCATTATTCAAATTAGACTTTTTTTCCCCTCGCGTTGAAGCCTTCTTTAGTTTATCTCGTGAAAGGTGATTAGGAGTGAATGCTCTCTTTTCAATTATGTAAGAGCAATTTCAATCTAATTTTTTTTTTGAACGAGCCAATAAATGACCCAAACCTTGGTCTGGTGCTGATCAGGCTCATCAAGTTGATTGTTATGTGATCTGCTCAGTGTTAACTGAGGCATATTCTCTATCAAAGGCTGCAGCTTCGGGAAATAAGAGACACTCATTCACACATTTTTGCACCGAGCAGTGATGGGAAGCAGCGAGGAGATCAATTGTTGGCACTGGATGCTCAGTGACATCCATCCCCAAATATTACGACGGCTGATTACAGTTCCCATCACACAGTTGTCCAAAGGTAGTGTCGTCCTGTGAAGGCGGTCAGATGTTTTCTGAGTCAGTATGTATGCATGTGTCATGCTTCTGTGTGATTTCAGACACATGATAATGTCGACTCATCATTTTGGCTGAGTGATTAAATCAGGAAAACCTGTCGTCATTGCAACTCAGGAGCTTTGGCATGTTATTCCAATGTAGTTAGTCGCACCATATAAATAAAATGAAGCTTAATTAGCCGTATTTACTGTACTACGTACATTAAGCGGTTCATTACCAAGTAAACCAGAGGTGAACAAAAAAAGCTTATTCTTAAGCTGAGTTGATTGTATTAGTGTTAACATAGGATTTCATGTAGGGGATTACTGAGGGCAAGCGTCACAGTCTTGCACCATCGTGTCTGCAGTAATGACCCGCTCGCTGTATGTTATCCTGCTCATGGCACCGTTGTTTACTAACGAAATCAATCATTTGACACAAAATATGGTTTTGAAAATGATTTCATGATTTTGAAATGTATTTCTTTTCTCTCTACGATCATAACTGCATCCATAAAAATTCATAGCAGCCTTGTAAACCAGAAAAAGACGACACTTACAATATTATAATTAGAGTTGGGCGCAGTTCACATTTGAACTGGTGCCTGTAATTCAGTACCGGTAACCAATGGTACCTTTTACAGTAGTTTCTTTCTCTTTATTGACAAAAATGCAATTTCTGAAGAAGCTGGGTGACATCGTACTGTATACTATAAAGCAATGCTGCTCTGTTCTAATCACACATGGAGCTAATGCTTTATATCTGTCTGCCTTTTTGCTTGTGTGTGTAAGTGTGTGTGTTTGTGTGTGAGCGTCTGCTTGTCGTGATACAAGGCCACTACTAAAATAATATAGAAAAGAACATAGACCTAACGCCGAAACTATCGTCGCAGATCAGCGCTGTAAAGATAATTTTGGCTCGCTAGGAAGCCGACGGAGCAGCTGAATAAGTGGCTGTGGAGCTTCGTGGCCAGCGGCTCCACAGTCCTCTGTTTCTGTCTTCAGAGCTCCATGGCTGTTCTCAAGGCTTTAGGGTGCTTCACGGCATGTTCTCACCCAGATGAGTGCTCAGATACCGAAATTTGGCACTGGTGGATTTAGATAAATTGTAACCTGGTAGTAACTTTTAGCATTTGAGAAGTAAATGAAGAGCTGTCATCTATTTCTGAATGGTTTCAGATGAACAAACTCTCTCTTCATGATATTTTGAAACAAGAAAATAAAAAATATAACAAAGATAAAGCCAAAATTTTCACAGACAACATCGAAATAACTCAGGTTCCTCACATTCAATTTCCAGGGGTCATAGTAGACGAAAAACTAACCTGGAAATACTTGGGAATAACTTGGAAATGAAGTCAATTGGTACCTTAAGTAGAGTTCATTCACTGGTCCACCATCCCTGTATGCTAACTTTATATTACAGCTTAATTGACCCTCATATTTTGTATTGTAATACTGCTTGGGCTGCCACATGTCCCACATATTTCAAAGACAGTTTTTTAATTCAAAAGACATTTTTGAGAGTCACTAGCTTTGCTAAAAAAAAATACAAATCATCTGCTTCTCTTTTTGAAAAATATAAACTTTTATCCATTTTTATTGTGAACATAAACCAGACTTGTGTATTCATGTATAAATATGTACATCTCACTCATGACTTGCTGAGTGTTTTCAGAACTTTTTAAAGTCTTCCTCAGACATTCACTCATATTCCTCAAGACACTCTAAGGACCTTTATCCTCCAAATTGTTGGACTTCTTTTGATCAATATCCATTGAAATACAGAGGACCATCTTTCTGGAACAACCTTGCTCCATCTCTACAATCATCACCTACATTATAGTTATTCAAAAAACATCTGAAAGGGACTCTAATTTGCAAAAAAATTTAACACTTCATTCACACAACTTTTTTGTTGTTGTTGTAAATTGTTCATCTTTAGCAATCTTGTACGAAATCTTAGTCTAGAGCTCTTATTCAACCATGCAGTCTTCCTTGTTATCTTTTTCTTTTCATGTATGATTGTTGTTATTTGATTGGGGAGGTATCGTCATGAGGTATTTTTGGCTTCTAACCTCGCCCTTTTAATTTCTTTTCCCTGTATTTCCTATACATGTATGTGCAAATAAACTGAACTAAGCTACCCTCGTCATTCGGCTGGTACCCTTGAAAGAACCCAACCTAATTACGATATCCAAACTCAAAGACAGCATCCAGTCTCATATCATGATATCAATATAATATCGATATACTGCCCTGTCCGTCCAATTAAAATGGCTTACTTAACCAAACTGTCAGATGGTGGCTTTTTAGCCATTTTAGCTTTTTTTTTTACACACTTGAGTAGTTCTTTTCTTCAAGTAGAAAATCCTAGCTGTCAGAAATTTCTGATATCTCATGATATGAACAGTTTTCCCTCCCAGCTGCTCGTAATTACGCGCAGCACAATACGATGTGAAAGCGCCATAAAGAGCTGTGGCCATCTCAGACTACTGAACACCTCTCTGATGATGAGATACTGTTGCTTCATGTGTCAAGACTTGAGAGATATTTTATATTTGTTGCTGTGAAACAATCAGCACAGGATTAATGGGCTTCTGTCTTTGTGTGAAGACAACACAGTGGGGTTCTGACATTCCCTTCACTAACCTCTCATCACCTTCTACTCTTGAGAATCATCTGAGGCTGCGCTGAGGAAAAGAAAAAAAAAAGCTTCACTGGTCTCAATCCTCAGATTCCTCTCTCTCTGTCGGGCTTCTGCCTGCATGGGAGTGCATTTCCTGAGCCAAACTGATCCACCAACGTTTATAGGATAGGCTGACAGAAGTGTTTCTAACACCTTTGCTTATGAGCGGGGGCAGAGCCAGATGTGCTGTGAACGCAGCTGAAACCTGTGCACAACATTGTGACATTGCAGCGTTAGGTTTTAAGCAGACACAATCCGGCTCGACTTCAGCAACATGTGGCATCTGCTGCTGAAGGAGACTTCCTTGCCGTTTCCCTCCCATTCTTAAATGTTTGGGTGTGCGTGTGTAGATGTGATCCGCGCACATTCCTCCATACGTTTAACGTCTGCTTGTGTGTGACCTTGTACAAAGGCGCGATAGTTATCAGCGAAGGTTTCCCACACCAGTTTAATCTGTTTATCCTCAGAATAAGATTGTGAATCATTACTATGCAGAGCTAGGTGCTCCTTTTTCTGCCGAGAGTCTCGAGCAGCTTCCTAGTTTGTAGTTGTTACAGAATGTTTCACCTTACGGGTCCTGAAGGGCTGCAGTGTCGGCTGCTTTTCATCTTGCTCTTTTAATTAGTGACTGATTTAGATCTGGCTAGGTGATCCCAGTGTCTGGCCAATCAATGAGGGAATTAATGGAAGCGCTGGTGCAAGCAGAGTGGAGCAACACAGTGGCGTTGCGACAACTGGCTCAAAATGGAATGAGAAAATAATCCGTTTAACATTATTGTTAAAAGAAAAACTGAGCATTTGCTCCGTGCTTTAACATGATTTCACTAAATTTTGAACATTCTCAGAGTTATTTCGACCGTCTCGTCCCATCTGCTGAGAATCTTTCATCCAATTTGTTCCTGATTTCAATCTCAATGCTTGCATAAAAAACCCCACAACAATCAGCCAAGCATTTCATTCATGAATGTACAGTACATTATGTAAATGCACAGCGGGAATGCATGTTTATTCTTAGATGATTGCGCTGCATTGATAGCGCTGTGATATTGAAGCTATTTTCCCCCCAAACACAAAGCCCTCAGAGTTTCTGGATGCCTGTAAGAGGTTGAGCAGTGACAAATTATTCCTTTTAAAACAAACATAATAAGATAATCCCCCAGGTCGTGCGTTGTAATCTTGACAGAGGATTCGGGAAGAAGAGCAACTAAAGAAAACAATTTATATGTACATTAAATTCAGTAAATTATGTGGTTAGAGTCAACCTGGGACCAGAGGGGGGCTGGCCAGGGAGCAGCGCTGCAGTCCTCTGCTCCCAGCTGTATTAGATGTCAGGTGATGAGGCGGGGGGATGAAATATTCTTACTCCTTGGCCAGCCTTAAAGTAAGCACTTATATTATACAAGCATTGGCAGTGGGCATACAAACTATGTAGTCTCCTTATAAAACCATTTTTATTCATTCAAGTCAAGTAAGTATAGGCCAGTTAGGCTTATTGAAATAATACCCAGCACTCTGTCGCGTGAATTCCTGATGCAAGATCCCCAGACGCTGGCCTTTCCACATGAAAGGATATGACCCCACTGATATTTATGTCTCAACACTCATGAGGGTAGTAAACCATTTGTAGCTGTTTTCTGAATGGATGTGTAGGTGTGTGTGTGTGTGTGTGTAAGGGAGGGAGACGATAAAATAGAGACAGTCTTGAAATATTTCTGTGCATCATTCACACACAAATTGACGTTGTTTATGCAGCCTGTATAACCGAAAATATAGCGTGTATGTGCGAGCGTGAGCTTGCAGTGTCCTGAGGATTAAATGAATGACAGGAGGTTGAAAGATAAAACACACACACACACAAACTCACGCACAAACAAAGTGGAGAAAAAAACCTCAAGATGCCAAGGCTGTATTACAAAGCAAAGTGAAACAACTGACAGGCCTTTATTTTTATCAGCTGATTCCTCTCTCAGGTTACACGAGTTCATTTTCGAGCATTGCTGCAGTGACTAGACGTGCGAGGCTGTATTAAAGCAAAATTAAGCACATTCTCCAATTAGATAATTATATACTCTGAGCTTTGGAGAGATGAGATGTGGTAATGTCAAATATTTCAGTAATAATCATCCGTAATGATGTGATTTCCAGTCGCTGCTCCTCGTGTCTCGTGTTTGAAAAAAGCACAGTGGGTAGCACTAAGACGTTTTCTTTTTTGTTGAAAAATGAGGTCAGAGAATTGTTAGTGCTACAGTGTGGCAGCGTCCAGGGTCAGCTTCATCTCATTTCCATCAATCCATAGAGGGAAGAGAAACAAGGAGTGTCCTCCCATTCAAATAATGAAATTCATTCTCTGAACGTACAGAAGCGAAGTCCAATTAATCGACACTGTCTCTTGGCAAAAGTGTTTAATCCGAAACCCTGTGAAAAATAACATTTGAATTTAAAAAAAAAAAGGCAAGATACTCTGAACTTTGGAGTGAGATTCGTTTTGTTACGACCACATGGAAATTAAAGGGGACCTGAAATGTCAGAATAAAATGCTGTTTTGCACTGAAGAAACAAAGGTAGACGTCAAGGTGACTGTTTCATTTTGTTCTCGTAAAAGGTTACAAAATACAGAAAGGACAAATGGAGAATGTGTCATGCAGAGCCAATGGAGATCTCACGTTTACCTTTACTGTAACAGTACACGATATGAAATAATATTTTTTGAATTTGCAGCTAGATGCAGGAGAGAATGCAAAATTACAACACAGTGTACTTTCATTTGACACATTACACAGTGTTTATTTGTTCAACATCCGTCCATCCATTATCCATAACACCTTTTTTAACCTTTATTTAACCAGATAAGTCAATTGAGAACCAATTCTCATTCACACTGACTACCTTTACATGCACACTGATACTCCACTAATATTACAAATATGACAATATTCAGAATTTGATCCGAATCATGTAAACTATATATAGATATTCTGAATTATGTCTTTTTTCAGAATGAGGCATTTTCCGATTAAGACATGTCGGACATATCTGTATTAGACGGCTTTTAGGAGCATTCTATGGACGTGTTTACAGAGAATTCACCATATGTGCCTCCATTAGGGTTATTACAGCAGTTCGTGACACACAGCCTCCTGCCTGTTTATGTCAGCTCTGTGTGTTGTCATGGATACGTTGTAAACAAACCAACAAGCCAACAGCTTGCAAGGCTATGGTGGAGATGCATGCCCAAAAGAAAAGCCCACATTTCTGGTCAGAAGGAGAACAGCCACTTTAAAACATTATGAAAGACTTGGATATCAACAGGTTTTGGATTAGGGTTGTGTTATATCATCTTGTTCACAGCTGTGTCTCAATTCAGGGGCTGCAGGCTTCGAAGGCTGCATTTGAAGACCGATTGTGTCACATCGGTGCGACCAAGGCCGTCCCATTTCGAAGGCTCCTTCAGATGTAGCCGAGAAATGCAGCCTTCTTTCCCAGAATTTGGAGGATGCAACAGATGAATCCTTCATGGCCCAGCCTATCCCAAGATGCATTGTGCATCCGTGACGATTATATATTAAGTGAAGTTAACTAACAGTTAACTAGCTTTAACAATCTTAATTTAATAAGTTAACTTAAAAAACGGTCCATCAGCCTGAAATATATCAAATGGCGATGTCTCCGGTAATGAATCATCTCCTCAAGTATTAAATAAAAATATATATATAATAACAATCTCTGGGTCCATGATTTAGGGCTAAGTAACTTACTAGCTTACTCCTTCTTTTGTCAAGTCCAGCTGGTTGCTAGGTAACAGCAACACCAACGGGTCGGGGTGAGAACAGCTGGTGATGCAACAAGGAAATCAGACCAGCAGACTAGACTGTCCCATTTCGGAGAGTGTTCGGTTTGGCTGATGCGGTCTTCAAAGGATGTGGCTGACGTAGACCGTGAAAGCCGCGTCCCTTAAAGGCTGCAGCGCCTGAATTGAGACACAGCTAATAATACCGGTATAGTTTTTAGAATGATGTGAAAAATTCATATTGTGATACTTCAACAAATATGCAACAACAAGCATGGCTGAAAGTGAAATTATTACAGACTCCTTGGTGGTTCCAAAAAGAGGAGGAGCTTCAGTAGTGTGGAATAAACTGTGGCGTCCTGAATGTTTTATGAACAGCTCCGGACTTCTCAGACTCTTTTAGTGACTTACCGCTCAGAGGGAACTCAGTCAGCGGCTCCTCTGGCAGCAGCACAGTGTCTCTCCCTCTTTTCTCTCGCTGTGCGCACATGGGAGTCGGTGTCGTCAAGTGATTTTGTCATAAACCTTTGGTAATGTAAACCTATGTGATGCTTGTGGCTCGACAAAAAACTCCATATATGTGAATGTGTGATAGTTGTGGTATCATAACAGCCTGTCACAGGTTACAGTGTGATGATTAGAGGAGAAATGGCAGAGCATAAAGGTCCAGGTGGAAAAAAACCCAACTCAGTCATTTAGGATTTTTCTTAAAGAGAATGAAATCACCTGTTGATTTATATTTATACATCCCAGGGTACATTTTTTGTATTTGGGAGCTGTTTTAATGTGTAATTTGTGGTAGACTTTATTTTGTTGTTATTAATTTTGTATACAGGATCTGAATCTCACTCTGAGTTACTGTTGTTGTTTACAAACTAAAGAAATGAGAGATCATTTTTGTTTAGTTTTTACTTAATATTTGAAGGCAAACTGTAAAACTATATCATTTTATTTTGTCTATTACCTAGATTAGTAATAAAATATTAATTTTTACTAATTTGTCATATCATCAAGAATATCGTTATCACAAAAATACAATGAAATGTCATGATATTATTTTAGGGCCATATATCGCCCACCCATAATTTGGATATGCACAAATATCACAGTGCCGACCTTTTGAAGAAGGTGGTTTCCTATATTTTGTCGTGATAAACAACATGTTAGGGCACATTGATTGGAGCATTCACGGCTGCATGTGAACAAGAGTATTCAACGAATATTCTTTTCTTTTGTGTACATATGTGTTAATATGTTTTACTGATTTTCAATGTATTTATCCCACAACGAAGATACAAAACATGTATATCTGACATCAATCCAACCATTCCTCCCCGACTATAAAGAAACACTGTTCATCATATATACTGACAACCTGAAATCAAATTCTTGATTCCATCCGTACCGTCCTGCCCACCCATCCATACGATTACAGGTTACAAGACACATTCAGGTAAAGGAGGGAAGCTACCAGAACTTCACCATATAATTGTACTGATTACTCAAACACATGTAGAAAGAGAGGGAAGAGGGGCTGTCTGCTGTCAGGCAAGATTTATAGGTAACACATTCTTTATCGAGGGCTCCTGTAGTGAATCAAAAGGTCCAGAAAGGGGCTCCATATCTTAATATGGTTTGAGAGGACCCTTTGAGTAGGAATATGATTTTTCCTGACTTAGTTGTAATGTTGCTTTTTTTCGGAATAAGGGCAAAAAAAAGATTATTTTGTGCATGTGGACGTAGTCACCGACGAGCTGGTGAAGAGGCAGCAACAGGATACAAGACGTTAAAAAACATAGATGCAGCTGGTGCAGTAAATCAACATTAGACAAAATTAGAAACATCACAATATACACATTATACACAACAACAGTACGAACAGTGTTCAGGAGAAGCAAGTTTAAAAAGCGGTGCAGTGATCAGACACTTTAAAGGATAATAACGGGATGAAGGTGAGGAATTTTAGCATCTTTGGCATCAATGAGGTGGAGACTTTAGGAATAACCATGCTAATAAATTTAAGAGATAGTAAAGTGCGGTTACTGTCGAAGATATTGATTAGTGAGCGGTGATATGGAAGGGTTACGCCAGTGACAGTTTGATAAGTAATCTAATATCAGTGGATGTGTTGCCTGGTATGGAGTGATGGTTGGTTGACTGGAATACAGTTTACAGTAATGAGTGTTGAAAGGGGCTCCGGTGTCAAAGCTTATCCTTTACACGGTCGTGGGGGGCTGGACCTGATTAGACACTGGGTGAGAGGCGGGGTACACCGTGAACAGGTCGCCATGTAATCACAGCAGGGCTGACACATGGAGACACACAACCAGTCACGCTCACATTTTGCCTCATATCAGAGAGAAGTGTCAACCTGTTAACACTCTGCTTCCATCTCCAGTCTGATGTTTTGTCCACACTGAACTGATTTCAGGGTGAGGGGGTTTGGATTTTTCTTAACCAATTACTAGAAAAACATATCGGCTTAATCTAACGTCATTTTAAGTCCATACTGATGTGTAACCATGTCAACATACTGTATTTTCTGGGCTTTCAACACTTTCCCCACCAGAGTATTATTTTTAAGTTGCCAGCCACCGCCAGCATTTTTTTTTATCATACTCACTTATCTTTCTAGACCCACAGAATAATTTGCTCTATGAATATGTGAACAGTATATACATGAAACTAAAGAAGAGACCTTCTGTTTTTAAACATGTCTCATTCCAGTCCCTCTTTACACTTGAATTTGTGCATTTCATAAAAAAAAAAAACCCAACATTTCAGACAAAAAGCTGAGAAAAATATATTTTTGTCAAGGACAGTCATTTTCAAGTATAAAATAAATTTCACATTTACCATTTTTTGTTTTTTCTCATTTCCTTACGTCAGTTTGAATTGTATAAATGAAAAAATAATGATAATAATAATGAAAATAATATTCTCTTTGAAGTGTAACAGAACACGTTGTCACATTCAGTGTCAATACTGTTGTCTCCCTCTCCTCTATGGTTGCCTTGTCCGTGTATTATTGTCTCTGTCATGACGATCCTGTTTCATCCCACCAAATTTGTTTGTCTGAGTCCAAATGGGATTCAAAACAGGAATTGTCGCAGTTTGAGACCATGCAACCGTAGACTTTTCCGTCGGCCCCAGCATTGTCGTGCAGTTTACAAGCTGCTACATCATTTTCTGATTTTGAGCGGATCTTCTTCCTTTCTTTTTTGGACATGGCAGTGCTGTTCTATTTCACAAGATGTGTAACAGCGCCCTCTATCTTATAACAGTGACAACACGGAGTGCCGGCGAGAGAGTTAAGAGTGAAGCAAAGCGAAGTAAAACAAACTTTAATGCTGGGTAATATCGAGAAGACATGTCCTTTTAGAACAGCCTCAATTGTGGTATCTATTACACTGGTTACCTTTGTTTTTATTACTCCTCACTGGTACTAACACACAACGGTGTAAGGGCCTGTGTCCACATCGACTTATTCTTTGGCGGAAAAGCGATGGCAGGGCGCTGGGGAGTGGTTCATCCTAGCGCTTCATAAAAAAGCACTTCCAGCTCTTTTTTCAATGATGCTCCACATGTAGTTGAGTTTGTATGACAACAATATCTTGACATTAATGTTAGCTAGGTAGCTAACATAATGCTACTTTAACAGAGGGTTGACAACACAGTTAACAGCACACTAACAGAGCATACAGTGATAAAAGCACAACACTCACCAGCAAACATTCAGTGTCCGGCTGAACTGCTCCCACAAATTGCCTTTTCTCAAGGTGGCTGCATGTGCTCTGTCATCATTGGGAACAATTAAAAATGGACACTGGCGTTAAGAAAGAAATGCTATGTGGGCACAGGCCCTGAGTCCTGCCTGTGGCGCTGATTGGCTGATAGTTAGTCCCCCTGCAGCACTCATTGCTGGTTTTTATTTTAACAGAGTAACCGGAAGCCAGATAAATCAGTCGACTCTGTGGAGTGGGCGGATTCCAAGGTCTGGACCCAGGCAAGCTCACATTCACACCTACAGGCAATTTAGAGTCACCAATTAATGTAACCTGCATGTCTTTGGACTGTGGGAGGAAGCCGCAGAACACCCACGCTAACAGGGAGAGATCATGCAAACTCTACGCTAAAGGGCCCAGTGGGTTGAAACCCAGAACCGCCTTGCTGTGAGGCCACAGTGCTAACCACTGCACCACTGTGCCGCCTGTTTGTGAAACAGAAAAATAGAAAGAAGAGAGTAGCAGTAATTTCAGTCCTCTTGGACAAAAAAAACACCGTTTGATATTTATGTTCCCCTGTGTGTGTGTGTGTTTGTGTGAGTGTGTTCTATTTGTCTTAAATTTGTAATCCGCAATTTATTTTCATATTCCCTATCAGCTCGCCCTGCAAATTTAACTGTTTGGCATAAAAAATGATGTCAAGTTTATGAAAGCGACCAGCTCTAATCTGGTTATCAGCCTGTGGCATGTGTAATTCATACAAATATGATGTGTCATGTTTCCCTGTGAGGACCTGGTGTCACAAGGGTTTGATAGATGGCTCAGTCGTTGTGTCACTTGAACGTTTATGATAGCCACGGCTATCACGTCCGAGGGAGGCGAAAGCAGCAGCAGCAGCAGCAGCAGCAGCAGCAGCAGCAGCAGCACGCTTTACTACTGCTGTTTACAGCCATGCAGTAAAAAAACCCCACACAGCACTGTACGCCCTGCTGCTGCACGCTGCGCTACTCGCCGATCACTCTGCTCACTATGCACAATGGGAACAAGAGGCGCTCGCCTGCCTGGTGGCTCTTCTACTCGACAGGGATCAAAGAGAGAGAAAGAGGGAGATATGAGAGAGGGAGGAAGTGAGGGAGGGGAGGAAGTAGAGAGTGAAAGAAGTACAGGACAAAGACATGTGGGGAGGGAGAGAATGGGGGAGGGCTGGAGGAAAACAGGCGAGGAGTTGTTGGAGGGGGGAGTTGGTGAAAGAGAGATGGTGCAGAGTGCGGTGAATGGATGAATGAATGGGGGAAAAAATGAATGAACAAGTGAAACAGACCAAATCAAGTGACCGAGACTGAGTGAAGCAGTGTGTGTGTGTGTGTGTGTCAATGAGCGAGTGTATGAGTGGGTGAACAAGTGCAGCAGGACAGAGAGAGGGAGAGATTGGGGAAGGGAGAAAGAGAAGGAGAGAGGATATGTTCCGTCAGAGAGGACACACTCCAGTGGCTGTGATTGAAGTATGGGCCAATTAACACGAGGAGCATTGAGCTCCAGCTGCACTCTTCTCTTCATTCCTCCGCTCCCCCACACTGCCATATTACCCCGCACGACACACACACACACACACACACACACACACACACACACACAGACATTGATACACTCACATATATGCACACTGTGGGCAACACACTGTGCTGGCACTTTATCTTATCTTTTACTATAGCACAGCTATGGACCCAAGGAAATTATAGAGGCTACATGCAGCAGTGTTCTCGAGCACACTGCGGTCTTAAATGTGGACGAATAGAAAAAGAAAAAAGAAAAAAATGGAGTCTTCATCTTCAGGGGAGGGTTTCTTATTCTAGTGACTCACACAGACGCTGCAATTTCTTCTAATGCTGTACAGTAGACTATATATTAGCCTGCATACATTTCAGATGTTTTGTGTTGGCCGTGGAAAGCTGCCCGGGCTGATTCAGTGCAGCCTGTGCCATAGGCAGCAGGGAGCAGGTCCATTACTCTGCATGACAGAATGGAATGAAGCAGCAGAGCCCCGACGTGGGGTAAACACAACGCTGAACACTGCACTTCCACAAGTCCACACTCCAGACTCCACAGACTCCTTCCTTCCCCATTCACGTTTCCCCCAGCAGATCCGATGCAGCACAAGGTCTGGCACTCTGCCTCCATTGGAGTTCAGTGCGAAAGGGGGGCTCAGGGAGGCGTGGATGCCAGCGACTGACTTCTACCCGAGCGGCTCCCCTCCTCTCCCACGAGTCATTCTTCCAGAGTCACCGCAGGCGCTCGCTGCAGCTGTAGCACGTACAGTTGAGGGGGGAAGGAGGGGATCTGATACTCTAAAACATTGTGAATGTTCTCCGAGCATCGCACTGACACCAAGAATCAATTTTTCATTTTGTGTTTAGAGGCTATACAACTTTTTTTTTGTCTCTTTGGAGTTTGCGGGAATAATATAGGCTTCAGTGTAATCCTCTGTAGAGGGATATACCTTCAAAGCAGTTGATTTGCCTTCAGCTACACAAAAACTGCAAACCTTTTTTGACAATTTTTAAACCGGTGAAGAAGTTGTTGCCAAAGCTGCACATACAGTACCCATTAATTCCTATAGGAAATCATGTGGAATCAGCGAGCACATCATGCAGTGTAAATGAAATGTTTAAGTGGAGATATGATGAGATGTGTTTTGATTGTGAAGCACTGGCTGGCAGGTTTTTTTTGGAAGAGATAGAGGAGACTGGCTCGCCTGCCTGAATGTTTTCTCTCTCATCTTCTTGATTAGCTGTCTGTGTCAGCCTGAGAATATTCCTGCTCTTAAGTACTCGGTAAATATTCCTGAAGGTGTTTTTAGTTTGCTTCTAACAGTCGCTGGCATGTACGCCAGCTTCTGTGGTGCTGTAAATGCCACTTTCTTTGTTTTAAAAAGACAAACTAAACAGGCTCGGCGGAAAAATAATTATACTGTAGATACAGTAAGCTGCTTATTACAGTGATTGACAAATTGAGAGATCAACACGGTACAATACAAATACTTTAGTGTAAGTGCTGATATAATGATTTAGACAGCAAATGATGATTGAGGGTGCGTGCGCCTTGGCAAATTCAAAGTTTTTAAGTCTAAAAAAAATCATCAAAGAAAGCACTCTTAGAAAATTTGAAAGGTTTTTCAATTCCAGCTTTTTTTCTTCTTGCAGTCACATTGAAGAGAAGAATACATTACAATATAATACAGTCCTGATATGTCCCAAATAACCAAAATGAACACATTATCATCCAAATAATACAATATTATCCTCCTCAAAAAGCACACACACATTTAAAAAAAAGACTATAGCCTTTTGCATATGACGTCAGACATCAGTGCGATGTCCAGATGGAGGGAAGGCAACTAGAGACAAAGAATACCAACTCCAATTTATGTCCCAAACAAACATATGTATGTAAAAGGAAAATTCACTGAGAATCAGCAGCAGATGTGGATCAAAAACCTCCGTCTTCAGTCTGGAGGAGCGCAATCAACTGAATTCAAACATACACGTTAAAGCATTGTGTTAGACATGCCTTGAGTTGTGGCTGCAACTGTGACAACGACACAGATTTTTGATAGTGTTTCATCAGACCTCTGCTAACCAAAGCGCTGAGCTAGTAGGCGGAAAATAGTAGCTTAAGTTAACTAACATTAGCTAGTAACGTTAGCCTGACTGCCTTGCATCCATCTACAGAGCAGACTGTAAAAATAATGGAAGTAGCTACAGTGACGTCACCCATTGGTTTGTGAACTCCTGTTCTGAAGCCTCGAGTTCAGAATTTGCCCGTCGCCATCTTGGTTTTTTGTAACCAGAAGTGACCATATTTGAGTGGGAGGCTGGTGCTGTGGAGGAGCAAGGGTGAAGCCTGTCACTCGAAGTGGCCCGGCCTTAATTATGCGTAACTTTAAGCTTTAAAAAAATACAAACAGGTGAGTTATATAAAGATTCACCCCCACAGTTGAGAGATACAGACCGAAGCTGTTTTTGTACCAGGCTGTAAACATGTTAATTTCTGCTGTAGGGCTGGGCGATACAGACAAAACTCATATCTCAGTATTAAAAGGCTGACTGCCGATACACGATATATATCTCGGTATTTTCTACGTTAACTTTTTGCACAAGGCACTGGAGCTACAGAGGTTTAAAGGTTTGCAGCACAGGACACAAACAGAGGAGCAGCTCTGTGTCTCTCTGAGTATCAATGGAGAGCTGTGTGAAAGTGGAAAGATGCACACTGGTATGTGTTATGTAACACAATGTGATCCTATATCGATATAAATGGTGTAGTCTAAATCTTCCTTGAAAATATATGGATATATCGTACATAGTTGTTACATCGTCCAGCCCTATTCTGCTGTAAAGTCGGGCATTTTAACATGGGAGTCTATGGAGATTGACTCACCTCTGGAGCAAGCCTCCAGTGGCCATTAGAAGAACTGCATTTTTTGGGTCTTGCGTCTTGGCTTTGTTTTTCAGCCTCTGAGGTTGCTGCTTGGAGTTGAGATATAAAAGACAGTTATATTCAAGCACATTTACGCACTTGGCCAAAAACAAGACAGCAGTTGATTCAGTGGTTGGCCTACTGTAACTGCACACAAAATAGCTATTCATCTGCTCACAGTATAACGTTAGTAATGTTAGGAGGTCTGGAAGTGGAGGTAGTTTGTAACGACGATTGTGTCCATACCGGAAAAACCGTTAAAGTTGTAGGAGAAAAAACTTTTCTTGGTTCTGTATGGATCACATCCAGCATGAGTTTGAATTTTCTGACGATACCTGCTGCCTGCAGGTTCATCTAACCCTTTAATGTAGTCACGTCCCTCCACTTCCAATTCCCACAGTATATGGATTTATCACTTCCTGCCCTCCATCTGCATTTTGCGCTTGATCGCAAACGAGCTATTCATGTCTCAATAACTAACCGATTCCTTACCTTGAATGCCGATCAGGGAAAACAGACATCTATAGACCTTTTTTTTTTCTTTCTGACTAATTGATCCCAATTTAAACATTCCCTGGGCTGCAGGCGGTCCCTTGCCAAATATATATGCAGGATACACTCCGCTGAATTAGAAGCGGCTCCAAAGACGGGAGAGGATCGGGGTTTTTTTTAAAGCTAGAAGGAGAAAAAATATACTAAAATGCGAACATTTGCATTTTAACAAAAGGTTCATTTATGGTCGCAAATCAAATGAAACAGTAATCTCTCTTTTTCTTTCTCCCACATTCCTCTTCCTTCTGTGTGTGTGTGTGTGTGTGTGTGAGAGAGCCCCCTCACTGCACGCCTTTTTATGATTCAGTTTGCAGAATTTCACACACATAATGAACTCTATAGTAAGATATATTTAGATGAGGATTTGATTATAATTTACTTGTACTTTGCTTTTATTGTGGCGCTCGTCAGCGAGACGTTGGCAGTGGCGCGTTCAATAACGGGCAGGGAACGCTCTGCAGGAAAAAGTGGATACTGTATATACGAATGCACTGTGTTCACACTTCCAACAAGGCGCACTGTGATGGAATGGCACACGCTGGCTGAGCAGTGCAACGTAAACACCTCATGAGAGTGAAATACAGTGACAGGCCTAACAGTTAATGGCTCAGAGCTCAGCACAGCAGAATACGGCTCCACCAAACGATATGATGTTCCCGCGGCTTCGTCTTTTGGCTCTCTCATTTTCTCTACCCTCGTCTCTGTCCTTCCCATTCTTCCCTGCCACGTCTTCCTCGCCTTAAAGAAGACAAAAAAAAACAACAAAGCCCTGTTTTTCTCCCTCTCCTCTTCATTATTACATTCTCCTTTTCCTTCTCTCCTACTAACAGGTTTGTCTCTCCCTATCTCTCCACACCTCCATCTCTTTTCCTTACCCGAAACCATCCGCCTCCCTCATACACCCTCTCATTCCACAGCTTTCTGTGTAGCCCCCACCACCTCCATCACACACAGCCCTGTCACTCAAAACAGGAGGTTTGGCAGCATATTTGTTTAGGCCAAACACGTATACACATCCCAGTAATCAATATTTCTTTTCCTGCTACTCTCCTCACATCTTTAACGCCACCTCCCACCATCCCATCATCCCACCATCCCACCACATGTTGTCCTCTCCTTTTCTCCTTGCCTCCTCGTCTTCTGCCCGGCCACCTTCCCTCAATCAATCACTCACTCCATCTGTGGCCTGTATTTACAGCACCTTTCTGTTCTATTCATTTCCCCCCTTCTTCTTTGCTCCCTTTCTCTCCTGCCTCCTCTTTCTTCTCCACCCGCTCTCTTCTTTTCTTCTATCCAAAAGACTGATCAGGGTCAGGGAATCGGCAGACTGTGACAAAGAGAGGAGAGTCGGGTGAAGACGGAGCGAAAAACATAGAGAGGAGGAGAGGGGGGGAGTGGAGGCGCAGAGAGGCAGAGTGACTTTAGAGGGAATATTATGTCAGCAGGCCCCTGTTAATCAATGCAATTGTGTTTGGTACCTGAAGCCATGAAAATAGGGAGAAGAGATGGGGAATATGAAAAGACAGAGGAGCGGAGGGGGGAAAAGTGAGAAGGAAATGGAGAAAGAGAGGGAGGGCAGTTGGCACCAAAAGTAAATTGAAAATGATGTGCTGTGTTTTGGCGTGTGTGTGTGCGGCTCACATATTAACCCTGCTATCTCCCAGGTAGTCATTATCTTTCCGTGTGCCTGTTTGTGCGAGTGTGTGCGTACATGTTTGTGCGCACTGCATTAACCCTCGTATCTCTCTATCATTAAGCTGCTCCGCGGGCACAGTGTGGCCGTGCATTTATCTCGTGAGCGCGTGTGTATATTCAAACGCCTGCATGCATTGTGTCTGTGCGTGGAGGCAGCTGTGTGAGGGCGAGTGTGTTTACAGTGATCTTAATTGTTGTTATCATTCATGCAGCACAATAACCACCTCCGCCCCCATCTTTGTCTCCGTCTGCTATTAACTCTCTCTCCCTCTCACCCTCCTTCCCTCTAACGGCCAGTTTCTATTTTTCCTCATATTGTTCCTTCTCAGCCTGCAGCCTAAATAGCACCCATTTCATCTTCTCTCTGTCTTGCTCTCCTTTCCTTCCCTCTATTGTTTTTCCTCCCCCCTCTGCATTCCGTATTCCTCGTCCAGCGTTTTCTCCAGCCAAAGCTAACTTTTATTACCCCATGATTGGATTCAGAATTCATTACCCTGTCTTGCCTGTATGCAATCTCTGATCAGTTTCTGTCCTCCTCTCTTCCTCGTTCTCACTCTCTCTGTCTACACCTCCTTCTTCTGTCCTTCTTTCTGTCTCTTGATTTGATGTCCTCTGTACTGGACATTGCTGTAAACAAAAAAACCCCACCTAACTTAATCTCTTCTTCTCCTGCTTCTTCTTCACCTTCTTCTCCTACTTCTCGCTGTCTCTCTTTCTTTCAGGCACCCTCTCTTAGTGCGATATATATCTGCCTCCCCCCCTCGGCAGGTTGCCATGGTCGCCATACCTACTCTCTCTCTCCTGTTGGTCCTGGCAGAGTGGGCAGGTCTGGTGGACGCCTCCCCCCACCTCCTGCTCCGGCCCAGCCCGCGGGAGCGTGATGCAGGGGCCATGATGAACTTCAACATCGCCGTGATCCACGCCGGTGCTACGGTGCAGGCAGAGGCGGCGGTGGCGGGGCCCGGGGGAAGGGTGCTCTACCCCGGCTTCGGCCGGGTGTACGGCTCCCTGGGGGAGAGCGTGGTCACCCAGTGGGGCTCTGCTAACGTCATCTGGCTACAGGTTGGACACTGTCTCCTCTACCTACTGCTCATCCAGCCTTACTTGAAGGAAGGGAATAACAATGACCATCCATTATTCATTCTCACTGCCATTATTTGAGCTGAATGAGCAGCACACTGCTGCCGGTGTGTGGGCCCTGCTGAATGAGCGGGCGCCTGGCTCTGCACTTTGACCACAGTTTGTATTGATAGCCAGACATGTCATGCATACTACAGGCACTTTCCATATGAATAACTCAAAGTCAAAGACACACTGCCCTAGCTGGTCAGCTCTATTTGTCTCCCTGTCTTTATCTTTTCTCCTCTCTTTCTTCATTCCTCCTCCCAGGTGAACGACAGTAGTCCTAAGACGGTGCTGTCCCAGCTGTGTGAGCTGCTGGCGGCGCGGCCCCTGCAGGGTCTGGTCTATGAAGAGGAGAGGCCCCCTCGCACGGCCTGGGGTCCTTTGGCCCCCATGCTGGAGTTTGTCTCTGCACAAACAGGACTGCCCATAGTGGCTGTAGGAGGGGGAGCGGGGCTGGGGAGGATGCCACAGGTAGGAGGAGGGAGGTCGAGATTGGGGTGCGAGAGTGAAGAGGAAGTGTTTGCAGCTTGTGTGTCTGATTGTGTGTGTGTGTTTGTGAGACAGAGAGAGGAGAGAATCAGAGGAACACAAGAGGGCAGATGTCCCAGACGTGTGATTGTGTAGCTTCAAATGTGAGGGCTGGCGAGCGGAGCAATGTTAATTAGGTGTGTGCTGTATGCTGAAGCAGTATGGATTGACAGCTCTATGAATGCAGTATAAAGGGAGAGCTGCTTATAGTGCCGTAACAACTTACAATGTCACAATGTCGCGTATCCTCTCTGTGAAGAAAAGGTTTGGGCAAGTGCCGGTGGGACGGAGGGGAAGTTGAAGGTCAGGGTCGCTGATCTGCTGAAACTCTGCAGTGTTTGATCTGTAAATGGCACCAACTGGGGCTGTCGCTCTGCCTCTGATGTTCCTGGGAGGGAGGCTATGAGCAGACATGGGTGTGTGTATGAGTGAATAAGTATGTGTGTGTGTGTGTATGTGCATCAGAGAAACTAATGTCACATGATTTTCACGACCAAAAGAGGAAAAACGAAACAAAAAGCGTTGCATTTGTGCTTACAAATAACTGTTTTAGCCTTTTACTCTTGAGGAATTAAATTGTAGCACTTTGATGAACTTCCTTTGAAGATGTACCCTCGCCTAGTCCTCATCCCCTCCCATCCCCTGAACAGACTTTTTAGAAATACTCCCTCCTGGACGTCATGGGAGAATTCGTGCAACAATCCTAGCTGTTTTAGCCCTGCGGCTGCACGAGTGCTGCTGCTCCATAAAAACTTCAAGCCCCGTGATGCCCTCGATGTTGTGCATAAAGATGGAGCAGTCCAGAGAGTTGTAGTTCTTTGTAGTGAAAATGCTGTGTGTTACTTACTCACTGTACTGTGGCTGCATTTTAGACGCAGTACAACAACAGGGGATGAATTTCACAGTGTGATATTAAACCAAATCTGCTGCTCTCTTTCCCAAATCAGGAATCAGGTTCCATCTTTCTCCAGTTCAGCTCCTCCACTGCCCTCCAATTAGAGGTCATCTTTGAGGTGCTGGAGGAGTACGATTGGACATCCTTTTCCGTGGTGTCCACGCGTCACCATGGCTACCAGGATTTCCTGTCGGTGGTGGAGGGCCTGACCGATGGCTCTTTCATCGGCTGGGAGAAGAAGAGTGTGGTGATCCTGAACGTGACCGACGACCCTGGGGGGGCACGCACGCGCAGGCTGCTGAAGGAGAACGAGGCGCAGGTGAGACAGGGGGGAGGGAGGGAGGAAAGGGGGGAGGAAAGGGGAGGAAGTGCTGCGAGTATCAGTGGGGGCCCCCTTTCTTACAGGCGGCTTCCCAGCTTTTTCCTTCCTTCTTCGTCTCTCCCTCTGTCCCTCCACATCTCTCTCTCCCCTCTCTCCTCTATCCCTCTGTTCTTCTCTTCCCCTCCCATCTGCCAAGGCATCAAGAGTTCAACGGTACAACCAAAACCACGAGTCAGTCTGATTTGCTGGCTGGTTGTCGGGTGGCATTGTGCGAAGAGTTACGCGCAAGGTGCTACAGAAGCTAACGCACACTTTTCTCCTTGTTTCCACTTAAGTGGCTTTAAAGTTGGAGAAAACATCTTGTTCCAAACTGTCTGTCAGTATCACAGTGTACACTATATATTCTGTATCAGCTTGTTCCAGCGCTTCATACTGTAAATGATGTTTACTCACAGTGAAATATTCATGGCTGCACCCTCCCATTTAAATGGAAATATTGAGTTGTCTTGTGCATTATTTTGTACACATTCCCCCAAAATGTAGCCTGACTTAGCTGGAATCTCTGGAAACTCTGAGATCTCCGCTAGCATTACAAATAATGGTATGTGGGGTGGAACAATGTTGCTGGCAGGCGAAGGAGATAAACACTGCCTGTAAACCTTCACCTCTGAAGACTTCTTACCTGGACATCATATCACGATTCCATTTTGATTTTCCCCTTCTTCTTCTAATCACTATCTTTATTCAACTTCATTCTAGTCACCTTCTCTCTACTACCAGAGTCAGCTTATCATCACAAGAGCGCCGCTGTCTTTGTTTGGGATGTGCATTCTGTGGTCTGTGCAATGCAAAATCTGGAGTGAGCTTTGCTTTTTCATCGCTTCTTGTTAAATTCACAACCTTGAGTTACATTTCGATAGAAGAATATCGAGGCCAGCGTGGTGTTTTATTATTTTGAAGCCCTGTCTTGTGATTTAAGGCAAGATTTGGGAGAAAAGTCGCCCTGATCAGCCTTGAATCACGCCTTAAGTCGTCTTACATGATACCACTACTTAGGCACTAGCTTACTCTGAGTAAAGTACATTAAACTGACCAAGCCTGGGCCTGTAATGACACAGGCTCGGAATATCACTATTATGCCAATATTATATGACTTATTAGTATGAGATTAGTTTATTATTCGGACCTGTTTTTAAATAGGTAGAGCAGACATAAACGCTATTTGACTGGGGGTGACCAGGGTCTGTTTGGTTAATAGTCCCGCCCTCTTGAGTTTTTCCTTTGCAGTTCCCCAACTGGTTTGATATTAAACTGGAGTCGTACAGCCAGTCACCCAGCAGCCCTTTGGCATGTTGGCGCGTCCACGTCATGAAGAAACGATCTTCATTCGCCAATTTTCCAAGCAGCTATCTGCATTACTACAAACAGTACTGGAAGTGATTTTTCCCCCACGCCGTGTTCACTGGCAGCAACAGGATGGAAGTTGACTTTGACGATATGCATCCACACAAAGCTAACAGCATCAGTCTTTTCTTTTCTATTCTGCTGGTGAAACAAAAACTCACCTTACATTTCAAATTCACATCATTAATAACCAGAATGACTCGTGGTTTTGGCTTGTACCTCTCGAGTGTCATTCCTCCATACTGTGTGCCTGCTCACTGCCCTGCTCGCTCCTGCCCTCGTTTCCTTTCAAACTTCCATCCTCACTTCCCCTCATAACTTCTTTTTACTCCACACTTCCTTTATCTTTTTTTTACCCTGTCATCCTCCCTTAAACCTCCTCTTTGCCCCATGATCCTCCTGTTCAATTTTTCACTCATCTCCCCTTTACTCCACTCCCTTCTTCCTCCCCCCCACTCTCCGCCTCCCCCTCCCCGCATTTCTTTGCCTGGAGACAAGCTCACTCTCCTCTGCTGCCTTCCTGTTCACCTCCATCTCTGTATGGCTATCTTTCATTCCTTCAGTCCATCCCTCTTGCCGCATGTCTTCCCGGCCACAGACTCTCCGCTCTCCGCTGGCTCGGTTTAGTCTGGGTCTCAATGTCATCGCTAATGTCCCAGCATGGCCACTGCAGCTCTGCGTGTGTGTGCGCGTGACTGTGTGTGTGTGTGTGTGTGTGTGTGTGTGTTTGTGTCTGTAAGTGCGTGCGGTTGTATTGGATTCCTTAGACTCCACTCTGCTAGTGTCACTGTTAATACAACATACTGCCTGCAGCGGGTTGCCTATACGCAGTGCTTGCTTTTTAACCCTCTTACTTTTCGACGAACCCCCTTCTTTTCGTTTTTTTTCCTTCTGCAGGGCTAATAAATGCTTGTGATTGCTTAGTGATGCCGTGTATGTTTGCATCACATGCTCTCTCTTTCTCTCTCTGCCACATTTATGGTAATTTCCTCCACATTGTAGATGGCCTGACGCAGGTCTCTGGGTCAATTTCTACTCAGATCTCTCACTGCCTATCTTTTATTCCATTCCTCTTCCAGCTTCTGCCTTGTCAGTATGTCTTCTGCTCTCTCTCTCTCCGTTGTATGTTCCTCTCTTTCTCCATTTCCCGTCTTTAGATATCGTGTGTGTCTGTTTATAACTCTGATTCTCTCCTTCCCTCCTTAATTCAGTCTCCCTCTCTGTCTGTCGGCCTCTTTCTCCCTCCTTCCCTCCTTCCCCTCTGTCACTCTCATTCCCTGCCTAATTCACTGGAGGTTTATTGGCATACAGGCAGGATTGTTTTGCCAAGCCATTACAGTTCAAAATTCAATGAAGGCGCAATTCTCAAAATGTGCTTTCAGTCTGTTTCCCTGACTCCCCCCTCTCTTCCTCCTCCTCCTCTACCATGAAAGAGTTGTCTTCCTCTTTTCTTGTCCTTCGATTCCCCTTTGTCTCTCTTCTACACGTGTCATTTTTTATCTTTTATTTTAAATGCTCTCGCTCGTCTTCGTAGGTATTTGTCAGCATTTAAACCCCCCCCTTTTTTGTCTCTCCGCTCAGCTCCATCTTCCTCTTGTCGATCCCTTCCCTCTCTCCATTTCCCCTCTAACCCCTTAAAACCCTCTTTGGTCAATTTCTACCCCCCCTCCGCTCCCTCCTCGCCCCTCCTTACCTCAGCACTTTCAGCAGAGAGCTCATCCACTGTCACTGCTGTCTTTCTATGTTGCCTTTTCTCTCTCTGTAATGTTTTCCTCTCTCTCTTTCTCCCCAGCCACACTCCATCACCACCACCACTGCCTCCACCACCGCCAACCCTCCCCTGTCTTTTGCAAATATCTCTTATCTCTCCAGGCCCGATTTCACCAAAATATGTCATCCTTTGCTTTTCTGCACCACCCTCCCTCCTCCTCTCCGTTCTCCAAGGAATGACTTTTCTGTTTTTCCCACCTCCATCCGCTCGTTTTACCCCCCACCACCTCCTGTTGTCTCCAGCTCTCTTCTCCACCCTGCTTTTAATAACATATGTCAGTGTTTAACCTCTTCCCCCTTGTTTTCCCTCAGGTGTGTTTGGTCTTTAACTGCCCCCCCTCCTTCCTTTGCTTCCCTGCCTTTCTATCTCACCGCTCCACCACTTACAGTTGTTTCATTTTCCCCTCTCTTGTTTTACTCCTGTTTTCATTATTCATAACTGTAACTTGTTTCATCAGGCCCAACCTCATTAAGCACTGACCCCCGTCGCCTCCTGCACCTCCTGGTTAGCACGCATCACATGCAGCCGTGCTGTCTCTCCTCTTTCTGCGGCGTCTGCTCCTCTCCCTGAATCATACGCCGACTCCCATGAACCTTATCACATCAGCTTACAGCTATCTCTCCTCTTACCTCTCCGAGCACCCTTGGTTTTTTTCTTGATATGGCCTTTTCTATCCGACCTCCTCCCCTCCCGTTCAGGTGCACCTCTGCTCCGGCTCTATCTTTCTCCCCTTACTTCTCCCACCCTCTGTCTCTCTCCACGTCCCCCCTGTCCCCTCCTTATCTCACTAGCGTGTATGTGTGTGTGTGTCTCCCCTCGTCCCTGTTCCCTCCCTGCCTTCCTGCTGTCCTCCAGGTACGCTTGCTGTACTGCTCCCAGGAGGAGGCTGAGCTGGTCTTCCGAGCCGCCTGGGCTGCCGGGCAGGCCGGTGCCTCGCACATGTGGTTCGCCGTGGGGCCAGCTCTCTCAGGTTTGAGCATGGAGAGCCTGCCCCGGGCTCTGTTTGCTGTGCGGCCCCAGGGCTGGAGGGACGAGCCTCGCCGGAGGATTGCTCGGGGTGTGTCTGTGCTGACTCACGGGGCAGTGGCCATGCGCAAGGATTACGGCACCACGGGTGGGCCCAACTTTGTCACCAACTGCATGACGGACGCAAATCAGACCCAAAGACTGCGAGGCAGGATGAGGTGAGAGGGAAAAGAAAGCGCTGAAGGGAGAACTTGAGGAGCACAGGAAGAGAAATCTAAGGATGGGCGGGGAGTACAAGGCAGTTGGCAGGCTGCAGACGAAAATGAAATAGAGACAGGATCAGGTGTATTCTATGAAACGAGCTGGTGCGGCGCCAGAATGAGCTGGAAGGTATATGGGTGGAGTTGGTACATTCAGTGTCAGAGAGCAGGCACAGAGGGGATATCTGAATTTGGAGCTGGCTATCATCCATGCAAAATAGATGTTGTTGGTGCGTGTAGTTGTGAGTTGGCAAAATTACCCCAGCATCTGTAGCAAGCGGACCATGTCTCATGTATATTAATGAGCCGGCTTTAATATATTCCTCGTAGGCTGTGCAAACAGGCAGCAGCACACTCTAACAGGTAGCCCAAGTGGTTCTCATCTTGGTTTGTTTTTAATGCCAGTCATTCTTGCTCCACTTACACACGGCGCACATGATATAGAGAGACTACTCTGAGTTTGGTCAGCGTGATGAGCCAAACACATAATTAATTACTTTATTTACAGTAATTTCTGTAAATGAAGCGCAGCACAAACAGTGTGGCAATTAAATGGAAATGATTAATGGACTCCTACTTTTTTTGTTTACAAACTATGTCCGTGAACAGAGGAGAAAGAGTCCTTTATTATTTTTTTTGCAGTGCTACCTGCTGTTCACCGTCTGTAACTACAGGCTGCTCTTCCATATGAGGCTTCCTGTCATGTTAAAAAAAAAAAAGGCTTTCAGGTTTTGTGTTTTGAAGCCAGGAAGATGACATGAGGAGACAATTAAACGTCTGTCCTGTGTGATTATCAGACAAACTATAGAGCTCGCAGGCGATGCAGAGAGCAGCAGTTGTTTGACTTCAAAGATCCTGACAATTCGGTGTGTCTGATCATTTGTCTGTAGATTTGATTCACAGACAAGCCCTCGCCGTCACCACAGAGGTGCTCTGATTTAGTTTCAAGTGGAAAGAGAATAGGCATGCTGTTGCATCATAAACAGCCTCATGATTTCTGTTTTCTCCCTCAAAAAACAATTAGTTATTTTACAAATATTTTGTGCTTTATGCCATTTAATTCTCCGTTTGTCTCCTTCCTTCGCCATGCAGGTATTTCGGCAACATCACGCTTGGGGGTCGAGACTATTCCTTCAATAGCGACGGTTACCTGGCCAACCCCTTCCTGGATGTAATTTCCTGGACACCTGGACGTGGATGGGAAGATGTAAGGACATGACATCAGTTTTTTATGTCTCATCATGTGCTCATGCGAAGAGAAAGGGTCATGCTTTCTGTTGGATCTCATGACACACTTCGTTAAATATTATTTTATTGTCTCCATAAGCTCTTTGAATCTTGGGATTTATGAGAACCTGTAATTTTGTCCTCTGCAAACAACCGCAAGGACAAAAGCGCCTAGCAATTGAACCCAGAGCAGGTTTTGTGCTGATTGGTTCTTGAGTCTTAATCTCTGCGTATGAGTTGGAGGAGCAGATCTCTGCTGCATCGGCATCTGAGATGAGAATATAAACCTGACAGTGAGAGTAGTCAGGTCGCACGGGTTCATGTTCATGTAAAGTTCAGTATGGCTATCGATGCCCGAGGCAGAGTGGAGAAGTTGGCTGCTGACCGTTTGACCGTGCTTTGTGTGCCTGTTCGGTTTGTCTCTCTGTAATTCTGCTATATACTGCTTAAAGCATTCTCACACAATACCACAAATGCACACGCAAACACATCTATATTGCAGAAACAAATGTGTTATAGTAATCACAATTTTAACAATTGATTTAATTTTAATTTGATTTTTAATTTTAATTTAATTTTTAATTATTTAATTTAAAGGGACAGTTCACCCCAAAATCAAAAATACATGTTTTTCCTCTTTCCTGTAGTGCTGTTTATCAGTCTAAATATTTATAGTGTGAGTTGCTGAGTGTTGGAGATATGAGCCGTAGAGATGTCTGCCTTCCCTTGAATATAATGGAATTAGATGGCACTCAGCTTGTGGTGCTCAAAGTGCCAAAAAAATACCTTTGAAAAACTCAACAGCAATGTCTGTTTCCAGAAATCATGACCTTGTTTCTCAAGATAATCCACAGATCTTGTTGTGAGCAGTTTCATGTAGGAACTATTTTCTTTTCTACCGAAATACACCCATCAACCAAATCACCGTGCAGAAGGAAGTGTGCGTCTATGAGTAGATACTCATAGACGAGAAGCTCGTGCTCGTGACAGCGTGAGATGTAAACATTGATGGTGTCCTCCTTGGCTGAGCTGTAATGATAGCTAGCTACCTATGCTAAGCGAGCTAGCAGTAGAAGCATCCGTCCTTCTGTGTGGTGATACAGATGGAGGGCGTAGTTCGGTCAATATCTCCAACGCTCTGCAACTCACGACAAAACAATCGCGATTGAAAAACAGCGTTACAGTCACGAGGAAAAATATGTATTTTTGACTTTGGGATCAACTGTCTCTTTAAGTCACATATTAAGCAAAAATTATTTGCTTTTTGTTTATAAATTGAATACATTTGGGTTTTCGACTGTTGATCTGACAAAACAAGCATCGCCATGGCATCAGGTAAATTGTAATGGAGGATTTAATCAGTTCACAATACCTCAATACAATTCATGCATGCCTATATGTAGCTTTAAGACCATATTGATTCCTGTAATCTTCCCTTCTTGCCTTACTGGTTGTGAAAAAGTACCTTCCAAGTGGGATTCCATGGTACGTGATAGAGGACAACATCTGCAGTCCAAGTTTTGTTCAGGTGAAGCTAATATGAGCCTTCAGCAGTCTGAGGTATTCAAATTAAGAGGTTAACAGTCTCTTTAGTGTGAAATTCTCTCTTTGTGATTCCCTGGACGTTGTTGCTAAAATGCAGCCAGGAATATCAGCTCCAGATTATTTGTTTTAAGTGATGGATCAGTCTTAACAGGAGAAGACAAACACATTATAAGTTGGGTCTAAACTTGTATTATGATAGGCAGGCAGATGCTTCTCAGGGGATGGGAGAGTAAGGGGGAGCCTTCAGCCCAGGAACAGGCTGTAGGGATGACAGGAGTGGCAGCATTGGAAACGATGTCCTATTAACAGTTTAGAAGATCAGATGTATGTATTAGAAAATTGGGAACCTTTGGGAGGCTCCTGACATGGCTCACACTCTGGGGGTGTTGTTGTTTATGCATGGACAAAAATATGTATTTTTGTACTTCCTTGTTTAGCAGTGATTTAACCGTCTTGTTTTAAATATCTGCGGCCTCTGCGTTTTTATGTTGACAAAGCAAGGCAAGTTGTGTTTGTGGTGAAAAAACTGCAATGTACCCACTTGATTTGACAAACTCAGGCTGTTGGAGCTTCACATAGAGTTGGTTAAATTTTGTGGTGCATCTCTTCAGAGAAAGAGAGCTGTGGATTTTGTTCCCATCTCTTACATCATTGGAGTTGCACCAGGGTGAGACACTTTACAGCCAGAACAGAGAGGAAGAATTCTTTAGTCCTTCAATGTACATATGGGTATGAGAGAGTATTTAGACAGACTTAAAAATGTGAACCTATCCTTTAATCGATAAAACAATCATTAGTTGTAGCCCTGCAGTCAAACACATCCACTCATACATTTCACTCTTCGTCATTTTGCTGAAAGCAGCGCTCTGATGTTGCTCTAATCAATAGCTGCTCTTTCTTCCTATCTGCTGCCTGGCTTTGCGGGTCCTTTACTGTAAAATGAAATGCAGATTTAAATAGTGCTGAGGATTCCTGGGTGTCATTACCATCTGGTTGTAGATTCGCCATTGTTTTGTGCGTTTGAGTGTCTTGTCGGCATAACTGCATGCGCGTCTAAAGCGCCAGTATCCCCGGCGTGTCATGCATATTCTATAAAGCTGTGGTTTGTTCAGAAATCCTTAATACGAAGCCTTGTCACCTGTTGGAGATGTTTTCCCTTTAATACGCCGGGATTTTACCCTTGTCAGTGTCAGAAGAGAGAGCGATGCTCATTTTCTCAGCCGCACACCAGCACCTCAACACCTCGCCGTACATGCATAAAGACACACGGCGCTCTCGGAACATACACTCCACAACTGCACATAATCAGAAACGCTGCACTAATACAAATACCGATGCACCCACACAAGCTTATACACAGACACAAGCGTAAATACACACATTGGTGGTTCTCAGCCTCCTGCTGGTTTTAACAGCCCACCAGAGTCCAGTCTCAGCGTGTCGTAACATGCTGACTCCTGCCATATCCCTCAAATCCCTTTCAATTAGAAGCTCCTGCGCTGGTCCTTCGACTCTGTGCAAACCCAGGGTACGAAACCCGCCCACACACACACACACACACACACACACACTGAGAACTTACACACACACATCCACATGTGTGTGCACACAAATGAGGGCACATACTGTACGTGTACACACATATGCTTACACCCCTCTTGCATAAACCCTATTGCACACACACTCACAATGAGGATAAGACGCCTGTATCTGCCTATTATGCACATCCACGCTGTTGGCTCTCCCTGAATATTTAATGTTCTCTTTACAATGACTGCACCATTACCTAGAGCCCGGGAGCACCCAGCTTAGCTTACTGAAACACTGCAGACTAATACTGAAGGTTGTCCAGCATTAGCATGGCTTGTTTCAGCAACAGATACAGCCCACAGAGCGAGGTGTTCCAGGATATTGGCGTAATTTAACGAACATTTATTAACGCCACTCACGGCCGCTGAAGGCTAAGTTTTAGTTTAAAAGCAGCTCCCAGTCCTCAAACTTTTGCTCCAAACCAGAACACTTTCTCTGCCTCAAAATGTTCCAGCAATTTGAAGAGTCTGAAGTGGTATTTTTCGGCTGTTCTTTCCCTGACGTTTGCGTGTGCATTTTTCTGGGTATTTGTCTGATAGAGAGTGGTGTGTTCTCCTGTAAGCTCTATCTGTTTTCTGTCTGTGTTCCCCGAGTGTGTTTTGATTGAATGTCTGTTGCGGAGCTGCGGTCGAAGTGCAGTCGAAATACTGTCATTGTTGCCACCTCCTCCTCTTCTCCCTGCCAGCGCTTGCATTACACAGACAGGCTGGCTGCCAAACTTTACATTACTATACTGGCCTGCTTAAGCACTCACATTCTTGGGTGTATTTTTTATGTGTGCGTGTGTCGACTTTATATCTTCATGTATTTCTGGATGCGTGTGCGTGAGCGTACAGTACGTGTGTGCACTTGCTTTTGTGCACGTCGCCTCAGATACACTTGTCATGACACTTAGACGAGACTTTTATCAGGCGATTGTGCCAAGATGTGTCAAATGATGCTGCGAGAGGAGGGTTCACAAACAACAAAACAAAAACAGGCAGCTCTGAATCTCCTTGGGTGTGGTTTTGCCTTGTGCCGCTTTCTGAAGTGTGGATATGCCAGGCACCAGCATCCAACACATCCAGAGAGCATATGCAAAGAGAAGGGGAAAACAATGATACAGCCAAAGGGATGCTTGACAGACATTTTCAGGTCAACACTGGACACAGAACAATGTGGTCTCACAACATCATCCCTGAACAGATTTTAGGAATCATAGTAAAATGACCGATTTGTAGGAATGAGGCTGCTCTCTGGACATGGGCTTTTTCAATGAATAAAAATGCTGTTTGACCATAGCATGTCACATAAAAATCCCTGAGTCAAGCCAAGTAAGATTAAACCTTAAAGGGACAGTTCACCCCCAAAATCAAAAATACACATCTTTTCTCTTTACTGTAGCGCTATTTATCAATCTGGATTATTTTGGTGTGAGTTGCAGAGTGCTGGAGATATCAGCTGTAGAGATGTCTGCCTTCTCTTGATATAGTGGAACTAGTTGGCACTCAGCTTGTGGTGCTCAAAGTGCCAAAAAAAAACCATTTCAAAACTCAACAGCAGTGTCTCTTTCTAGAAATCACGACCTGGTTACTCAAGATAATCCACAGACCTTGTTGTGAGCAGTTTTGTGTAGGAACTATTTTCTTTCTCACCCTACATCTGTGCAGAAGGAGTGGTGCATCAACTCCTGGAGGAGAGGCTCATGCTCTTGACAGTGTGAGTTGTAAACATTAATGGCGTCCTTCTCGGCTGAGCTGTAACGTTCGCTAGCTCAGTGGTGTTAGATGAGCAGTAGATACACGCTACTGTCTGCATGGTGATACGGTTGGCAGGTGGTGGTCCTAGCCTCCCCAAAGTACTGCACATTTATTACCAAAAACAACCTAGCGAACAATAAAAAACAAGATAAAATAGGATAAATATAGAAAAATATACAAAAATATTTGCTAATTTGGTTTCAGCAACATGTTGTACATGTGTTATGATAATCAGTAATCAATAAAAAGAATTGCAGATAAACTTGTTCAGAAGAATAAACAATAAAATAATTTATGACATTTTAAGATAATAACAAAATGTAGGCCTACAAATTAACTTTGTAATTGAACTAGAGATGAGCTGATTTTGAAATTCTGGGCCGATATTGATACCGATATTTAAAATAACAATTTCACCAAAAGCCGATACTGATGTTTTTACATTGGTGTTTCTTTCATTTATTTGTTGTTATTTATTTTTCTTCATGTTCCAGGGAAACACAGAAATCTACACTATAAAAAAAAGAAAAAATTGAACAGTTTTGAAGTCATTCATTCCTTCGTTACACCACCTTTAAATAAGTACAAATTCAATAATACACATTTATGAAGCAGCCTTTAACATAACCCTCTTTCACAGAAAAAACATCAATAATAAGCAATAACCCTTTCTACTTTATATGATACCTCATAATTCCCTCTCTAATATCTATTTTATAGTGCTGTGAATACATGAACAAATTTCTTCTTCAGAAAGCTGTATTTATTTCAGTTTCTCGCCAAACACTACATTTTACAAGACTACGTTTTAATTTACCTTCACCAAATACTAACTTTTACTGAACAGAGCTTGAACCTCAGCGAGCTGTTCGTTACGGCCTCTGGCTGCTCAGAGGTAACGATACCTAGCTCTCCTCCTGCTGATTTCATCTTCTCTCTTTTCACATACGCTCCTCTCAGTAGTGTAATGGTAGCTCAGTGGGCACCAGAGAGCTTTTGTCGTATTGACATGATAACGATACAGCGTGTTTCAGGGTTCACATGACATTGGATAACTTCCTCATCTCCCCCAGAGAGCAGATAAAGTGTGACGAGCTGGGGAGGGGGCCTCTCTGTTATTTAGTAGGCTTTGCTATGTAGTTATGTTGTTGTGGCCTTATTTAATAGTTAAAAAATAATAATAGTAATAGTATTAGTAAAGAATAGTAAAAGATAAAAAATTTTATTTTTTGTTCTTCCCCCATTTGTCGTGCCCCAGATGGACGATGGCGTCCTTAGCATTCACCTATACTGCCCATGCCACAGGCTGGCACTGGTAGACATGAAATAGCTCTTACATGAACTGTTCACAACAAGGTCTGTAGTTTACCTTGAGAAACAGGGTCAGGATTTCTGGAGAGAGACATTGCTATTGAGTTTCATTTTAATGGTATTTTCTATTATAGTCGTGAGAGGGCAGACATCTCTACAGCTGATATCTCCAACACTCAGCAACTCACATCAAAATAATCTAGACTGATAAACAGCACTACAGGTAAGAAGAAAAATCTGTGTTTTTGATTTTAGGTTGAACTGTCCCTTTAAGTTCAGTCTCAGGCTATTAAAAGTCCTGAAGGTTAGAGATGTGGATTTCTGCCTGCTGCAGAAACACCTCTGTCACCATAGCTCCCTCAGTGAAGCCCATTGTTTGTGCAGGCATGATTCTGTGAGTTACTTGCCTCCATCCTACTCAAAGCCATTATATGTAATTACATGGCAATGTCTGGTTTGACAATGAAGTAGATGACTAGTACAAACAAATCTGGATAACCACTGTAACCCCATCAATCAGTGTAGCCTCTGCACATGCACAAACGGTTCAGGTAATTGCTCCCAGCCCACATCACAATGAATATTTAGGGCCTGGTGTTCTAAAAAATACAGTGAGTGGGCACAGTGTATAATACCTGTACCATATAATTCAAAGCGGCACCATAGTCCTGCAGTAAATACAACCTTTATGAAGCTTATTATATTCCGTTTTTATTGAGACTGTCAGGAGGGAGATGTCCATTCATCTCTGCAGTCATTTTGTGGTCCACAGTTTGTGATACAGTATTCCACACTTTATTTCCCTCCGTCTCTGTTATGCAGAGGTGAACAAAGACTGATACAGTGCTTATTACAGGGGCATGTGTACATGTATGAGACTGTATAATACTGTAAATGTGTTAATGTAGTTTTCACCCTCTCTGTGTGAAAACTGATAAGGTTATGGTATGTTATCATTGTAAACAAAAGAGGCTTATTTATTCTACTTAATGAACAGTTATTTTAGAATGAATTTAGAGCGGCTGCTTTTATTTTATAGTTTTATTCTGTGGCTTTCTTAAATTTCGTTTTTATAATATGTGACAAATACAGTGTTTACGAGTGCATACTTATAATGAGAGTCAAAATTAAAGAGGTTGTAGGCAATGATATCAATTATTAGAATAAGCCAAACAATAAATCACAATACAAAACACTCCACTTAAAGTGTGTAAGTAATTCTATATTTAAACATTTCTGTTCTGTAGCATCAGATACACAGATCTATATCAGTGCCTTGCATGTACACAAAACACATTTGTTTGAGCCCTGCAATCATACCCGCACCGCAGTGGTGCAGTGGCTAGCATTGTCATCTCACAGCAAGAGGGTTCCTGGTTCCAGGGTGGGGGAGCCCTTCTGTGCGGAGTTTGCATGTTCTACCTGTGTCAGCGTGGGTTTTCTCCAGGTACTCCAGCTTCCTCCCACAGTCCAAAGACACGCGGGTAATTTGTGACACTAAATTGTCCGTAGGTGTGAATGTGAGTGTGAATGGTTGTCTGTCTCTATGTGTCAACCCTGTGATAGTCTAGCGACCTGTCCAGGGTGTACCTTGCCTCTCACCCTATGTCAGCTGGGATAGGCTCCAGCCCTCCCGGTGCCCCTAACAGGATAGGCGGTTACAGAAAATGAATGAATGAATGAATGAATATGTAATAACTGTCAGTACAGATTGTGGTGGTGCTTCAGTACAAAATCTAATAAGGTTTTATTTACTCAACAGCAACAGTTATGGGCAACATTATATGTAGATACTCAGCCCAGCTTCAAGCCGTTACACATGTGTAGACAAAACATGGCTGTGATTTAACAAATAGCATTTGCCAGCCTATGGTTAGAAGGCGTTCACTGACAATCAATAGCTCGCTAAGCTCTGGTAACTGCACATATTGCCCAAGAAGTCCTGTCCTTGAGTAAAGCTGCAGAGTTCAAACAACCTCTAACTCTGAACAATATCAGGTTGTTCATTGATTTGGGTTAGGAGGAAATGTAAATGAGGCAACTTGGAATCACTAGTAGCTGCCTAGTGTCAGCTGGGACAGGCTCCAGCCCCTTTGTGACCCCTAAATGAATGAATGGATATCAAGTTTTAACTTTGGTTTATATTGGAAAAGCTAAAACATACACAGCGAGTTTGTCCAAACATTCACAAAACCACCACCAACAAAACAGACATAAATGTAACGTCACATACAGATCTAATCCTACATGAATTCAGATCAGTAGAACAAAGTAAAGCAAAACAAGCATGAACATTTGGTGATTTCAGGGTGATTTTTTTTTAAAGGGGGGTTAGATATTGGATTGTTTATCTCCTATGGACATGATGATAACTTCTCCTATCTTCAGAAAGAATTTAGCACTCAGCCAGTGCTACATTGTTATGTGTGATTTACAATTTGTAAATGTGTTCTTTGACAGTAGCCTTAGCCTTTCTGGGGTTATTGTGTGGTCAAATCAATGCATTTATTTCAAGAAAAAGAATTAGATTTTAGATTCAAAACATTACCAAAGAGATAACATCCCAGAGATGATTTCTCAAACCCTAAGAGATAATCTTTGGCCAAAATCTGTTCAAAGAATAGAAATACAGATTGTGGTCGAAACGTGTGTGTGTGTGTGTGTGTGTGTGTGTGTGTGTGTGTGTGCTCCGTCTCGCTCTAATGTTCCTCTTGTCTGTTCCCTCAGGTAGGCTGGTGGGAGAACGGCGTGCTGAGGCTTCGGTACCCAGCCTGGTCCCGCTACGGGCCATTCCTTAAACCACCTGATGATGCCCAGCACCTGCGTGTTGTCACGCTGGAGGAAAGGCCATTTGTCATCGTGGAGCTGGCAGACGCTGCGTCCGGGACCTGCATCCGTGACTCAGTGCCCTGCAGACGACCCCTTAACGCCAGGTATAAGTCCTTTGGATTTAAGGTGATGTGTTTTAATGGCGGATCTGATCTGATTCTGTTTCACCCAAAACTGTGATTTTCACAAGTGGTTATAAAAACAAGTAAAGTAGTAGCCTCTCTACTTCAGTTATAACCATGTTATGAATGGAGTTCCTAAGCTCCCATGATGCCGTCCAATTGAGGTGACATCAATCACCTATCAGAACCGTGGTCTCTTCACTCCCTGGCCGTGATCAATAACAGACTGCACTCCAGAGGATCAGTGGAATGACTCAGGGGTCTGGAATCAGATATGACCACAGTGGAGCTTTATGGTTCATCAGCTTCTGAGGGGATGACAGCACCTATCCTACACTGGTCGATCAAACTTGTCACCAAGTGCTCGGCCACAACATTCCTCCTCTACGACCATTTCATTCTTATTTCTTTCTCCTTTGATTTCCTTTCCTTTCCTTTCCTNTCCTGTCCTGTCCTTTCCTTTCCTTTCCTTTCCTTTCCTTTCCTAGCCCTCTCCTTCTCCCTCACCCTCTCATTTCCTTTCCTATCCTTTTCCTTCTCTCTCATCTTTTCCTTTCCTTTCCTTTCCTTTCCTTTTCTTTCCTTTCTTTCGCTCTGTTACACACCAACAGTTTTTAACGATTTTTCTTTGACACTTTTACTTTGATTTTTACCCGTTTCTTTTCCTCTCTCTGTGAATCACTCACAGTGCCATCCACGAGGGTGTGGCTCCCATGAAGCAGTGTTGCAAGGGTTTCTGCATCGACATCCTCAAGAGATTGGCCAAGATTGTCGGCTTCACCTACGACCTTTACTTAGTGACCAATGGGAAGCATGGGAAGAAAATTGATGGGGTTTGGAACGGCATGATTGGAGAGGCAAGTCTTTGTTTATGTGTGTGTGTATGTGTGTGGGTGCCCGTGGTTCTGCCTGTCTGCCTTTGTGAGAAATGTGTTCTCGATGTCGGTCCCATATCACTGGGGTATGTGTGAAAGGTGTGTGTGTGTGTGTGTGTGTGTGTGTGAGTTTTACATTTGTGCCTCTGCGTATTTTGTGTTGCATTTTTAGGCAACAAGCCGCATAGTAGCATTCCTCTGTGTGTGCTCCAGCGTCCTGGGTGAGCAGTTAAACGCTATGTGTCACATCAATCGCTGTGAGAGTTATGGCCACTTAACCACTGCCGGCAATCAGACAGCTGTCATTTATTACACACACACACACACACACACACACACACACTCAAACATGCACACACAAATGCGCAGACACACAATATTGTAATAGAGGGCAAAAAATGCAGTTACACAAATTAGATGGACAAGCATGGTGCTAACACACGCTGCGAACACTCTTCCCTGCAAACACTTCCCTACAGTATGTTCATCTGCAGAGACACATCCCTTTTCACACACAGAAGCACAAAGACACACACATTGTCAGACGCCCCCCTGGCTAGTTGGGATTAGTCCTTGATATTTTCTCTGCAATACGCACTGAGGTTCATGATCCGCCATCAAGAAAGACACAGAGATGCTGGCGGAAAAAAAAACAGGCACAAACAAACAAGCGCACACATGCTCACACACATACTGAGATCGATACGGGGGCTGCTGTTTCATTGAAGCGCCCTGCTGTTTCTATCTTTGTCCCAGAGGGAACTTGCCAAACGCCAGTTGTCACGGGTTCCAAAACAGTTCCACCGCTCTCGCCTGCTCGATCATTTATAACTTGAGCCAGGGCCAGAGCTGTCTGTCGAGTCTATTTTCACATGCAAAAGGCCAAGTGAATTTTGTTTTCTCAAACTAATGTCTGTCTTTTGATCAGATGTTCCAAAGCCTGCCATTCTTTGATCAGGTAATCCAGAGACTTGGCAAAGTTGAGGGGAGGGTGCTCTGCTTTCCGCTCTGCTTCATTTTTCTGCTGATTTGCTCTGAAGAGCGGATGTGCCATGTCTAATGTAGATTAACATTTCACTTGTACAATCAGCAGACACAGCGGTTTTCAGGTTTTTCTAGATGGTGGCAGGGAGGAGAAGGGCCCTCGCTCATTTTGTATGCTAAAGAGATGCACAAGAGACACGTGTTCAGTATTTGTACCAGATTGAATCCCTGGCCTTTCTCATGCAGGCACATTTGAGAATGTACAAAGGGTCAGGGTGCAGAAATGTCACCATCTCACCTGGAAAGAAACCTTTGTGAACTGTAAAAGATTGGCTTTGTCTGTCTGTAACCACCACAGGAATTACCTATAATTAGATTTCTCTCTCAGCACTGATTCTTGTCCCCTTCAGGTGGTTTACAAGCGAGCCGACATGGCCATTGGCTCGCTGACTATAAATGAGGAGAGGTCAGAGGTCGTGGATTTCTCCGTCCCTTTTGTGGAGACGGGGATCAGTGTCATGGTCTCCCGTAGCAACGGAACTGTATCACCATCCGCTTTCTTAGGTAAGAAGCTGTGTTTGTGTGAGGCGTCGAGCTGATGTACAGAATCTAATCTAATTGTAAAGTGTTGAGTTTGCATAAAGAGCCTCAGTCTTTGGCTGCTGGTCCTTACATCTAGATTAGCCGTTACTTTTTCTTAGCCGCTCGTGTCTTCCCAACTTGTAGTTTCACTCTGTCAGCAGACTCAAGGCTCCAGCGGGAGAACAGTTATTGGCCTATAGACTGCATTGAGATGATTGTTAAAAAAGAGAAACAGTGTTTATGGACTTCTGGAGAATATGTTTTCTCCAATGGTTGCTACATTATTTTCTCAGCATACAAGGCCCATCTCTGTGTATACAGTGCATAATGTGCCAGGAAACTCTCTTGTCCCCTCTATTGATAATAACGATAACAATGACAATGATTTAATAATGCAGTAAAACTGTTTATTATGCCCTTATTGTATGTGGTAATTTAAATCTTATTTTGTTTGCCTTCACAGAGCCCTACAGTCCAGCAGTGTGGGTGATGATGTTCGTCATGTGCCTGACCGTAGTGGCTGTGACCGTCTTCATTTTTGAGTTCTTCAGCCCTGTGGGCTACAACCGCAGTCTCCAGACCGGCAAGAGTGAGTGATGGATCTAAGCTGTCTGTCTTTCCCAGTCTGACAGATGGGCCTGCGTGCAGTCCATCACTGTTGCCACATGAATCAAATGGACAAACACTAAACACACTCCTGGACTGTGGTTAAAGGACTTCAAAGTCAAAATGTTTTTGACATTATATGATAATGAACTTTGTTGTCTCTAGTGAATTTATTTTCTTGCTCTCTGATTGGTCAGTCACATTCACATTGAACCAGTTGACATTTTGGCTCGATCCCAGTACACCCCTTGCCCCTATCAGATAGCTCTTAACCCTCCATTTTGTGTGTTCATGTCTAGGGGTAGGGTGTCCTGATTGTTGTTGGGATAGAGAACTAGGGTGAAGTGTTTCGACTACATGGTCCTCCAAATAGAGTTTTTTTAGAGGCACACTTCAAACCTCAGTGTTATGTGAAATCATCTGCAAGATGGCTGCCCAACCAACAGAAGAAATCCCACAAATGTATTTTCTTTATTGATAAAGATTATAAAACTATGATTGTTGTCGTATAGACCCTTTTGTCAGTTTGTTAGCTGGAGGCAAAACATGACTCGCCACCACAGGGCTGTAGGCTACATAGGAGTCTCAAAATGTCGTCTTGTTGTGTTATTGGGAGCCAGAACAGAAGGAGTCATGGCTCAAAACTTAAATTTGACCACATACCAGCTGCCACTGCCCGTCAACAAAAACAAAGACAACTATGGTTAAATGCAATAAGACGAAAAGACTGGATGGAGGCGACCATCAAAAATGCACGTATGTGCAGCGCACACTTCATATCAGGTTAGGGAAAAGTATTTCCTGTTGTAGGGATGAATAACGTTATGTGTATTAAGGGTTATCATGTCCACATCATCAGAAATTGGGAATGTATTAAGAGGAATACTGGACTTCTTTAATGCTAAATTTTTGGTGCATTAGCTAACGTTAGCTTCTATAGCAAAACAAACGAAAAAAAACAAAAACAATCTCGTGTCATACTTCTTTGTGAGATTGGTAGAGTAATCAGCCACAAAGCTTCCTGTGAAATCATCCATCCAATGAGCGAGAGTATACAGGTCAGCAAGTCTGGTCCTGTTGGTCAGTGTTTCCTTTTTCAAGTAACACTTGCGTCCCCGCAGAGTGAGTCACCTGACAGTGCGCTCTACACTAAAATGAGAGCCCTGCTGGTCAAAGAAACAGACCATTATATTTCTATATGAATTAATGAATGAGTAACTTAATCACACATTCACTTCTCTGCACTCTGTTGCTCCTCAGGCAAAGTGCCAAGAGTGCGCTCTGCCACTCCGAGAGTTTGGTTCATTCAGACAGCGCTCCGAACTTACAAACAGTCCAGTTTGTGCCTAAGTGCATGCTGGCACTGGGAATAATTATTTCTAATGCAGCACTTGCATCATCTTCCTCCTTTGTCTAAAACAAGCCAACAGAACTCCCTAGCTAGCGCTAGCGAACGTTTGTGGAGTGTTGTCTTGGCTCCAGCTAAGCCCCGCCCACCAAAAAACGCCATACTGTTTACTAACAGTAAAACGATCTATTATCTTAGTTTAATGCTGTTTTGATGTATTATGATAATTTTCTTTATAACAAGCATAACAAAAGTAGTATGCTGATGTCATAGTAGCCAACAAGCTAGCTAGCTAACACTACATTGTCGTTGCTGATTTGTGCAAGACAGTCCCACTGCTGCTCTAATATCAGTGCAGACTGGCAGGGTTGGAGCACAGGTTGCTAACGTTAGCCTACAGAGCATCACTAGTGGCCAAGTAATAGAGCGCTGCAGGGATGATGTTTATTTGTAGGCCAGCATGGAAGTTAACACGACCCAGTTTCCTGCTACAAAAAGCACATGGTATTTTTCTATTGGATTTTGGATTAATGCAGAAAATAAGCTTTGTAGCCAACAAAAGTTTATGATACTCACACATTTTGTTCAGCAAGATAATCCTAACAGATTAACACCACTTTTATGATTTTTGAAGTGCAAATGCAAACACCAGAAATAAAAAACTACACCATGGTTGCATGACAGCTGTAAAGCTGTGTTTGGGGTAATGATGCTCTGTAGTCTAATTAAGCCTCTTGTTAGCAACCGCCTTTTTAAGACACGTAAAGGGTTAACATTTTACAAGTGGGGTATTTACTGACGTATTTTATTTCATAGAACAAAACGTGAAAGTCTTTTTAAGCTTGTGTTAACCACAGACACTATTTTGGGCATCTAACTATCGATTGATAGCATGAAACTTAAGTTGTGAACGAATTTCAAGTGTCCATGCTTTCCTATCTCCATCAGATAAATGGCAAATATAATTTTGATAATGTCATTATTGCCGTAGTTGAATCTGTTTACGTAAATGCCATCGAAGACGACCGTTGACTTATCAGGGTCTTGAACGGTTGTCCCATTTCAAAGGGGAAGATTAGAACCACTCATGCTTTTAACTCTATTCTGAGGGGCAAACGGACACTCAAAAACGAGGAGTGGGGGTAAAAATAAGAAATGGGATTGGACTTTGAATGTGCTGCCCTGAATCCTTGTCTGTGAGTGAGGCGAAGAGGAAATTATACCTACAGTATGTTGAACTGCATCCAAGTATTCTCGATATTGAAGCAGCCATTTATTATTCAACAGCATAGTTTGTACCCCTGTGATACTCAGTATGCCTGATGCCTCGGTCCAATACCCAACCCGACTCGCCTCTTTTACTGCATGATTGCTGTGCTCTACATAATTTTACCTCTCTGTCATCCTCCCATATATCCCTCTCATTCACTCATATCTCTCTCCTTCCTTCCTCCTTTACTCCTGTTGTATAAAGGAAGGAGTGTTTGAGCCCTTTCAATGGTGATTTGCACCATGTGGTTTAATCATTTGTAAGATCACGTAGCAGCTGAATTGAAAGCTGCCGTCGTCGAAATGTATAGTCGACGCCTTATGAGCTTTGGTGTCAAAAAGCCTGCCAGGTATTTTCATATCCAGTAAACCCATTTTTACAAGATCATTCAGGGAAGTTTAATTTGAATCGGCTGCTTCATCTGCAGCCAGTCGCTACTGAATAGACTATTGTGCTGTGTACTGGCTGGAAAAAAAAAGTTAATGTTACAACCACTCATTACGCTCTCTCTTTTTCATTCTGTCTTTTTCCCTCTTCATCATTTTGGCCAGAGTCTGGAGGGTCTACTTTCACGATAGGAAAGTCTGTATGGCTTTTGTGGGCTATTGTCTTCAACAACTCCGTGCCAGTAGAGAACCCCAGAGGAACCACCAGCAAGATCATGGTGCTGATCTGGGCTTTCTTTGCTGTCATCTTTCTGGCCTCCTACACTGCTAACCTGGCTGCCTTTATGATCCAGGAGGAGTACATTGACACAGTGTCAGGCCTCTCGGACAAGAAGGTACCTCGTTGCTTGAATACTGATTAAGTAGGGAAAGCAGAAGGAGAATTAAAGTCTTAGAGTGAGCCAAATCCCATGCATTTGAATGTTAAATTGATTAAAGCACAGGAATTCAGAAATGAATAAAATCTCATTTAACGTAACTCAATTACCACAGTTCTTGAATACTTATAAGACAGTTCTAAATGCTACTTTAAGTCCACAGACTGCTCTCTTTTCAAAGATTTGACTGTGCATGGAGTGTTGTAAGTTAGTCTGGGAAGTGGACAGAAATAGGTCAGACAGATTGGTGCACAGCCTGGTGTGTCTCATGCCCCTTCCGTCTCCCTCCCTCGCCTCCCTTTGCTCCGCTAGTTTCAGCATCCCGAGGAGCAGTACCCACCTCTGAAGTTTGGCACGGTGCCCAACGGGAGCACAGAAAAAAACATCCGCTCCAACTACCCAGACATGCACCAGTACATGGGCAAATACAACCAGAGAGGAGTGGAGGACGCCATACTGAACCTCAAGACCGGGTCTGTCTGCTTTTACATGATTTTCATGCATCCTGCTAAGATCTTTTTTCTCTCTCCACATCTCGCTTTTTTAGTTTCCAGTAGCTGAGTTTCCATTGAAGCATACTGGCAAATTATTGTGTGTTAGATTTGGGCAAGTTGTTCAAATTGTTCAGACTTCCCTCAGGCAAATATAAAACTATATTGTTCTTTGCTTGAGACATAAAATCTATATATAAGCTTACAAGACAAATACAACCAAGATGCTCCCATCACAAATTATTATGTACTGATCCAATAGTTTTAACGTTGAAAGAGAAAAGTTTTTTTTTTTTTTACTTTAAAGAAGTATTTCACAGCTGGAATATGTTTTCACAAAACTGGGCCATCTATGTCTATAACGTTGCAAATACTTTTGAAATTGGTAACATGACCAAAGAAAAAAGAGAAAAACAGCTTACAGAACAAACTGTGCCGCACCGGATCAATGAATGCTTGATGATGTGAACATAGTTTAAATAGACCCAATTTACTTAACAGAATTGCCAGACTATGAAGGATACAAGATACTCTGTCTTAGTGACAATGCTTTCTTTTCTAATAAATCTAACCAAAACAAATATCTGCTTAGAATAAAGTCAACTCAATGGATTGCCTTCCAACAACCATAACAAATCTGGATTCTCTTAATGATTTCTTTCTCAATTAGTGGACTCTAGACTACATTTGTCATAAAGTTCTGATAAATGCTTGTCATGGTTAAACTTAACGATTCAATAACAATTGTTTAAAAATGACATCATCTACTGAAACATGACATTTCTCCCAGAGAGTGATCCCTATCAGTCTGTTTCTGACCTCATCCCTTTTGGTTTGAACAAATTTTGTCCCTCATGTTAACATACGTAGGAGAGTGTTAGAACATGGCTTGATTAACCAACCAGGAGTCAAGGGCCCTAAAATTTACCCATACTGGACCACCAATCCACCAAAAGATACAGATATCCTCTTCAAAATCAAACATATCTGAATCCATCCACAGATAGGTCTCAAGGGCAGCAGGCCAAGCAAAGCACCCCAGACGTCCATCTCCCCAGCAACACTTTCCAGCTCCTCCTGGGGAACCCTAAAGGCCCGAACATACTCGGGTGGAACATACGCGGAACGGACTCCGCGGAGGTCCGCGCGGACTCAAAGCGGACGTCCGCAAGGCCTGTGCGCGCAAAGCTCAGATTTTACGACCGCGCGGACTCCGCTCCGCGCACCAGTGACTACTCGGCATGTATTTTTCACATCGCGGGAATTTTTCACGGACATTTTTACAGGAAACTACAATGCGGAAGTGCGCTCGACTATGGAAGCCCGAATGACTGCGGACATTCCTCGCGGAGTCCGTTCTGCTTATAGTACGCCCGAGTATGTTCGGGCCTTAAGGCGTTCCCAGGCCAGATGAGATATGTCATCCCTCCAGCATGTTCTGGGTCTGCCCCGGGGCCCCGGGGCTTGGAACACCTCTAACTGGAGGTGCCCAGGAGGCATCCTGATCAGATGCCTGAACCACCTCAAATGATACTTGATGAATGATAGTCCTTCCAGATGTCCGAGCTCCTTACCCTCCTTACCCTATCTCTAAGGATGAGCCCAGCCACCCCATGGAAAAAACACATTTCAGCTGCTTGTATCCGAGATCTGAATGGTTCTCTGCCTGAAAGCTAAGAAACAGGGTTATCCATCATTCAAATACCTGTGGTTCAAATTAAATAAATATGCAAAAAGGTTAATTTTTTGTTCTTAAATTTTAAAGGTTCTGTATGCCACATTTAGAGCGTTAATGTACTAACAAGCCACTATTTGTGATGACTTCCCGAGCAGAGAATTAAGTCACACTCCCTCTGTGTGTGCTGTTATCTGAGCTTCTCTGTGGTTTGTTTTGGTAAGCTAGTCCGGCCGTGCATGCTCGTTAGTACTATGGCTAGGTCATCATTGTGGCTTTGCACTGTGCTCATACAGCTGATCGTGCTGATACTGTGGTTGCTGCAGCATAGTGCCCATCCTCCGGTTCCCCCCATTTAACACCGTTAGCTCTGTCAGCACTGTTGCTGTTGTTTAACGCTTTTTATGGAGTTAGCATTGTTAGCTGCTAGCCGCAGGTTCAGCCACCTCCATGTTGAGAACCATTTCCAGACAACTCATACACTGTGATTTTTTTATAGAGCTCCTTTAATTAGCAAAAAAATGTGTAAACTTGTAAAAACTTATTTTTTATATATATATATATTACAGGGTTGACACTTCTTTACATCTTCTGAATTTTTTTAGGTTTTCCCTGCTCTGGGTTGAGCAACAGCAGCCTTGTAACACTCTCTCATATAGGTGAACATGTAGGANAACTTATTTTTTATATATATATATATATATATATATTACAGGGTTGACACTTCTTTACATCTTCTATATATATATATATTACAGGGTTGACACTTCTTTACATCTTCTGAATTTTTTTAGGTTTTGCCTGCTCTGGGTTGAGCAACAGCAGCCTTGTAACACTCTCTCATATAGGTGAACATGTAGGAGAAAAAAATCTGTTCAAGTGGAAACAGGTTGAGGTCAGAGAGTGATTGATTTCTGACAGAACGCTCCAGTTGTCTTCAGATGAAACATGGGCACCTTGAACTGATACTGACCGCTCTTAGATACTGTACAATACAATCTCACAACAAAGTCAATTTAGTAGCTGTTTTGGAGCGATTGTATCACACCATCTTTATCGAGTAGGTGTTCAAATTGCCATTCCTCTTAGCACTTAAAGGATTTTTTGTCTACAGTATGTTTGCTTATAGTTGAGATTGAAACTTTGTTTTTTACATTGGAAACAGCAGTGAAAAAAACAGTCACAGTTCAAACACTATTCATTTTATGTCTGTCAGTTTGTTAAAGAGAAATCACCTAATGTGGTTTATCATTTTATAATTTTGTTTTTGTTGGAGTCATACCTGCTGCCATTAATTTTGTGTGATTTTATTTCATGTTCTCACTGTCTCACTAGCAGGCCATCGTACACAGTAGCGTGCTTTTCAACTCCAACTAACATTTCACATCTTTTATCACACTCCTTGCCTTCCTGCACAGATTCTCTCACCTTTACTCCCTCTCTCTCTCCACCTTCAGCGCTATCTCCACCCACCCACACAGTGCGAGCAGCATTTCCCCCTTCAGTTTCTCGTAGAATCTCTATCACCCGTCATGTGTTGGATAATCCCAGTTTACTTTATCCTAAGCCTCTGTCATCATTCCTCCCTCCCCATTGCCTTGACACCACAATTATAACTCCCAGTGTTAACATGCACAAAAAAATGAGAAACTCTTGCTTTTTTCCTGCTTGTCTTTTCTCCTCTTCCTCAGTACTTATCTTTTCTTCCTCTCACGCCTCATCTGGCCTCTTATCTTACCATTTCTCTCTTTTCTCCTTCTCTTCTTTGGTCCATTCTTTCCCCTCCCAGTGTGCTTTCTCGGTGTGTCTGTATTTAAACTTTATAATCCTCATCACTCTCTGGCTCTATCCCATGTCTTTCCCCCCTGAAGTGTGTAAATCTCCCCCCACCCTCCACTCTCTCCCTCTCTCCCTCTCTTCCTGTCACCGCGCTCTTCGCACCGTATAAATCCCCATCCTCCTCCTCCTCCCCTCCGCCTCCTCCTCCACCACCTTCCTGCTCCCTCTTACTCACACATCTTTCCCTGATCTCTGCCTTATTTTATTCTCCTTGTGTTTCCACTCTTTTCCGCCAAGCCTGCTTTACTATTCCACCCATCCTTCCTTTCTTCTTGTTATGATTTAACTTTTCATGCCCTCTCTATCATTCTGTGCGCCTGTCTGCCGAATATTTTTGCACCCTAACTCTCTTCCCAGGTACATTGTAGAGATCCACCTTTATGCCTCCTCCTCCTCCTCCTCCTCCTCTCCTGCCTCAGCTGCTCTCTCCATCCCTCTGCTCCCTCTCTCCCATTAAATGATGAATGAATTTCTCTCTTGATCCCTTTACAGGAAACTGGATGCTTTTATTTATGATGCTGCAGTATTGAACTATATGGCCAGGAAGGACGAAGGTTGTAAGGTGAGGACTAACCCATACAGGCACTTTTGCTCACACACTAGATTCAACATCTTTGTCTCTTGGTCGTTTTTTTTTTTGTTAATATCTGCGCATTGTCCTTTTTCCAAGGTGATGACCATAGGCTCGGGGAAGGTTTTTGCCACCACAGGCTACGGTATCGCCCTGCACAAAAACTCACGCTGGAAACGTCCTCTTGACCTGGCCCTGCTGCAGCTGGTGGGAGATGGTGAGAACTATGGGGAGGGGAGGGGAGGAGAGGGAAAATAATTAGGACAATGGAGGGGCAAAGAGAAGGTTATGCTTAAAATGACAAGACAGAGAAACGAGCGGCAGAGTAGCACTAGCATGGGGGTGAATGGAGGACAGGGGGGGTAGATGAATGAGAGGACGTTGAAGTGGATGAGGGGAGTCGGAGGTGTGGAGAGAGCGATGGCTGTAAGGTGTTTCGATTGTGAGGAAATAATGGTGTGTAGGAGAGGGCAAATGGTGATGGTTAAGAGGTTTGTAGGTCTCTTTATTGGCTATAAGAGAGGAGGGGAAATAAAGGGGGAGGTGGGCGCAGGAGGAATATTATTTGTTGGTTACAAGCATAGTCTGTGGGGTAGGTGTGAATTTTTTTTTCAAACCGGTTTGATGTTAAACCAAACAGCAACTTCTGAGTGGGCCATAATGACACTGGTCCCAGCAACAGCTAGCATGTGACTGTCGTGTAGCATCATGTAGCATCAAAGCTTGCTGGCCACACTGAGTCCTTTACATACGCACAACAGCATCATCTGTGTGCTTCAGATCAGACTGGAGACATAACCAATTAGAAGATGGTGAATAGTCTACTTGATATCTTCCTGTGTTTGTAAGATTACTTTTAAAACGGAAAACATATTTTATATTGTGATATTTGCTGGAAATGACATAAAATCGCCAACAGCAAGTAGCCTAGCTTGTTATTAGCGAATGCCAACAGAAACTTTCAGCCCACTGGTGATCTCACTCGCGTCAGCTTCCACTGTGTTAAAGTTTATGTAGTGAAAGAAGGAGGTAATTCCTCATTCCTTATTTCAACTTCATGCAGGCTTCAAATCCAAAATCTTGTCATATAGGTGCAGTTTTACAATAGCTTCTTGTAGCTTCTTGAGAGACTAACTCTGCCATATCTCCTCTCGTCACCCCAAAAAACACATGAACTGCTGAAATATGATTTCCTTCATCTTGCTGGTGCTTTGGCCACAGCCTATAAGACAGTAGTGGCTCCATTGGATAGTTTATAAACATAAATTGTGTTAATCATGTTGCCATATTGCTTTTTATTAATCCAATACATGTTTGATTTAGTGTTGTGACGCTGTCAACACAGGTTGCTAATGTAGGCCACTGACAAAAGTCAGTTCAGCTGGTTTGCGTAAAATCAAACCAGTTTAAGCTTGTACACCGGATTGGACTGGCAAAAACCGGAAATTGACCCAGTTCTACCTGCCCATACACCCGTCCAACCAATCTCGAGCAGCGCCATTCATCATAAGCACAACAGTTGGCACACATAGCTGTCTATCAGGATGTCACAACACCTTTTTATACCATCAAACAACTAATGAAAAAGAAGCACGAACCTACATCAGGGTGATAAGGACTACGTAATATGACAGAAACCATCTTTGTTAAGAATCAATTTGATGAGTACTTTGACTTCTTAGCGCGCCCCATGTCCCATCCGTTAACGTCGAGGAGAAGGGTTTTATGACCTGTACTGCAGCCAGCCACCAGGGGGTGATCAAGATGTTTTGGCCTCTTTTTGGGGAGCTTTCATATTGTCTATCTTCATTATACAGTCTGTAGTTTCAAGCATTGCAGAAATGACTTGATTCTGTTGGTGAAAGTACCCCCCCCCACCCTTTTTCACTCCTCTCAACCTACCCGACTTTCACTCTCTTTCTCCTTCCTCCTGCTCGGGCTGGTAAAAGAAAAAAAAAAAAGGGATTTACTTGTGTGAGTCAGTGTAAAAAAAGATCATCACAACTTGTGCTGTGACAGATTTACACTCATTACAGATTAGCTGATGCTGACACGTGGAGTGAGGAAGTGTAAGAAAAAAAGGAACACCTGAAAATACCCTGAACATGAGATGAGCCCGATGAAGCAAAAAGAGAGATATGAAAAAAACAAAAAAAAACCTAGATCAGATAATTGGATAATTGATAGCTATGGCAGAGTTATTAGTATGCTGCACACATTTGTGTCTAAAATTAATCCATTGGAGGACGGTTCCTTGTTACTGACAGAGAGAATCTGTTTTTAGCAATAGTTGTCAGTACACTAATGCTTGATTGTCATTTTACACAGTCCGCCACACGCATTTATTGTCTCAATCGGATGCTGCTTGTTTGGCTTTTCCTCGTGCTTTAAATCAGCTTTGCTTATGGCGTGGCGGACAAAGCCCTTTAGCTGTTTCTGGCACGCAGACACTTTAGCTGCTTACACACTGATAATGCCAATTTGGTGCCAAGATCTATTAAATAAGAACGGCGTCTGGAGCTGAATAGTTGGACCTGGGAAAGGATGTGTGTGTGTGTGTGTGTGTGTGTGTGTGTGAGTGAGTGAGTGAGTGAGAAAAACAGAGAGCCCAGACAGCCTTGACATGCTATGTCTGTTGTTTCTGTTAGTTCCTGGTATGTTCCCTTGTCCTTGCTCCTGCTCTGTGCAGCAAAAAGCCCTTAACATCAGTTGTGTACACTGGATGGATATAGTAAAAGGGTGGTGTTGAATGCTGAGGGTTCTAGTTGTAGGCAGGCATTATTGGAGTGGATTACTAAGGAAGAGGATTAGTTTGTTTGGATGTGGAGGGAGGGAAGGGGGGCCGGGGGGGGCTCACATTCAAAGTGCCCTCAAACGCTGCATCTCAACAATCGCCCTCCGGCTCAAGGACTCCGCATCACACCTTCAGCCGGGCTAAATCATGTCACAGTGTTACATCATTATTGTACCATGCCGTGTTGAGTCATATCATTTTACAACTGCATTAGAGGGGCACTAGAGAAGTCCGACACTGCTTTGTCAACCCCGTGAGTGTATTGTTCTCCTTGTTGCTGCCTCTGGTGATTCATACCACGGCTTTAAGAGAAGGTCCATTGATCTCGCTACAACTTGTATCCTGATAAAGGCAAAACTGCTGAGTAGGAAGATTTCCTTTTTTCCCCCCTCTTATCAGATCCACTTCTATTTTTTGCATAGTATCAGGATTTTGATTCCAAGAATATATTATTCAGTGAGTAGATATTAAAAAAAATGTGAGAAGCTGGGTTTGCAGCTCTTGGCTGGGAGAGTGTGTTTTTTTTCCGGTAGCAATCTTGCAATGAATGCCGAGAGGTTTGTCGTGTTGTGATAAAAGCACAGGATTGTACGGGTCATGGTTTACTGCTCAACAACTGTGGAGCTCAGCGGCTCTGGACATGTTTGGCACGGTGCCACATCTGGCAAAAATGCAAGCATGCACGCAGGCACTTGCACATTTACATAAGCACGCAGACACACACTGATACACACACGCTAAGACACACGAATACAGTTTCCTTTATTAAATAATGTCTTTGTGGTGCATGCCAGCTCTGTGTTTGCAGCGTGCCAGCTCTACCTGACCTGACCTGCCAGAAACGACAGAGGTGGAGTGTGGATTTGACACACCTGTCAGATTTGGCAGGCCTGAGCTGGCTGCGACTGAGAGGTAGAGACAACTGCCATCACAAAGGCCTAAGGGAGGGAAGAAACCGGTGCGGTGAGAAAGAGTCAGATTGTAAAAGAGGGAGACGAAGAAGCGGAAGATGAATCACTGGAAGTCAAATGGCAAGGAAAGCCAGGAGATGAGACTTAGAGCTTAGAGAAAGGATTCAGCCGGGGCTTGTGAAGTGGAGGACAGACATGAGACTACCTGTTTATCTGTACCCTTCACTAAGACACTTGCTGTTTTCACAACAGGCTCCTGTTTGGTGACACAGCTGCTACTGAAGGTCATTGACACCGATAAATCCTCTTCAATGGGGCTCTGCTCTGGAGTTAAAAACAGACCTTTGTGCCTTGGAATGCATCGTCATAGATGTCAGGCAGGATAAAGGGGACGTGTCCTCCTTAATATTTAAAACATGTGCATTTGTTCCCCCCAAAAACATACATTGATGCATAAAAATTCACCAGAATTATCGAAATTAAGTGTGTGAGATCTCTTCACGTGTCCCCTCCAGTGTTGAAGTGTACCTACGCCCTTGTTGGAGTGTATGTATGTATGTATGTATGTATGAATGAATCAGAGACAGGGAGTTGTTACCTGAGTCTGCCAGTGGGCTGCAGTAGCACTGTGTCCATCTGTTGCTGTAGCTGGAGGCCACGGCTGATTGGCTAATGATGTTCTACAGGAGACACATTAGCCAGATCACACAGATGACTGAGTCGGCTTCATCTAAGCTACGCAAGCACAGCTAATGATGGCACAAATGAAAAGCCAGAGCTTGAGTTTTCTCAGAGCAGTGTACTGTAGTGGCGCGAGTGGATGCGTTGACTTGTCGGCTTTTAAACCCTGCTTTGGCACTTAGAAATAGTTCACAGACTGTAATATGCAGTAAAATACAACCTTCAGACCTGGTTATTGCAGCGCTGCTCATCCCGCCATTGCTATTAGTGTAACAGAAAGCTCTCATTATGAGTTCTGTTGGAGAATACGCCTCTTTAATTTCATCATGAATCATTCGCTGCGTTTTCAGGCTGTCCATCACTATGGTTACACCAGCAACCCCCCCAGCCAATCATAGGTTTCGCAGGGCAGCTCGGATTCGTTAGGCCAGCGAGATCATAAATGAAAAGGTAGAGGAGGAGGTAAAACGGTCCTGCTTGGTTCCTGGTAGGTTAACAGATGGGAATCTCGAATCCCCCAGAGCTTACCACCTTGATGGAGATTCGGACCATCCCTCCAGCACAATTAAATGATTATGATCTCCTCCCTCTGCCTCTGTCTCTGTCTCTGTCTCTGTCTCTGTCTCTGTCCCTTCCCATCGTCTCTCTCTCTCTCTCTCTCTCTCTTCACATTTTTTCTCTCCTCTCATCCTCTTCAAGCTGAGGAGTGTTCCCGCTGTTTGTCATAATGACACAATCTCAGCCTCTCGTCCTCCATCTCTGCTTCCCTTGTTCCAGCCCCCTCTAACTCCCTCTGTCTCTCTGTCTGTGTCATTTCCCCTGATGCGTTCGTGGACAGAGAAAGAATGCCGCTCCCTCCCTCTCTCTCTCTTCCTTTGTAAAACATTCTTCCCAACTCTCTCATTACCCCTCTCCCTCTCCTCCATGCTTGTTTCAACCTATCCAACCATCTCACCGTGGCTCCTGGTCGCCCCTTCTTCTCCTCTACTCATTTACTCCGGGTTACAATGTTGAGATTAGGTTGTCGCTGCCATTTTACTTCTCGGTGCTACTTCATTGTTTTGGACTCTCTCTCTCTGTGTCTCAGGCTGCTTCCTCTTTGTTACTTCGGACACAGTGCTGCTTTTTGTATTCTGACCTCTGACCTTGAGGAGTCACCTTGGATAATGGGCAAACAGCAAGCAATACTGTAGACCTGTACTTTAGTGCTTATTATTAGCCTTTCTGTCTCCCTGTGTGTCCCTTTCACTATCTATTGCTCCTTGTCTCTATCTATCTGACTGTTTGTCTGTCTGACTGAATGTCTCTACAACCTTGAATTAACCCCAACCCCCCCTGGCCATAATTCTTCTCGTATCCAACACGATCCCCTCTTTCATCTCTTAACCCCTTTATGTCTTGTCCCGTCTTACTTTTCTTTCTATTATGCATTCCCCTCCCTCCACGTTCTCTCTCTTTTCTTTCCTTCTCTACTGTTAACCTCATCCATTTCCCTTTCCCTGCTTCTCTTCCTCATCCTTGCCGACCCCACCCCATCCCCTTTCCAGATGAGATTGAGATGCTGGAGCGCCTCTGGCTGTCAGGTATCTGCCATAATGACAAAATTGAGGTGATGAGCAGCAAACTGGATATTGACAACATGGCCGGGGTCTTCTACATGCTGCTGGTGGCCATGGGCCTTAGTCTTCTGGTGTTTGCCTGGGAACACTTGGTCTACTGGAAGCTGCGCCACTGCATGGCCACCAGTTCTGGCAAATTGGACTTTCTCCTGGCAATCAGCAGGGTAAGTGTTTTTGTCTGTGTGTGTCTGCAGTGTTTTTCTGCACCGGTACACGAAATGTCTCACTGTTTTACAGACCTTCTGAGAAATGTTTTAGTGTCTCAGTATTTTATACCCACATTTCCATTGCTGATGTTTTAACTTCACCTCGTTAAATCTCTTTTTTTGTGGCAACAACAAGGTGTTCCTACAATTTAGTGCACTTAAACTACGCTGCGCTAAAACAGGACAACATGATTGGATCCTAAATGCTACACACGTAACCATATGCATACACATGTGCTAGAACATGTGTGTTCTTGTCTGTGTGTGCCCTTATCTGTTACTGGGTGCGAGTGTTAGAAAGTGTGAGGTCCGGGGGTCAATTCAATTCCACTCAGTCAATTCGGGAGATTAATTGAAATTCAATTCCGCTCACACCCTGGATATCCTGTTCCTCTGACAGTGACCTTGACAGAAGCAGCCCACACCATATGCATGTGATCGTTGTCGCTTTAACTGATAATAATTTATCCTTTTTTTCCACCACTGCAGTTGTAATTTATGCATTTATGTATGCAATTCCATTAACCAAACAATGCACTACTGTACTATAAATAGGAATGGATGTTTATCTGAAAAACAGCAATCTTGCATTTCTTTTGAAAACTGGAACTTATTTGGATTGCTGCTTTATGATTTCCACCCTCATCCACTCCCCTCTTTCTCTGTCCCTTTATCTCTCATGCACATACAGTAATACAGTTTCCTTTGGACATATGTGGTGTGAAATCTGCATCTGTGTTGTTACTATTTTTACATTATCTCAAAAACAGCATTTAATTGGTTGAATTTTTCATCTCAGGATATATTGTTTGTTCTATTTTAATGTTACACTGCGATTAAAGGTTCAGTGTGTGGGAAGCATGTTTTCTTTAGTGTAAATAGGAATCGTCATGTTTTCATTATCTTAGAATGAGCCATTTATATCTACGTAGGCAGCGGGACCTCGTCTACGGAGTCCCCCATGTTACACTGCCATGTTTCTACAGTAGCCCAGAGTGAACAAACCAAACATTAGCTCTAGACAGGGGCCATTTGTGTTTTCATGTCGGCCACCGTAGCAACAAGCAGCATTGTAAAAACACTGATTTTTTTAATGTGAAACTGTTCTATCCAGTGTTTTTACTGCTTTAAATTACCGGACCTGTTTGTTTTGGAGAGGAGGAGACGTCTGCGGATAATTTGGCTTCTGGTGAAAACCTCCTGAAAGTCTGGACCTAAAGTTATTAGAAAAAAAAAATTACCAAACATTAGCAGGTGCTGGGCTAGCAGTATGTCTGCAATGAGCCAAACAGCATCTGAGAAACACTGATTTGTTACAGGAAACTGCTTTATTTTAGCATTTTTACCGGTTTATATCACCGGGTCTGTTTGTTTTGGAGAGGAGGAGACCGCTGAGGATAATTTGGCTCCTGGTAAAAACCTCCTGAACAGTGAACACTAAAGGAATCCTTATCCATAAGTTCATGCTTGGCACATTGTAGAAGTTTTAGCTGGTTGCAATCTGTAGTCGTCACCTCTAGATGCCACTAAATCCTACACACTGTTCCATTAAACTCTGACTCTGTGGTCTTTATTTGTGCTCTCTTCTCCACAGGGCATGTATAGCTGCTGTAGCTTTGAGGATGAAACAGCGCCAGGTGGATCTAAATCTTTGCCTGCTCACCATCACACTGCGATGGTAACAGTCCCCTCGCAGCCACATGTTGTCTCAACGTCTATGACCAACCCAGTCATGGCCATGGCGCAACAGCAGCAACCACCACAACAGCAGCAACCACAGCCCGTCTACAAAACACCTCTACCGGGCTCTCCTCCCACCGTGGTGCATTCTGGGACAGCACTGGGTCCCTCCAACACCCCCATTGCCGGTGCACCCCTCCCTTGCTCCACCTTCCTGCCCCGGCCAGACCGCAGACTGGCTGTGGTGGATCGCTGGAGGCTGCCCAAATCTGCTACAGCCACTAATCCACTGGCTGTAAGGGGGGCCATCACTGACATGGGACCCTTTGCTCAGAAAGTGCCACCAAACTGGGCTTCAACTGCTGGAGGGGGTGGGGGACTTGATGGCTATAAGAGATATTATGGTCCCATTGACCCTGAGGGACTGGGGCCCTGCATGGAGCAGCAGGCAGGGTCCCAGACCCCCAAGACTATGCCTAGGGGCCACCCCCAACCCCCTCCAGCTAGTGTGGCCTTCTATTCAGAGAAGGGCATGGACCACGGGGTGGGGAAGAGGGCGGTGGGAGGTGGCAGCGGAGGTCAGGGGAAAGGGGCCAGTAAACCTCTGGGCACTCCGAGACTGCCTCCTAAGAGTCAGGCCCCTCTGCCTCCTACACCCCCGCTGCCACACCCCTCTCCCCCTCTCCCCTCATCCTTCTGGAGGAAGCGGAGGCCCAAGAAGCCCAAAGAGCCTGGAGGGCCACTGTATGAGAACATTCTGCCCCTGGGGCGGAGGGGAGGAGCACGAGATGGAGTGAGGGAGGGAGGAGGGAGGCGGGCACGCCCCCTCTCTCCCCCGCTCTCACTTCCTGTGCCAGTACCCCTCAGCCCCTCTTACACCCCTCCTTCGCCCTCTGCATCTTTGCACTATACATCCTCCTCTTCTTCGTCGACCACCTCATCCACATCCACGTCCTCATCTGCTTCATCTTCTCGCTCCACCTCTCCCACCTACTCTTACAGCTCCTCCAGGAGCACACGAGACAGGACTGGAGGACTAGATGGAGAGGATGACGACGACGATGAGGAGCTGACGGAAGAATCAAGCCTCCTCCTCGGCAGGGGGAGGGAGAGGGAACGCTCAATCATCCGGCCTCGTTCCCTCAGCCACGGGCGCCTGCCACCACCCATACCCCCCAGGAAACCACGCACATCCTGGGGTGACAGAGAAAGGGAACGAGAGAGGGAAAGAGGTGGAAGCCAACTGTCCCAGCTCCAAGAGTGGTGGGCAAGCTGGAGCGAGAGAGAGCGGGGCGGAGCGGGTGGAGATGCTGAGAGGCAAAAAAGGGAAAAGAAGAGGAGAAAAGAGAAGGAGAAAGAGAAGAAGAAGAAGAAAAAGAACAAAAAGAGGAAAAAGAGGGAAGAGAGGGAAAGAGAGCGGGAGAGAGAAAGGAAGCGGCGAAAGGTGAAAAAGAAGAAGAAAAAGGAGCTAAAGACAAAGAAGAGGAAGAAATCAATTGGGGGAAGACGCTCTGAGCCAGAGGAGGGAGATGTAGAGCCAGAAAGGGAAGGGGAGGCAGAAGGAGACAGGGAAGGAGGGATACAAGACTACTCTTCCTTCTCTACCCAGTATCGGAGTTCATTTGCGGAGAAGGGAAGGGATTCATGGGAAGGAGAGAGGGACAGAGGTAGGAGAGAAGGAGGAGATGAGGGCAATGACAGGGAACAGGAGGACAGTGGCAGGAGCAGGGAGAGGCGTCCCAAATCCTCACGCTCTCATTCCAGACATCGTATCCCTAATAAGCGCTACCCTAACCTCCACAAACTCCCTGCATCAGTCAAATTTTGGGTAAATGGCAGAGGAGATGATTCTAATACTCCTCCAACATCACTCCACCCGCTCCTTCCATCCTCCAAGAGGAGAAGAAGTGGAGGGATTGACAGAGACGACAGCGGGAGGGTCGGAGAGCGGCGTCCTTTGTTAATGCATTATGAAAAAGAGAAAGCACAGACAAGAGAAGGGCTTTCCTTCCCTGAGTGGGACTCTGAGGATGACGAGGATGATGATGAGGAGGAAGAGGAGGAGAGGGATAGAGTGAGGGACCGGGTGGAGGAGAGGGGAAGGAGAGCAGGTAGGGGGGCAGTGTCTGAGTCAGAGAGGGACAGGGTCAGGGCGGAGGACAGCTATTCAGATGAGGGTTCATCAGGGGAGTTTGGCCGTTTTGAAAGATACTGGGAGGGAGGTACAGGGGGGAGCAGCTCTGGAATCGGAGGCATAGGTGGAGGAGGCTGGTTTTTCGGCACCTACCCCTCCAGAGAGAAAGGGGGCAGTATCAACAGTCGAGATGATTCTTTGCTAGGAACTCGGGCAGAGGGATGGATTGGTGCTGATTTCTGGGGTTCAGGGCCAGGAGTAGGTTGGGGCTCAGGGGGAGGGAGTGGAGGGCTCGGCTCACAGTGGCCGCCACCCCCTGCAGCGTTCCCTCCACCCAGGAGATACTGGTCCATGGACAAGATCCCTGTGAAGGGAGAGAAAAAGTGGAAAAGTGGAGGAGGGAAGAGCAAGGGGCGAGCTAGGGACAGAGGGGAAGAATCAGGACGGGCAACCATGTGTTCCTGTAGCCTTTACCCCCAGCCCCACCCGTACCCACACCCCCACAGCCGCTCGCACACCTCCCACTCCAAGAGAGGAGCCACGGCACTTTCCCATAGCCAGGAAGAGCTTCTCCCCCACTGCCACAGCTTCAGCGGGGGTTCTCGCCCCAAGCCTCTGCCCCCCAAACCAGATTCCAGTCAGGCCAAATCAGGCAGCCAATCTAACCTCAGCCTCAGCACACAGCCCACAGACCATCCACCTCAGCCCTCACCGTCGCCACCCCAGCAGCCGTCCATGTCTCCCACCTCCCTCCCGATGCCCATCCCGCCTCCGCCCTCCTCATCCTCCGTCTCACCACCAGCAGGGGTAGGGATGGTGGGCCAGGGCCAGGCTCAGGCTTCGGCCAGTGCCAAACTCCAGTATCAGAGACTGCGCTCGGTGCCACAGCCACGGAGGTTCTACTCCCCCCACCTGCCACTCAAAGCCAAGAGCCTGTGCTCACGCCGAGGGTCGGCCCACTTCTCCAGCCTGGAGAGCGAGGTATGACAGGGGGAGAGGAGAGAGGGAGACGTGGGAGCGAGCACCACAGCTGTTGAGAACCGTGGTGCCATGGCAGCTGGAGCCAGGGATGACACCAGAGATATAGCTGCCTTGGTGACCATAGGTAATCAACTAGCGACCATCACTGCGGGAACTAACATGGACAGTAGTTCTACTGCAAACACTGCTCTGTGTGAGAGCAACGCTACCGCCACCCGCTCCATTGTACGCGTTCTCGTGAGGGCGACAGTGAGACGCCACACCAGGGTGAGCTACATCCGTTTGGATGGTTCCCATGACGACGAGAGTGAAGGCGAGGCTGCATCACCGGGGACAGCAGCTCCTGAACTTCTCCTCCGCTCAGAATTGAGCTTTGTGATGTCATCTTCGGTTCTCCTCCCCTCCCCGAGTCACAACTATGGATAAGAGTAGTCTCCAACTTGTGAGTAATGATGTCATATTTGTACACACAGACACACACATGCACGAGTGCACACACACACGTACAGACACAGATATATGCTCAAAACGTCTCCCTCCCTCTGGCTTTGAAAACACACCTTGGTGGGATGTGGAGAGACCCACCCTCTCCCAAAAGATGCCAGTGTTGGGTCAATAGACTCTGGCTCCGTGTCCTCATTGGCTGTTGGCTTTTGAACTGGATTGGTGGACTGCTTCTTGGTGTTGGAGAGACTGCCCCCTCTTCTTCCCTTTTGTAAATCAGTTGATATGAAAAGCAATGCAGTCAGCTCTCTCATGCACTCTGCCTGATCACCTTTCACTGGGCAGTGAGGACAGTGCTATTTATTTGCCCTTTGACCTCCTTTGACACCATCAGGCCCATCTAGCTCTACCCCAGGACCATCTACGTGATGTCATATTTTACTAGAAACCCTTTTAACCAATCAGATTGAACAGGAACCATTTCTCCTCCTCCCTGTTGGAGCTTGTCATGTCACCGCTGGTCCAACCAGAGCTCGAACACAGTTGAGCGTCAAAGTATTTGAACAACAAACTGAACTTTAAAAGAGAAATAACAATAAGAAACAAAAAAGACATGTAGCAAATTTTTCTTTTATGTCCGTCTCTTTCTTTTCTTTCTTACTCAGACTTTTCTCCCCATGGCCCTCTTTTTTATTCTATCAATATATTTCTCTCACTGTGTTAGTGTTTTAATAAAGAGGAGGCTGGATGTGGCTAGTGTTGGAAGTGGGAATGATTCAATAGCAGCGCCAAATTTTCACTCAACAGCTTTTAAGCAAGATTGGTTTCCGAGTATTTTGTTTTTTGTAGATATAGCCCCATCTTTTCTTTCCACATGTGAGCATAATTCACCATCATGTTAGTGGATCAAGGGGATGCTTGGTGCAATATCTGTAATTGGCACTAGATGGCTGCATAATATTCAAATAAGCTGTGGAGACATTTGTGCAGGAGGCTTGGTGGTAAGTTTAATAATTGTAGCTACATGATACAGAACAATGGTGTGCAGCTATGAACTTTATTATTTTTTATTAAAGTGGCCAGTCAGGATTTATTCAGAGGAAGTAAGGGGAAATTAAACCAAGTGCAGCACATTGTAAAAGCTCTCTTAGGATATTATTATATTTCACTACTGTCCTGTTAGGCAGAGTTTGTAGATGATGGATTATATGAAGCACAATTCTTCATTGTATTTTTCAGACATGTGTGCCACAGTTGTAACTGCACAATCTACAGGTAATATATTTTGCTGATATGTGGAAAACTACTCACTTGATGTTAATTCATGTTGCTATTATGGACAATAAAATTCATCGTTACCGAGATTCAAATAACAAACAGACACTTGTGCTAAGGAAATGATCTCGTAGGTACTTTGACTATTGTTTCCTTTCGGCAAATAAGACTGAACGATATACTGTGAATGTTTTAAACTCCAATTTGAGGTGCATATACAATAGCTGAGACTTCACTGAATGCAGTCAGTAATAACTCCTGTAATCAAGATTATCAGATGACTGTTTGACTTTGAGCAATATTCCCACCTTCAATGTGACGGCGATGCAATGGCACATCTGTTTGCATCTGAGACATTGTAATTGTTTTTCCTCTAGATCATTTGTTTCAGCCAGAGTCAGATGCTCCACATCTCCGCTGATTTCCTTATAGGTAGGATGGGTTTAATCTAATTTGGTCCGATGTGATTGTAATAAATGAGTTAAAATCCGCCGCACCTGGCTCTGGCTGACCAATATGAATACGAAATGCTATGTGTTCAGGGGGAGAGTAGTGAACGGTAGCATTGTACCTTCTGTGAGCTGTGCCAAAAGCCATCTACTGTGTAAACTGTGCCAACATTGCAATGCGTACACTCTCCATTTTCATAAGGTCAACGTATCCACCTCATTTCTCACACTAAGACCAGCCACAGCCAAGCTCTTCTTCTATTGTAGTTGAATGTAGCTTTGACATGATGTAGCAAAAGAACACCTACTTTTAGACTTTGTAGCTTTTTGGATGCTGTTGATAATGGCTCGAAGGAGGGGAGGGGGGGAGGGAGTTGACCTGCTATGTGAGGGACTGTGCGTTGTGTTTGTGCATGTCGTCACAGATCGAAGGGTTAGTTGACCTTCTCAATTCCCCTTTTGACTCCTTTGCCTTTCGACGAGGGCAGACTGTACCTTTTATCTGCACATGGATTGCTTTTTTTCTAGGTCTGCTTGGGGCAAATTTTTTAAAACAACCTGTCTTTGTTTTTAGAGAAATGCTTTTGGCGTTTCCCCATCCTTTGGAAAGCCCCGGAATCATTGCATGTTTAGCTGAATGAAATCTCAAAGGTTTGTGGTGGGAGGGTTGTGTAGTTCAATTGTAGCAAATGCTTAGGACCCAGGGCAGCCACCTTTCCGTGAGGTAGTAAGCTCGCTCTACTCTGCACCCCAACAGTGGAAACCACGGCAACAGTTCGACTGCTTCCTGTGTAGTAGAACACAGTCATTTTCAACCAATCGACAGGGCTTAAACCTGGTATGTCATTGAGCATTATTAATTTCTATTGAGGCGCTAATACTTAAGTCTGTGACTGCATGAACAGAAGTGACTCTTAAAAACCCTCTGGCTTATTTTTGTTTCATTTATTTTATTTTATGCTGAGAAAAAAGAATATATTAAAATATACTATGTTTTTGAGAATGTACCATGTTATACTGTGATTTAACTGAGATATTTTATTGTATTCAATTATCATTTGAATTCTATCATTTATCTATAAAGAAATATATATGTACAAATAAATATATACATATATATACATACAGGTATATATATATATTAGTTAAGTTTGGTATATTTGGAGGAAGTGTTAGATGAAATAGTTTTAAATGTTTTAGCTTTGTAGCGATTCTAGACACTGAAATCATTTTTGAATTTCGATTCCTCCTATATGACTGTGAAGACATTAGTGCCTGTGACAAAAAAGACAAGTAAAAGTCTAAACTCTCTATTCATCTGTATCTACTATAGCTATCAGTCTGTCACTCCTCTCGTACTACCTAACATTACTTTTCGACACTCGCTGCTTTTACACATCAGTATGTTTCTCTCACACAGTCTGCTGTCTCGTTTGCTTTCTCCTGCTCTCCTCTGCGGTTCTTTCTCCTGGTTTTCATTAACAAGCTATGAACATTCTCCACCTCTCCTCTTTTAAAGTTTCATCACATGGTGGTCACATCTCTTTGTTAATTAACCCATCCATTGACCTTCTGCTTTTTTCCTTTGATCACTTTGGGTTTAAATCAGCTCATTCCTCTGTCTGTCTCTCACTTAGCAAAAAACAGAGACCAGTAGATACTGTGTTCTTGCTCCTTTTGACTGATTGTTGATGATGATGATGATCAATTAATTGATTGATGAAATAATTAATGAATAATGTTACTATTACTGATGTGACTGAAGTGTGTATCTGACGACCATGCCACTGTAGCAAGTCTGGGCTGTACCACACCACCAGCGAGCAAATGAGGCCACAGTTGCTATGGTGTTGCCATGGCATTTTCATGGCGTTGCCATGGTGTCCTCTGCACCGCCACCACCTGGTGCCTGCTGGGTAATATAGCATAATGTCCTTCACTTTCCCCAAAGCACTGGTCAAAGATCTGCTATGCTCCCCTCTGCTCAGTCCTGACCTTAATCAGTGGGAGGTGAAATATTCAAAAGCTCACTTTGGAAGAGTGCTGAGGGGCAGCATGGCGGTGAAGTGTCTGCTGTCTATGCTGATCTAGACTGGACTGGTTTGGCTTCAAGTGGCTATGAGAAAGTGTTGATATCATGTTGATCACCTAATCTTTAAATCATCAGTTTGTGCTGCCCCTGCATGTAATCCATATCACTGATATCCTCAAACCAGTCAGGACAGGAGTGTGTGTCCGTGTCCTCACTTTTGTTTCCCCAGTATTGAATGTCTTTTATGTTGAGAGGGTACATGCCATTCATTGTATGTGTACTGCATGTGCACTTGTCATTTGTGTGAGCCCACTGCAGCATGATTCTGTAGTACTCTCCTCCTGTTTTTTCCTCTCCTGCTATTTCTGAAAAACACACACACACACATTTTGCTGTGCATGCATATTTAACACACAATGCGTACATCACTCCGCCAATGATCCTCATCTTCCTCTAGCCCTCGCTAAGCTGCAATCTAAAGCATCGCCTCAAGTCGTCCGATCATCCCACACAGGCGCACGTGTGGCTTCACTTACACTCTCACAGAATGCACACACACACACACTGTAACGACTCTAATTTCTTGAGTCTTTTGTGTTAAATTTGGTTCAGAGATTTGGTTACCAGAGGAAGTTAAACACATTCACTGTTCTGCCTGTTTTGAGCTGTATCTGTCAGAGTTTTCTGTAAAGTCCTGCTTTGCACTGTCCTGCCTAGTCTGATCCATCACTTCCTGTTTAGTGTCATCTGATTCAATTTGTTTTACTTTCCTGACTTGCTCGTCTTTTGATTTACCTTGTCGTCTGAACCTGCGTTGATTTATCAAATCTACTGTCTGGTCAAATTGTATGTAATGAGCAGTCCAGTCCAGCCTAGTGCAGCGTGCTCCAGGCCAGTCTAGTGCCTGACTTTGTAAGAGATCCTGGTGCAGCCTCAAGCTCATCTCCTCTCTCTATTGGCCCGTTACCTGGGAAGCAATACGTGTGGTGCTCCAGCATTCAAACAGGGTCTTCATCGGCTTAATCGGCCATGAATTATATCAAGGAAACACAGGAGTGCCACACGTTGTACTCACCAGGTCTGGGGTCTGCATGTTGCACCATGAAAAGCTTGTCCTACATCAGTGACAGGGCACATATACCCACAGAAACCAGTGTGTGTGTGTTTTCAGCATTGTACAAAGGCCCAGTTCTGCTCTAGTAACCTCGCCAACACTATAGGCCTACTTACGGGTTGCTAAGGCGGGTTGCTAGTAGGGTGATGTTGCTCCTAGCCCAGACTGGTCTGGTCTATGCCCTAATTTAAATGTGTTAGTTTATTTGACATTGTCTGTCTGGGGTGGGGCTGGAGGGTCAGTGCTGCACTTACTTCCTGAGAATTGCTTCATAAAATATGATTCTCTTTAATTAATGCCAGTGGTGCTGTGTTTCCTTCCAATTCTTTTGTCACGAATGCGATTATAAATAAGGGGCTTTGAGATTGTGTTTGTGCCATGCGGGCATGTGTGTGTGTTTGTGTGTGTTTTCTCTTGTGACAGTATTTTCCATACAAGCTATTACCCAGTCAGAACTCCTTCAAAGCAAATTTATGGAGAGCTCAAAGAGTAGTTTCTTTGGCATTCTGACAGGCAGTCCTATGCCAAAATGTGTGTGTGTGTGTGTGTGTGTGTGTTGTGTGTGCGGTATTTGTGTATGTGTGTGTGTGTGTGTGTGTGTGTGTGTGCGCGTGTGCTTGCTTGCATGCATATATTTCTCAGAGGTTTCTCGGTTCTTGTCAGACTTTTGCTTTGATCTGGCCGGAGCTGACCTAACATAATCCACTTCTTTCACTTCCTCAAAGAGAGCAACACTCTGCCTCAACTCTCAACCTCAGCCAGCAGCGGCCGCGGCTGAGCCACCTGACCAGCTCTAGTCCTACTACAACAAACATGTGTTTCTGCTGATCAGAACAGAATTTTAAACAGATCTGACCCTGATGCAGCTTCCTGGGAATTCATCCATAGACCCGTGTTGAATGATATTTGCATCGATAGCCTTTAGTTGTTTCTTTTTTTTGTGCGTGTGTGTTTTTTTTTTTAACCTTCATGAACAGAATTCATTATATCAGGAATAGATAGAGTCAAAAAGGGTGGCGAACACAGTAAGAAACTGAATTTGAAATAGTTTTAACTTTCATCGTCTCTCGCCTGGCTGGTTTTAAATTTATTCACAAATATCTTCTTTAAAAACGCAGCTCAGCCAAGCGTGACAAAACATCTAAACAGTACCTGACACATGATATTCTGCAAGAGTGTTGATGGGGATATTAAATATGTTTTGTTCTGCTCCCTGTGCGCCTGCGATCTGCTAATTAGCCATGCTTTGTCAGTATGATGGGCTAATGGCTAATTGCATTGTGAGGCCTCTGTGTGTACATGCAGTAATGACTTAACGCTCTAATAAGATTGAGTTACAGGCAGTTGGATCATGGTGTCCCCAAACACTGATCTGAGGTCAGTGTTATGCTTTTCTCTCTAATGGCTATGATGGGAGAGTGGAGGGGATAAACTGATCCTTGATCTCCCACGTGGGATTTCTATCACTCTCATTGTGTTCTGTCATTTATCTTAGAGCCGGGTACAGTGAGATGCCAGCGGTGATGTATTTGCTTTTGAGCGTTTTTATGCATATAAGATACAGTAATGCAATTTTTATTTGATTAAATATGCATTATATTTAGTGAATGCTGCTTTTATGTTGGAGTTGTAAAATATGCATGGCATGGATTGGTCAGTTGATGAATATCTGCACCCAACACAGCTATCTATCTCTGTTCAGCTTCCCACCCGCTCCACTCTTTTCCCCTCCATCTCCCTTCTCATCCCTCCTGCTACAGCACCTCCCAGTCACTTCTTCATGCTCACACACACAGTGTGGTGACACACACGCTCATGAATGGTGTGTGGGAATGGAAGGAGTGTGCTGCGTCCCTGCTGAGGTGCAGCAGATTGATCCTGTACTGATCTGCCACCGGGTCCCTGGGGATTTGTAACGCATGTCTGTGGTGCAGGACTTAACACTTTCTCTCACTCTCGTCCCGTCTTTGTCTCTCCGTCATTCCGTCTCCCTCTCTCTAGCGACACTGGCGTCGTCTCTTGCTATGCAGTGCAGCGGCCCTTACGCTCCTGCACCTCTCACCCTCCATCTCTCTCAGTATTCCGCCAATAACAGGTTCCCTTCGTCTCTCTGTTTTGATTTTCTTTCAATTCTATTTCCCCTGACTGACTCTGTCATTTCATTTATTCTCTGCTCTACTCTATCTCTGGTTATCCCTCCCTTAAAATCATTCTGTCCTCCCTGTGGATTTCCCTTTCTACTGCATTTTATTGATAATTTCTCTGTTGTTTTTTCGCTACTCTTTTGCTGACACTTATGTTTCTTACATATGTTACATGTATGTTTTCAGAGATGTATATCTACTGAATAACTAAATCAGTGTATATTATCGGCACACGCTGTACTCACACACGTACAGTACATGTGGAAGGAGAGGGCTGTTTCCCTTTCATCATGCGTGCAGCGCCGCAGGGTTCTACAACCCATCGGCTTGATCTCTGAAGTTGAAAAAAAAAAAAAACAACCCAAGCACCCTTTCATCTTGTGCTTTTTTTTTTCCCCGAGATACACAGCCAATCTCTCGCTTCCACCATTTTCACACGAGCCACACTGGCCCACGACGAGGGACAAATGAGCTAACTGACCCACAGTCAATGCCACACTGTTTGTCTGTGTGTTTATGTGTGAGTGTGTGTGTGTTAGAGATGATGCACGCAAACGTATGTCTTCTGTTTATGTTGCATGTGTGTCTGTTTGTTTGTACGTTAGCATGGCTGCATGCTTTTTATCATTGCAGGCAGTAGCAGCAGCAGTGGCTGTTTGATGAGTTATAATGGTAATGAACACAGAGTATGTTTACACAATAATGCAAATACCATTTTAATGCAAATTCTTCCACTTAATTTGGTTCACCAGGATCTTTGTGGATGAGATGTTTGAACTCAAGCTATTAAACACACTGAAGCAGCTTCTTGTTCCTGTTGTTGTACTGCACTATGCTGAAACTGGTCCATCTTGCTCCAGCAAAAGAGATGTTGTCTACAGGTTTAACTAAGGATTACTGTCAGTATTGACTTATTGGATAGGTATTTTTTTCAATTAATTGTTTTTTGTTTTCTATAAACGTCAGAAAAATTGTGAAAAAATGCTGATCACAATCTTCTTGATCCGCAACAAACAGTACAAAACTCATCTATATTCCATTCATATAATATACAATCTCGACCACTGGCTATCCGTCTGATGACGATTAAGCCTCTCCTGGGCAACAAATAGTATTTCAGGGATTCTGGTGTAGCTAACGGATATCAGGACAATGACTATCGGGCAGAGACTTCCTCTTCTGTGTGCCAGTCATTGTTCACAGTCTGATTAGCAACTTGAGATGCAAGAATGGAGTTGTAGCTGTTGTTATAGCTAATCTCTAGAAACAGATATCTGCAGATAAAAAAAAATAAATAAAAAAAAAGCTAATTGAAAGCTCAGTCGTCGTCAAATATTAGCCGGTGGGTTTTGAGATTCCATTTCGGCCAGTGCATTCTGCCTCTTTTGCTTTCCGTGTAGACTGTATACCTGCAAGCAACCAAAGCCTGCTCAGATGTGATTGGTTGCTAATACTCAGACTGCAAACAGAAACCAGAACACTTCAGATACTAAAATCTTGACTCGTAAAGATTCTGCATTCACCTGCAGATATTTGTTCAAGGAGCCAACACATTTTCACTCCCAACTCGCCAAATACGACACTTGGTCAGTGGCCCTACATGTTAATATACGACGCACTAGGTACCCCTCCTGCATCAGTTTTGGACATGCTTGTTACATGCATTGTGTCTTTTTAAAATATACTCACATTTTCACAGGGAATATAAAGTTTGTGTTCGTTGAACACATAGAGTTTCCTTTAGAAAGAAAATTGAACATAAGTAAAACATTTTGTTTTTAAGGTTTACTTCCTTTGGTTCAGACAACAAAAGAATCTGATAAGGTTCAGAAAAAACAAAGTTTGGCTTGAAATAAGAATGTTTGTTACAGACCCAATGTAATACCATGTGACAAACATCATTGGCCCATGTGGGTAGTAAATGGGCTGGAAAATGGGTCATATATTGGATTGTCCACCTATTCCATATTGGCCCCATGACAGTTGCCCGCATGGGTGGGTTTGCCCAAGTGGGTCATGCTGGGGCTACCTGGGTACCAAGTGGGTATGGGTCCAAAATGGGCATTTTATCTGCGACCCACTTGGGTAAACCCAACCATGTGGGCAAGTGTCATGGGGCCAATATGGAACATGTGGACAGTCCCATATAGGGCCCATTTTCAGCCCATTTACTGCCCACAAGGGCCCACATACAAATGTTGGCTGGTATGCTAGCACACTGCATTGTCATTAAAATAACTTAATTGACTTTTGGTTTTACAGTGGACACAAACAGCAGGCTCCTGGGTTAAAGTCCGGAGTTTGTTTGACCCTATGTGGACTTAGGTGGGCAAACTCAGTCTTTATGCACAGTAGTTGTCAAAAAACGGAGCGTCAAAAAATGCCGCTACCTAGTTTGTCCCATAATGCCACCAAAGGGTGCCTCGTAAAGAGTGGACCAGAATCTGACACTGAGGGGCACTGGCAAAGTGTCAGTATTTAACGAGCTGAGAGTGAGACTGGGTTGGTAAAGCACACAAACACATTTGAGTAGCTGAAGCCAGATATTGTTTGGCACTTTTGCTTAAAAACAGAATAAATCATTTATTATATATTGCTGATTATTTTCAGGATTATCTGAACAATTAAGGGATTAATCAGTTCGGCTCTAATGTACGTCACCCTTATGTCTACTTTATGTCATTTTGGTATTTTGATGCTTGAGGATTTGTTTGTATCTATTGTCCTATTGTCAGAATGTAAAGTGGAAAAAATTAATAGCTTTGTGTGCTAACAGTCCTGAAGATAGTGCGGTAACATCAACAGAAACACAGGTTTGCAGTGTGCTGTGGCCACTATGTTTGAAGCGACATCACCACCACATCTAGGACACAATAATTATTCACACTACATCCTTGTTTGCCTCTGTGTGTGTGTGTATGTGTGTGTGTGCCTGTGTGTGTGTAAAACGCCACCTACCCAAAGGGAATTCATCCTAGAAAACTGGGATGGAGATTAAGATATCCTCAGACTTTACCTTGTTCTCCCCTTGCCTCATTATCCAATCGCCCCTCTTACCCTGAATCTGCTGCCCTCCTGCTTTCATCCTTCCCCCTGAGCACATTTTGTTCACAACCTTCTCTTCCCCCCTGCAGCAGTAAGAAAGGTTTTGCAGTCTACAGCTGAGGCTCTGGGTTCTTGTTAGTATTTTGCACATACTGTGAATAGTAATACGTTTCGGCTCACATGCCTGTGTTGCTCATGTTAGTAGATGATCTATTAGCTTGGCCATGGTCCCAAACTCATTATACTCACGGCCTCGACCTTGGTAGAGACGGGATCTGCCAAACACAATACTTTGTTTTTCTGGGTAAAAAATAACAGACAGATTACAGACAGGTAAAACTAAATTATGTTGTTACTTGACTAGGCAGAAAAATATGCAAAATCATCAAATATTGATATTGTCTTGTTTAAAGCAGCCATAATCAGTATTTTTATATTAATAATGGATCGCATGAACTTGAACCCAAAGAGTTTTATCACCTGAACACAGTTCCCCTGAGCTCTACAGAGTGTTTTAGTTTCTTTCAGCCAGGTTGGGTTTTACGGCCTTCAGCTTAACTATTTTGATTCACTGTCACTGCTCTACAAGTGTTGTTTTCGGCAGCAGCTGGCAGGTGTTCTCTGTGAAAAAGACTCACTGTACACTACCTGCCCAGCACTGAACAACACACAGACACCATTAGCAACTAGCTGGTAGTGGAGGATTTAGCAGCTAAAGAGACACATATTTCCCTCAGGAGTTGGTGGAGACAAAACCGGAGATAGAAGGAAAGTCAATATTGGACTAACATTCATCAGGTGACCTGAAACACGACTCCAGAATAAATGGTAATGTTCCTCAGTGAGTGCGTTTACATGGACATGAGTATACTGCTTATGAGGCTTATCACAGTTATGATCATACTCGGGATATAGTGTGAACATGAACACATTGAAAGGTAACACACATGGATGGATTATTGAACAGGCCTACCGATACAGGCCCAGGGGCCCAAAGTGTCAGCCTCCCTCACCCGTCACTGGCAAAATGTCACTCAAATTCATGGGCACTGACCAGGAAGAGAATTAAAATGACCTCAAAGAGACACAAAACAACCACAAAGAGATTTGTTTGTGACCAAAAAAGTTACAAAATTACTTCAAAGTTGCACAAACCACACAAAAGCTAGCAAAACCAGTAGAAGGTCTGTGTGTCTTGCTCCTGTGTAGGAGAGGTAGTAGGACCTTTTGCATATCTGTGCCCAGGGACCCATTGTCTCATTATCTGGCCATAGAAATCTCGTTATTTTCTCTTTCTCTTTTCTTTCTGTTTCAACCAGACACACATTCCATACTAAGCTAACATTATTTCTGAAAGCAGCTACGCCACTCTCATACCGTCCTTCAGACTGGTCCCAGCTTGCCACTGTCACCGTGTATAGGACAAGGGAGCAGTGGATGAAGACTTGCGGCCTCTTTCATTACCAAAAGACAAAACTTTGATTCTTCATTGCTTCAGACGGGAGACGCTGTCGCTGCCGCCTTGTTTGAATATCGGTTACATCACTTTGCTGAAGCTGCACCTGTCTATATAGTTGGTGCTGCTAAATAAGTGGGATCAGGTGTATACATGCAACAGCGTCCTAGTTTCTTTACGAACACTCCAGGTAGCATAGTTGGGTTTTCTCAAAAACCGCTAAGGGCATATCCAGGTTTCTGAAAACAGGTATGGCAAGGGTGTAAATATAGACAGTGCAGGGAGTGTGGTTTGCACTGGGAACTGTGGGGAGGAGGGGGCCCTTGCGAATGATTTATACTGCCACCTCAGAACTACATCTGTGTTCGAAGAAGAACGCACATTTTATTAAAAATGGTGCCAATATGGTGCTATTCGCTATAGGCTATATGCCCTCAAAAATCCAAATCCACCTCTGTAATGATCTTCTTTTCCTTTGTTTATTTTTTTTGATAAATAGTCAGTAGCAATCTGTAACAAAATGACATGCTTATTCTACATGAACTAGAAAAACCATGAATAAATAGGTATGCTGCGATGATTGTTGGGTAACATGTATAGTGATGTTGCCTAATGCCAAGTCTCTATTTGATCATGTGACAAGACGGTACGATTCATTAGCTAGGTTAGGCGCAAAATCTGTCCAGACTGACAAGCTGAGCACATCTGCAAATCCAGCGAGCAGTCACACCTTTTAAACATAAAAGTGGTAGTAAGAAAGAACAAAAGAGAAACGAACAGGAGGATAAAGAAGCAAAGCTCCCTAAATTGGATTCCCTTGGCTTTTTTGTTAACTATAACCAGTGGTGTGTGTGCTTTATAATGAGTAGCTAGCGTGCACCAGGGCCTGTCGTAACTACCTTAAGCCACTGAGGTGTGGTGTATACATGCTCAGACACAAAAACGTTATTCTCCAAAACCCAATCAGAGACAGGTTATGTATGTCCATGTAAACGCACTCACTCACTACTGGATGTTGAAATAGGAAATTATTTGCTTACATGATAATATTTCAGTGTTCACAGCTCATTTTTGTTTCATGCAAGTGGCCGTAAAACCATTTAAAGTTTCCCTTAAAACAGACCAAAACCATCTTGAATCACACCCTTTTACACAGTGAGCCAGGTTATAACAAACAGCAGACTGTATACTTTCCTCCACACACTGTGCAGTATATACCATTTGAAACCGTAGTAACAGGCAGGTGATACATTAAAGCAACATGATAGAGGTTTGTGGTACTAAAAAAAACTGGCAACCTATGAAGTATGTTACTGACTCATGGGGCATAAACTGAACTCCTGACACTAAACTGGTGCAAAGAGATTCTCAGGCCTCAGACCAGGCTCTTAAATATTTTCATGTCCCTCCTGAATCATCCACAATCCAAAATCGGTGACTTCATCCAGTAGTTTTGATTGAATTTTCACGACCTTACCCCATTTGTCCATATGATTTCTATTTTAGCAGTATTTGTTGTTGCAATGAGAGGCAGGTCAGCCCTAAAGTAAATATAGAGAGCAGGCTTATTTGCTTCAGTGCTGAGAGTTTGTAGGCCATGTTGATAAGCCCTTGTCGCCTGCCAAATGTCTCATCTGACTGCCGTTCAGGTTTGTCGCTCTCTTCCAAAAAACACAGCGGACCACTCTTCATTAAAAAAAGCAAATAGAAGCGCACCCCAACAGAAAACCAATACAGGCAAACTGAGCCAATTGGTTCTGAAGAGACAAATTTAACAGGCAGATATGATTACCTCAGACACCACTTCTCCCCCGATTCCACAAACAACAGTTAGGCAACTCAATTTACCTTAATTTCATTGAAGGAGAAAGCCAGCCAGCCAGGCAGCCTGCAAGCCAGCCAGGTTGAAGCCGGTGCTTGATGCGAGTGAGCACTCGTTAGGCGATAATGGATGCGTGTAATTGGTGAAGTGCTGATTGCTCCCCCAAAAAAGATTCCATCGGAGGAGAATTTTCTGTTTCATTAAGCCATGGTCAGAAATAATAAGATAGCCATCTGTAGACTGAGAGAGAACAAGAGAGGGGGGCTGGGGTGTCTGAAAGGTGCTCATAATCAGAAATAGCAACAGCTTCCAGTGCTGTCATATTTTAGTAATTATTGTAAAGATGACTAAGAGACAGGTTGTGGCTTTGGGGATTGTCTTTTTCATTGATCTGTCCTCATTTTTCTTTTTTTCTGTTGTCATCTCTTTCCTTTAATCTTCACTTCAGTCTGTGTTTTATGGCATTTTTCCTTCTGCTCTTAATCATACAGGCCGAATCTGTGTGTTTTTCACTCTGCTGTGTGTGTGTCTGTCTATTTAGTTTACAGCCTTCATGTATCATTGGCTGGCTGCACATCAGCTCGCTTTTATGGCCCGGGATCAAACACTGTAAAGCATGCTCCGATAGGCATGCAAACGCACACTGATACAGACACTTTAGAGCCACAAGTGCTTACTCATCACACCGCATGGAGGGAAAGCATTGTGAGCCGTTTATGTGCTTTGTTTTTCAATGCACTGATTACTGAGGAGTGCATGGTTTACTGCTCATATTTCTGTGCCCCCCTCCTCTCTTTCTTATTACGCGAGGACATCTTCCTCATTTATTTGTGACAACAGAACAAGAACATGACTCATCCAAGATAAGAGCGATGAGGAGTGGGAGTCTTATGGGCCAGAAAATGAAGACAGTAATGGCAGTTCTATAGAGAAAGGTCTGGTGACGTCTTGTGTGAAGGAAAAGCCCTCCTATCATTTCCAATCAGCTGCCAGTTCTGCATGACTAATGCTGAAATGACATATATCATTGTCAGATAGGGCATGTTCACACAGCTTTTTTTTTTAACACATACAGTAATAATGACAGTGTCCAACACACACACACTGTCCATGCACACTAGCTCACTCTTATCTCGCTGGCTGACACCATTTTGCTCTCTAACAATCTTGCTAATTATAATTGTTAATTAATTCTCTGCCAGTGTCCTCATCAGGAGACTAATAACCTACATTTCCATTAATTAGACCTTCAACCCTTCGCTCCCTCTCTCATTCTCTGCGTCCCACTCCAATCCACCCCTTCGTCCTCTGCCTGCCTGCATCCCTGCTACCGCCTGCTGCTCTCTTCTCCCAAGATTGTCCATAGACCACGTGCACACATGGAGTGTGATTAATTGTGTGTGTGAGTACTTGTATTACTCACATTGTGGGGACAAAGACTTGCTCACACAGCTACCTTATGGAAACTCAGCTATCATTTAGGGAGAAAAAGCTGGTCCCCACGAGGGAAGCCATGAGGTATAGTGTCAGAGGGATAGTCTGACATTTTGGGAAATCCGCTTATTCGCTTTCCATCTGAAAGTCAGATAAGAAGATTGGTATCATTCTTACGTCTGTACGGTAAATATGAAGCTGGAGCCAGCAGCTGGTTAGCTTAGCATAAAGACTACAAGCAGGGGTTAAAAGCTAGCCTGGCTCTGTCAAAGGGAGAAAGAAGTCTACCAGCAACCCAAAAGCTCACTAATTAACACGTTATAGTAGTCCAAGTCTTTGCTGGTTGCCTGGCAACTGGTCCAGGCCAAGAAATAATCTGGCACATAACCCGCTGAAAAACAGCAAACTGTTGTTTTCACACTTTGATTTTTGTAAGGACAAAACAAACAGGATATAACATGTTAATCTGTGAGCTTTAGAAGTGCTGGCTGGCGTTTTTGGATCACATTCAGACTGAGCCAGGCTAGCTGTTTCCACCTGTTTGTAGTCTTTATGCTAAGCTAAGCTAACCAGCTGCTGACACATGTCAGTTACAGACGTGAGTCTTGGCAAGAAAGCAAATAAGGCAATCTCCCAAAATGTTGTAACTGTTCCTTAAGGCTTGCTTTGTATTTTATTAATGAATTCCAGCCAATTCAACACAAGTTTGTGTGTGTGTGTGTGTGTGTGTATTTTACTCACCTTCTGGAGACAAACATTTGTTCATACAGCAGCTTTTTGGGGACTCAGCTACCATCTGGGGACACAAAGCTGGTCCCTGCAAGGGAAGCCATTGAGGTGTAGGGTACCAGGGACAGTTTGACATTTTAGGAAATACCGTTTTTTGGCTTTCAACCTCAAAACTGGATGAGAAGATTGATATAATTCTCATGTCTGTTCAGTAAATATGAAGCTGGCAGCTGGTGCGCTTTGCTTATCGTAAAGACTACAAACGGGTAAACAGCTAGTCTGGCTCTGTCTTAAGGAAAAAAAAAACTGTCTGCCAGCACCCCTAAAGCTCACTAATTAACACATTATAGTCGTGCAGTAATCCAGGTCTCTGTTGGTTGCCTGGCAGCTGATCTTGGCCAAGAAATAGTCTGGCACATAGAATTAGGCAAATTGTTGTATTTACATGTTGATTTTTTTTAGGATGAAACAAACACGATATAACATATTAATCTATGAGCTTTTGAGGTGCTGGCTGGCATTTTTTTGTCACTTTCAGACAGAGCCAGACTAGCTGTTTCCACCTGTTTGTAGTCTTTATGCTAAGCTACGCTAACCAGCTGCTGGCAATAATTACACAGACCAGTTACAGACGTCAAGAAAGCCAATAAATCAGTTTCTTGAAATGTTGTAATTGTTCCTTAAGGGCTTGGTTTCTATTTTATTAATGAATTTAAGCAAGTTTCTGTATGTGAGTGCTTGCTTGTACTTGTATTACTCACCTTCTGGGGACAAATATTTGTTCATGCAGCACCTTTGTGGGGACTCAGCTACCATATGGGGACACAAAGCTGGTCCCCACAAGGGAAGCTATTGAGGTTTAGGAATGCGCTTATTTGCTTTCTACATGAAAGTTAGATGAAAAGATTGATATTCTCATGTCTGTGTGGTAAATATGAAGCTGGCAGCTGGTGCTCTTAGCTTAGCATAAAGACTACAAATGGGTAAACAGCTAGCCTGGCTATGTCCTGAGGAAAAAATGAAAAAAGCAGCACCCCTAAAGGTCACTAATTAACACATTATAGTGGTGTGGTAATCGAGGTCTCTGTTGGTTGCCTGGCAGCTGATCTGGGTGAAGAAACTGTCACATTAAAACAGGCCACATTTTGATTTTCGTAAGAACAAAACAAAGAGGATATAACATGTTAATCTTGATCTTTTGAGGTGCTGGCTATCATTTATTTTGTCACACTCAGACAGATCCAGACTAGCTGTTTCCACCTGTTTTATGCAAAGCTAAGCTAACCAGCCACTGGCACTAAATACACATAACAGCTACAGACGAGTCTTGGCAAGAAAGCAAATAAGTAAATCTCCCACAATGTTATAACTGTCCCTTAAGGCTTGGTCTGTAGTTTATTCATGAATTTAATTAAGTTTCAGTATGTATGTGTATAGATACTTGTATTGCTGACCTTCTAGGGACAAACGTATTCTTATAGCAGCTTTATGGGGACTTAGCTACCATATGGGGACAAAAAACTGTCACCACAAGGGAAGCCATTGAGGTTTAGGGTAACACGGACAGTTTGACATTTTAGGAAGTACACTTACTCACTTTCTACATGAAAGTTACACGAGAAGATTGATATTGTTATGTCTGTGTGGTAAATATGAAGCTGGTTAACTTAGCTTAGGATAAAGACTAGAAACGGGTAAATGGCTAGTCCGGCTCAGTCCAAAGGGTAAAAAAAACAACAACTGTTAATCAGCATCCTTAAAGCTCACTAATTAACACATTGTAGTCGTGTCTCTGTTGCCTGGCAGCTGATCTGGGCCAAGAAATAGTCTGGCACATAAAAAAGGCAAATTGTTTTTTTATGAGGATAAAACAAACAGGATGTAATATGTAGAGGTGCTGGCTAGCAATTTTTTTGTCACAGACAGATCCAGACCAGCTGTGTCCACCTGTTTCTGGTCTTTATGCTAAGCTAAGCTAACCAGCTGCTGGATCTAATTACACATACCAGCTACAGACGTCAAGAAAGCAAATAAGTCAGTCTCCTGAAATGTTGTAAATATTCCTTAAGGCTTGGTTTGTATTTTATTAATGAATTCAAGCCAATTCCTAACATGTTTCTGTGTGTGTGTGTGTGTGTGTGTCCTTGACAGTGTGTGGGCAATCAATGGACAAACAGCCCCTCTCTCTTGGAAACTACTCTTCCCATCAGGCTTAGCTGACCTGGTTTCAGTGCACAGCGGAGCAGTGTTATCGTGTCACCACTCGCTCTGATCTCAGAACAAATTTCAGATGCAGTGAACGTACTGTTAACGGCACTGTTGCAGAAAAGATTAACAGGGTTGTTTGTTGCACAGGCCTGTTGATCCCTCAGTCATTTGGATCTGCTGCCGTGACTTTTAACTCTTTATTTCCCGTGTCAGCTGTGTCTAACTGGCCATTTGTTGGACTCTCCACCTCTGAAGCTCTCTGCTCTTTTCTTCCAGATTGGATACTCTCTCTCTCTCCTCTTCCTCTTCCTCCCTCCGTCTGGCACTAGAGGAAGTGAGAGACAGTTGGCGCTTGCTTGTCCATACTGTATTGGTGGTGGCAAAATGGCAGCTTCTGTCTCAGCCGTCCTCCTTCCTCTACCTCCCTCACCCTCTCCTGAGAGAAGTAACCCAGATTTCCAAATGAATCGCTGCCTGTTCCCCTCAATCTTTCTTCTCTCTCTCTCTCTCTCTCTCTCTGCCTCTCCGTCTCTCTCTCTTTCTCTCTCTCCATCTCTCGTCCTCTTCTTAGTAAAAACAGAATCAATCTTGGAAAGAGAATACCACCTCTCTATCTCGTCCTCCTCCTCACCCTGCCGCTGGGTTAACGGATATATACCACTTCACTCCTCTATCTTTGGTTCCTAGAAAGCTTGAGTCTCTTGAAACGCTTGTTGCTTTTTGTCGTAATAGGTTTTTCTTTTTTTTCCTTTTTTTTTAAATTAAATCTCAGCTGATTCTTTTCTACTCGCCACAGCACTACTTCTCTTGGTCTCTTCTTTCCATCTTTCTTTCTTTTTTTTGTGAGGTGACCAGCTACAGGTGTGACACATTAGTCTGTCTTTTGAAGTGAGCCAAACGAGGAGAAGAGAAGGGGAAGAGGAAGAGAAGAAAGCTGACCTTTAGTCGAGCCTTTCCTCCGAAAACACCACAAATTCAGGTATTGTTATCTCCGCCATATGGGTGTGCGCCCGTTTTCAGAGCATATTTTTCATCTTGTCATTATTTTCCTAATTTCTTAGCACTGTGCCATTTTTCTCGCCATTCTCCTCGTTCACCCCTTTTGATTGATTTGCTTCTGCTTCTTTGCTGAGACACCATCATTTCATCACTTTTTTATGCCTTGTTTTTTTTTTTTTTTGCTATGGGGTTATTTATTTATTCATTAAATCTCTGTTGGTGTTTCATTTATCATTTAGTAGCGTGCAACCTCTTGCACCACAATCTCTTATATTTGCCGTTTTGCACTTTTTCCAGCGCTTCTCATTCCCTGTAGACGTGTACATGTTATTCTGTTCTAAACTTTACTTCAGAAATGGGACTAATTGCTAATAAGGGCAGGCAGGAAGTCGAGTTAGGATACTGACTCTAATATTGGAGCAGGTGGTGGTGGGGGTGTTGTTGACATGGCAACAGGAGGTAGAGTTGACATGACGACCAGGGGGCGGGGGTTGGGGGGGGGGGGGCAATCATAGCTGCCAGGGAGATGAAGATATCAGGGGTACAGTGAGAGGGAGATAGAGGTAGAATGGACAGGCCGTATGTGGGACACACAGTGAGTCGCACTAATCGTTTAGTGTCTCGGAGTCTCTTAGGAGAGTTCTGTCTCTGTATGTGAATTAACCTCCCTGTCTCCCTCATTACACCTCTCTTTTCTCCATCATTCTCACTCTTGTCGTTTTCCCTCCATCTTCTTCTGCACTTCCGGTCCGTTCTCGATCTTTCTCTCCATCGCGTCACTCCTTCGCTGCTCCCTATATCCCTTGTGCCATTAATACAACTCTTGTCGCTACCATGACCCAGTACACTCTCCATCCCTCCTCCTCCCACTCCTCCTCCTCCCCGTCCTTGCCTCCTCCCATCCTCCCTCTCGCATGTTCAAGGTCTTTTGCCTGTGCAACTCTATACCCTCCTTACTGACACTCATCATCCATTCCCCCTTCTCCCACCCTCTCTCTATCTACTGTATCCTCCAGGCATCATGTCGACCCCGGTCTCCCCTTCCCCCTCCCTGTCACCTTTGACACTGGCCTCCCCTGCATCGGCGACCTCCCCGGGTGCCTCCCCTCTACCCTCGCCCCTCTCCCCCCCAGCCAGGGTGCCTGTGTTCCAGAGGAAGGGAGCGCTCAAACACAAGAGAATTGTCGAGGTGAAAGACCATCAGTTCACGGCTCGCTTCTTCAAACAGCCCACCTTCTGCAGCCACTGCACCGACTTCATCTGGTACCACACACACTCACACAGACTCACACACACACAGAGCTGCACATTTACACAGAAACCAACCCGGCAGTTCATAAGCCGCCTCCTCAGACATCCCACTACTCCATCTGACTCTGAATTCCTCTGCACTTTTTTTGTCTTTTACAAGATCCAGCTGCCTGCTGGAGAAACAGCCTACACTCCGTAGCCACCACACTGACCCGATCTGATCATATAACCTCACCTCCACACTGCAGCCCACACAATATGGGAGCTACTTGAGGAACTTGTGCTTACACACATGCAGACACACATACAGTATGCACACAAGCAAGAACCTAATTAGCACACAGATTTTTTTTTCCCAGGATGAATTCTTGCACACAGAAGAAGAGTAAATTTAAACATGCACAAACACACACAGGTGAAATTATTCAGATCTAAAAGGAGCACTCTTTAGTGTGTCATTCCCAGAGAGTTGGGAAACTCACTTGAACCTTCCAGTTCATTTTTGATTTCCAGAGGGCGTTATCAACGGGCACAGACCAAAATGCCTCTCGATGCCATTGGATAGAGCTACAACTAGTCAAATCAATGCAATGTGACCTACAGTACAACCAATCAGAGCAACAAAATGGGTGACGTAGTGCTGAGCGACACACGCAAGATTGGGCAGTGTGGACTAGAGCATGGCTCGGGCCGCATTTTCCTGACTGAACCCGACCCGAGTCCAAACCGGTTATAACTGAGCCCGGCCCGACCCCGACAGCCTTTCTGATTTTTAAGTCCGAACCCGACCCGAGCTCGACATAGTTATTGTTATCATGGTAACAGCTTGTCTGTTTACCATGATCACACGTGGACAGTGTGTAAATGACTATCAAAAGGCTCCTGTTATGCGCAGTCAATCAAGCGGCACGCACAGCAGCGCAGCACAGCACACACTCTCAGTTGGAGCAGAGCCTGTGTTGCTTTCAGGCGTTGTCACGTAAATAACAAATTCCAGCATTTGAATATGCCATAGCATAACACAGCAGCATGTCAAGTGGGCCAAACCCAAGCAAAATTTCTGTTTTGTTATCCAAACCCGGCCTGACCCATCGGGTTCTGACGATCCCGTCGGGCTCGGGTCGGGTAACCACACTCTGGTGTGGGCTTATTTTCAAGCAAAAAATGGTGGCTTGGTCTCAAACTTACTCAAATTACAGCTAAACAGTACACTAAAATGTGTTTCTGTAAACATTTGAGATGGAAAATAGGCAGTGCAGTAACAGAATCTTGATTCATATTTGATCAGCGCCGCCGAGTTTGACAGTTTCATCTGAGATTTGTAAGCCTGGTGTGTTGCACTGGATGGAGCAGACTGGACAGAATTACAACCAATCAGAGCAACAAAAAGTGTGACATGTGACTTTTTAAATCTGGACTGGTGACGCTCCTCTGTCAAACTCACCCCTTATGAGATTAATGGTTGTGATTGGCCTGGCCCAAAACGGGGGACCAGACGCACCTGCTAGAGCACATGAAACATGTGCTCCAGATTTGTCCTCTGCCCAGGCTAAGAACTCACGAGGGACAGAATAAAACAAGAATAGTTAAGATTAACCGAGATATTCTGACCTTTAGTCTGTAGTGTGTGCCAGTCTCCAAGCATGCTTGTTACTGCAAGTCCCATAATGCAACTCAGTGGCCACTTTCATGTGGTCCCACCATCCCACCATGATTAGGGTTATTTTTCAGTCTTTTGAGAAAACTGTTTTCAGAGATTGAGTCGTACTTCTTCTAACTGGTAGACTGCACTTCATGCATAAAATTCACAGAGTTCACCTTTAGTGTGAATACCACAACATAAAATAATGCTTCATCAGAAAGAATCAGAAGCATTCAGAAATACTCCAGAGTACTTTAAGAATTCAGATTTTTAATAAGCATAAGCAGTTAAATGAACTCAGGTACCAACAGAACAATTTCTAAAATTTAATGTGTTTTGCAGTGTTTGATTTTTAATGTGTTTATATATAATTAGTATTTAATTAGATCTACAATAACTATTTTATAAACTGCTGGAGTTTATGCTTGTTGTTGTCCAGTAAAAACTAAATTTCTCCAAATTTGGTGAATTTTTCAGATGAGCTAAAAGTGCTTCTTTATTGGTTTGGAAAATTCTTTTACTTCTTACGCTGCAAAAAACGTTAGATAGTGTGGGGATAAATTAGGACAAAAATGGAAGACGAGGCAGTCTGAAGGCTGAAAAAAGGCTGTTTTGCTCATGAAATTATCTTTTGGAGATACAATAGGGCAGGGATGATTTTTTTTTTTTAGCATTTACAGGTGAATGCAGAGGAACAAAATATTCTGGATATGAGTGGAGAGGCAGCGTAAACAAGAGACAAAAGAAAGAAAAGAAAAGGAAATAGTCATGTAAAGTGCCAGTGTCTTAAAACTGTACTGGAGTACAGTACTTTAGTAGATGTATGACCTCTGTGACATGCAGGCATATGGGTATTCATGTAATAAATGCCCATACAGAAGACAACCATGCAGAGAGCTTGTTCTGTCCAGTGAAGCTGTGAGTCATTGTGTGTGTAAGTGGTTGTGTGATTCTGTGTGCGTGTGTGAGTGTGTGTGTGACATATGGTGGTGGTGTATGTCGGATGCAGGGCGGTGCATGTGCCAGCAGCCTCTGGGTAGCTTTCAGGACATTTCTCCAACTGGCTTTTGTCTTGGCCGTGGTAGCAGCACTTAGTTCAGGGTGAAAACTCTTTTCCTTCACACAGGATGTCGGAGCAGCAGCTCTCAACCTGGGCGCCGAAGCCCCTGGGGGGGATCGGTACATTAATTAAAGACTAAGAAAAGATTCTAATTTTGAAATGTAAATATCTGGTTTATTAAGTCAGGCTCTGAAAGGGAATGGGTTGTACCTTGTATGGCACCTTCAATTATCATCAATTAAGTGAAATTTTCTCAAAAGGGAAAAGTGTCACACAGTTCAATGTGTGTTTGGAGTCCTGCTGCTCTAATGGGTCCTAAATTAAGAACACTGCTTACACTAAAAGTCTCTGAATAACTCCAGATAACAGTATGCTTTAAACTGATATGGGAACAGATCCAACAGGCATTTTTCCACAGTAGATATTTTGGCTTGTCACAGAAGAAAATTACAGGTGTTACAAAATTTAGGCTGTAACAATGGCTTTGTTCTATTTAAGTGTCCCAGTAACTCATGACTGTGTGACTGAGCCAGCATGTACAATACCAGGGGCTGGTTGCAGAAAACACCTTAAGTTAAGATTTTTCTAAAAGTCCATGTTAAGACTTGAAACCAGTCAAATCATTAATGTGCACCTCCTACTGTACTGCCTTAATATGCACATTCAGCACATCCAATGCATCAAAACATTTTTTTCTAGTTGGAGCTATGCCTCGTTTTCAAACTGTATGGTTTGACTAAAATGAACAATGACAGCAATATAGTCCACGATGAGCAGCGTTGAAAGTGTTGCATTTATCTTGCAAGTGTGCTCTTCTTTAACGTTTTGTTTACTTCCTGGATTTTTCCTGCATGGAAATTCTGACCAATCAAGAGTAGCTCTCTTGTGTAATACATTTGATCTAGTCCGCTTGTAAATGCTGCCATGAGAACACGAACTAACTCTAGGCAATTATGCAACTTTGTAACAAAATTAGTCCCTGATTCAGACCAAAGCAAGACAACTCTAGCTCTGAAAGCACCCATAGTTAAACCATTGAACAACAGACTATACGTATCACAAGCTTGAGCGCAAGCATACAAATGGTTATCATGGAAACTGTAGTATTTTACCACTGTGAAATCTCTTTCAATGCAGTAAATGCCTTAACATTGTTACTTAACTAAGGAGACCCTCTAAGGGATTCTGTGCACCACCCTTAAGTAAGTCCCTCAGCTTAGGAAAAATTAACTCTGAAGTGTCATATGTAAGGAGAAAACTTAAGGTGTTTTGTACAACTGGCTCAGGACCTTGAAACTGAAGCAGCTAAATGGATTTCAGCCATCACTAAGGTCTTCCTAAGTCCCGCCCATTTTTGCTCTGTGCTCCAATAACAGTTGAGCAAGCACAGAACCCAGCTGAACCTTGGTCAGCTTTTCCAAATTTCTAAGATGGCGAAAAGATGTGAGAGTGGGACTGTAAGGGATCATTTATGCTCCCTTTACGTACGAAAATGTATACGTCCGTTTCAAACGATGTTACCGTCACTTCCCACATACTTCCATGCGCCCTTTACGTTGGCATGGATGTTAACCAATATATCCACCAGGAGGCAGCCCAGCGTCAAAGGTTTATGACAACAACAAACTCAAAAACAAACATGGCGACTGTGATATTGATAATGTTAATGTACCTCTTGCATAAAAGACAAAAACAGAGGCAGCGTTGTAGGAGGCGGTGGTCGGTGAGGCCGTTAAATACATCGCGACTGGAGGACGGAGAATTCTTTTCTCTAGTACTGCCGATGAGAGAAATTGAATTGTTATTTCTTCTTCGTGTCTCACTAGAGCTACGTATCGGGTAGTGACAGCAACACTGCCCCCACGGTTCCCGGTGGTACTGCTCCGTTTGGCCCGTGTCCGTAAGCTTTATGGAAACGTGCAGAAATACGGACGAAATGAACGCAGAGAACGGACAGAAGGCTCCGTCCGTATCCAGATCCGTATTTAACGTTGAGCATAAATGGGCCCTTACAGTCTTGATGGACACATCACATTATGTATAGTCACATCTTAAGTTAGCTAATGTTAGCAGATTGCTAGCTAATTAGCTTAGGAGGAGTTAGCCTATAAATTAGATCATCAGCATCAGCCAGGCTTCGTCCTTATTTATGGCGTAATATGACAGGGTGGCCGCGGGTCCTAAAAAAGTCTAGAAATGTCTAAAATACATGTTTACTACTAAAAGCATTATTAAATTGTCTTAAATTCTGATTGAATGGTTCTTGAATGTTTTTCGTCACATCACCAATGTAATTTTTGGTGTTGGTGCTACAGGAAAAGATAATCCTAACAGGAGGGAAACACTATTTGACTCAGTTCCAAACTTCGACACAACAACTGTACCTGAGCAATGCCCCTATTTTTGCTCCCTCACACAGTAATATCGAGCAATGAGTCTGCATTTTTATTTATTAATTATTTATTTGAGAAAAGGGACAGTGTGCTTTAATCAACATTTTAACAAAAGTAAATGCACCAGAATTAGCTGGAAGGCTAGTTTTTATCGACACTCCCTTCAACAGCTGTAAAAAGGCATCCTAGAAAAATCAAAAACGACAATGAAACACAGCATGTGAAACCAGTCAGAACATATTGTGTTATAGCAAAAAACACATCACATAGTTACAGACAATCCATCACATTTTACAGTTGAAGTTAAACCATGACCTTGCAAGCTATGGAAAAATGGGAAAGTGCAAGTGTAAGGACAAATAGCTTAAACAAATAACAACAATTACTCGTGGTGATTAAACCCAGAGCCTGGAAATGTTTACGAAGCAAACTGTGCTGTATGTTGAAAATATTTCAGATGTAGTAAAATGGGGATCAGGGCTGTAAGCACAGAAAGTATCAGCGTCATTTTTACTGTTCATTTTGAACTGACATCAATGTGTTTACTTGGAAAGACTATATTTTCACTTCAGTGTGTCTTTCCATCACAAATTTGGTCTTAGATTTCTTTGACAGTGGTCTTTAAAAGGTCTTAAGGAGTCTTAAATTTAACTTGTGTATACCTGCAGACACCCTGTGTCAAAGAGATTTGGAAAGGGACAGGTGTGTTGCTGACACATCTTAAAGATGGCATGAATTATTGTTAGCCAGAAAAGATCAAGGCTTACGTTCCTTCATTTATATTTTCTCTGTAAAGCTATGTGCCGCCCCAAAGTAACTAACGTAACTTACTACTGTATAGAGACTGATGTGAGGTCTGTATTCAGTAATGAATACATAGACACTAGTGTAACACTGATCCCCAGAAGGGGAAAGGGGGCCGCATACCCAACAGTGCAGGAGCAATATTGACTGATTGTCTTGTCATCCTTGGTCTTGACTTCTCCCTTTTGTTCATCGACCGGAAGCATCAATATGCGTTGTTTATAAAAGTTAACATCGTCAACATATCCTTCCATCGCATACTGTAGTCCTTGATGTCAGGCTCTTGAAGCTATATTGCCTGACACCCAGAAAGTTTCAAATAAACACTGTGGCACCGGCTGGATGTAACAGGCGCCGCCATGTTTCTTTTAGTCAAGCTTGTCTGACTTAGCAACAGTAACTAAGGAGGGCAGCACGTAGGATTGAGCAATTGTGTACTGTCACAATGTCTTCATTGAAAAAGACCTTTTACAGAGACAAAGTCCTGTTTTTCCCTCTTAAAATGTATTTAAATTTCTCTTTAATAGATTATTTGTAATTTGAAATGAATACTCAATAGTCCAGCATGTTTATAAACAGTCGGGTCAGTTTCATATAGTTCTTCTAATGGTTTTTAATGGCAGCTTTTTATGTATTTGCATATGTTTTTCAGTGTCATTACATTTAAAATGCAGTGAATTCCCTGTGATATCTGCCCAGCATGCAACGCTGTCGTTCCTCTCCAGATCCATACCTGGCTCTCTCATGCTCTCTGCTGGTCAAAAAGCAGAACTGGATTTAACACACTCAAGACTGCTGCAGACAGAGACTTCAGCTGAATGCTGATCAAGGATCAGATTACCCTCTGCAACCCCATCTTTAATTATTACCCAGCCAGATGGTGAACTGATTTTAGATCAGTGATTATGGTCAGTTTCCTATGAACCCCTGGGCCTCTCCAGTATGATTGTGGAGGAGCTCTCGGCGGTGTCTTGTTCGTCTGCCTTTCTAATCAAAACTTGATTCACAGCAGGCAAGCCGCTGAGTGGACTCTTTAGTCAATCAATGGCTTTAATTATTCAATTAAAGCTCTGAGGAGACGCTGGAAACGAGCCAACACCGCAGTTCTGGAAACAGGAGAATTGTGTTTGTGTGTGCATGTGTGTCTCTGTGTGTGTGTTTGTGACAATGATTGACACCACTTGACCTGGTCAGCAGTGTGGCTTAGAGAAGAGAGACACACATAATGACTTTGTTTATCACGTCGGTAGCCTCTAACACAGCTAGTGGTGTTTGTTTTTTGATGAGACAGAGTTTGTTCTCAACTTGTGCCTGCATGTCTGCTGGTCTTAAAACAGGACGGAATAATGCAACAGCACTATCTCGGTCTCTGCACTGTTATCTTTTCTCCTCTGGCTGAGGAAACAGTCTCAGAAAAAGCAAAATATTTCACCTTAAAGAAGAGTAAGAGAAGATTGTATTTGTGTCTTAATCCATGTGCCTTTTTTTCACTCAGGGGCATCGGCAAACAGGGATTCCAATGTCAAGGTAAAGATAAACTCGGTGTTATTGTCTTTTTTTCCGAAGTATTTAATCTTCTCAGATGATTTTCTCAGTGTGACCGAGTCATTTCTGAGGATATTTCTTTCTCTGTGATTCCTCTAGTCTGCAGTTTTGTGGTCCACAAAAGATGTCACGAGTTTGTGACCTTCACTTGTCCCGGCTCTGTGGCAGCCCCCAGACCAGATGTAAGCAGAATATATCCGTTACTTTCACGTCTGCCTTCCTCTCACTTTCTCGTCTTTCATTTTTTTGTCAAGACCCAGCCCGTCATCATCATATTTAGCCATCCGCTCCGTGCCAGGAACACGTGTGCGTGACTCATTCGTCAATCCATACATCCTTCTTGTCGCGCAGCCTTGTCCCATCTATGACGTCTGCACTCATGTCATGTCATCTTACAAGGCCTCGGAGATGCAGCGGGTTGGAGATAGAGAGTGAGGGAGATGCAGGTGGAGTGGCTGATAAGAGGGAGAATTAGAGGAGGGGAGCGAGAGCAACAGACTGCTCAGTCCTCCTCTCTGTGGCATTTTCAGGATTTCAAGGAGATTTGTCTTTTCTTCACGTGTTTTTTTTTTTCTGCCAGCCAAATAAACTGCCTCAGAAATTAGGTCAAGGGGAACATGTGTGTGACTGTGTGTGTGTTGGAGTGGAAAAAATGGATGAGAGAGTGAAAGGAACACACACAGAGGAGAAACAGGGTGACGGTGTTTTTAAATAGCAGCTCAGAGGGAAAACAGTTTCAGAGAAGGTGGTGTGTGGAGAGTGGTGGTGGGGTCTGATGAGCTGTAGAGAGATAAAAATGATTCATCCCTCTCTGCACAGTATACACACTCACACACACTCACACACACTCACACACACACAGCCTTGCCTAGATGCACTCTCATTTATATGTCCTCTCCCAGTGGAGAAATCTAATTGGCTTGTTCATGAATACCCCACTCAACATCTCTCCACTAATCATACTCTGCATGTATGTGTGTAAATGTGTGTGTGTTCACAGTTTCTTCCATGGTCACGCTCTGTGTGTGTGTGTGTATGTGTGTTTTCTCAATGCTGAATTTCTGTTATTTTTTCAGGACCTGAAGAGTCAGCACACATTTAAGGTCCACACTTACTCCAGTCCCACCTTCTGCGACCACTGTGGCTCGCTGCTGTACGGCCTCATACACCAGGGCATGAAATGCGGCAGTGAGTTTCATCACATATAACTAACCTTACAAATCAGTTCACACAGGCACATTATTGGGACTCACCTCCCAGCTGGGTAAAGCTAGTCCCAGCAAAATTAGCCTCCAAAACTTAGAGTTGACTCGATTAAGCTTATGTTTAGGGTATGTTACACGCTTCTTGCTGATGAGGAGATTAGCAACTCAGCCTGGTCTCACTCCCAGGGCGTCAAAATACGTCGCTTGGGCAGTGTCTCCAGCATTGCTGTTATAATGCCGAGAGCATGCTTTAGCATATGTATAAGACACAACAGGCCTTCAACCGACCAAACCCATCCACACTATTAGAGGTTCAGAGTCACAGATAGAGTGTCAAGAGCACACAAGTCCCCTTGGAGTTGGTGTGAGGGGAGATGGATGGGCCCAACATGTACAGGACTTTGACCTAGGAGACTAGTGTTTGTGTCCTGTGTCAAACTAAACGTCAGTGTTGTTAGTCACGTTAGTCACTAGTCGTGTGAGTCTACTGATGTGACTAACATCAACCACAATCTTTTCCAAACCCTACCCAAGTGGTTTTGTTGCCTAAACCTAACTGTCGACCCCCTAGGCATGTGATTCAACTCATGTGACTTACCACTGACCCCTTCTGCATGAGGATACATGCAAATGCTGCCCCTGGTGCCATCATAATAACACTGGGGGCTTCTGCCCAAGTGTCAAAATATGACGAGTAGGGATGAGATCACGTTGGGCAACCAGCTCAAGAAGAGCTTATCAAGAGATTATCAAGAAATAATCCAGTACATAACCAGCTGTAAAACCACGGCTAATTTTAACACTTACAAAACATGTTAAAGGTCTGGAGTGTAGGATTTAGCGACACCTAGTGGCGAGGTTGCTGATAACCACCAACTGAAACTTCTCCGTGCACCAAGCATGTAGAAGAACTACAATTGCCGACATGAAAACGCAGATGGTCCTATCTGGAGCCAGTGTCTTGTCCACTCTGGGAAACAACATTGCAGACTTTGTGGAAGAAGACACACTCCATATGTAGATATAAAACAAAACGATTCTTAGTTTCAGGTGATTAAACACTAATGAAAACATAGGTATGAATATTATGTACCATTTCTGCTCATAGATGCCCCTAAATCCTACAAACTGAGCTTTAGAGTTACTGCAAATTTTGTCATCCTCAGTTCGAGCCAGGCCCTCTGTTTCCCCCTGTTTCCAGTCTTTATGCTGAGCTAAGCTAACCAGCTACTGGCGGTAGACCCATAGTTACAGTTAAGACATAACAGTTGTATCAGGTTTCCTATTAAACGCTCGACAAGAAAGCAAATAAGTGCATTACCCAAAATGTTGACATGTTCCTTTAAGTTAGGATCAGGGCAGGGGGTTAGACGTGCAGTGGTTTGGGTTAATTTTAGTTAAGTCTCTGGGGAATACATACATAAAGGCAAAGTCAAGGCTATATTCAATATCCTAAAGGGAGGAATACAATGTGTGTGTGTGTGTGTGTGTGTGTGTGTATAAAATAAAGTATAGATAGATAGATAGATAGATAGATATTTAGCATTTGTCTGACACTCAATGTGATATACAGGAAACATTTTATAATTTTTAAGCTTCTTATTTATCTATTTACTGTTTGTTCTGCATGTGTTTGTTCATACTTGTTTATCATTGTATCATGAGGTTGTGACATGAACGTGCATCGACGATGTGAGACCAGTGTTCCCAGTCTCTGTGGCCAGGACCACACAGAGAAGAGAGGGAGGATCCACCTGACTGTCCGAGGAGAGAAGGAGGACGTCTTTGTCACAGGTGAGAGGCACAGCTGGATCACGGAAAGTGTTTTAAAACCAACAGTAGGATTACGCAGGTAATAAAGGATTTCTCTCTCCCTCTCTGTGCTCTCTATTATTCTACTCTCTCTTCAGTGCGGGAGGCTCGTAACCTGATGCCCATGGATCCAAACGGCCTGTCAGACCCGTATGTTAAACTGAAATTGATTCCGGACCCGAAGAGCCACAGCAAACAGAAGACCAAGACCATCCGCTCAACACTCAATCCCGTCTGGAATGAGAGTTTCACCTTGTGAGTCCTTGTGTTCTTTAATCCAAGGTGGAAAATGTAAACGTGTCGGGGACAAAAAAAAGTCCCTGAAACTGGAATTACTGAGTCATAAAAAGCACCATGAAAGAAAAAGATTAGAGGGTAGAATATAAGTTTAATATATGCAGCTTATATACATGAACAGTGTGTCCTTTAATACCTTTATGTTTGCATTTTTTCTGATATTCAGTAGAATTAAAGCTTCAGTGTGAAGGATTTAGGAGGATATAATGGCAGAAATGGAATATAATATACTAAGTATAATGTCTTGAAAGTATAATCACTTGAAAATAAGAACTGTATTTTTTTTGTTAACTTAGAAGGAGACATATTTGTTTACGTAGAGAGCTGGTCCTCATCCACCAAGATCACCATGTTGCACTGCCAGAAGCCCAGAACAGACAAACCAAACACTGGCTCTAGATAGGGCCATTTGCTTTTTTAGCAGCTTTTCTGCGACAGGCAGACAGATTTTTAATGTGAGAATGCTTAGTGCAGTGTTTTTTTTACTGGTTTATTTCACTGGGTCCATTTGTTTTGGAGAGAAAGAGACCTCTGTGGATAATTTGACTACTGGTAAAAACCTCCTGAACATCTAACTCTTAAGCTAATGGAGAAAAAAAGTTGAGCACATATTAGTAGGTGCTGGGCTAGCGGCCCGTCTGCTACGAGCTGAACAGTGTTGGAGAAACAATTTTTTCGTAGGTGAAACTGCTTTATTCAGTGTTTGTATCAGTTTAAATAACCTGGTCTTGTTTGTTTTGGAGAGAAAGAGACCTCTGCAGATAATTCGGCTCCTGGTAAAAACCACCTGAACAATGAGCACTGAAAGAATCCAAACCAGTAGACGTTTTAATCTGCAATCCCCACTGCTAGATGCCACTAAATCCTGCACACTACCCCTTTAAGATGTTAGAAAATTGCCTTAGAAATCTGAAAAACGTCCCAAAAGTGAAACAAAAACAACAGAAACAATAATTTCCTTCTGTGTCTCTCTGTGTTGTTGTTTTGCTAACGCAGTGAGCTAACTCCCCCCAGTGATTTTGAGTTTCTGTGTTTGTCTCTCCAGCTCAGTGCGCGGTCACCAGTGGGACAGGCGTCTGTCTGTGGAGGTGTGGGACTGGGACCGCACGTCCAGGAACGATTTCATGGGAGCGCTGTCATTTGGAGTGAGTGAGATCTTCAGGCGTCCTATCAGCGGCTGGTTTAAACTGCTGGCCCAGGATGAGGGAGAGTACTACAACATTCCTGTGCCAGACCCAGACCTGCAGGTAGGAAGCTTATTGCAGTACGGACAAAGAAAGCCATCAGTTGGTCCTCATGTTGAATAAAAGCAACAGGGGAAATATTTATGCACCTGTATTCACCAGAGTGGAGCAGCCCTTTCTGTTTAATGAGCATTTATCCTACAGTCTGGGCTTAACCTTTATCAGCTCATAATTACCTACATCTAATAAATACCAGCTGCCAATGCTCACACTGGGTCAGGATTTTAACCTGTCCCTCCCTATTCTATCTGAGGAAAAAAAAAAACAGGGAAGATTTATGCCTGGTGTTGTAGCTGAATAATTAGATAATAAATTATATAGATCCACTCCCGTCCCTGTTACACTCCGTCTCCACCAGGGTGCAGGATTGTTCTGCCTGACTGTAATCCACAACTCGGGGTAGGAAGGAGTTTGTTTGTCAGGTTTTGTTTGTGTGCTGGACTCCATCCAAGCATTCATCTCTCAACCCTCCCACTGCGATTCTCCAGGAGCCCCAGCCAGACGGCACGACACCCTCGCTGCCTCAAGCACTACCTGCTGCGCTGTCTGAACCGTTCCCCACGGCCCTGTCCCCGACCCCTGTACCATCCTGCCCGGTCATCCACACTCCCGGCCCTGCCAAAGTCAGAGTGGGCATCCACGACTTCAACTTCCTCATGGTGCTGGGCAAAGGCAGCTTTGGCAAGGTAAACACAGCAGAGACGAAATGTCAGCTTTTCTACATACAATCAGCGCCTGTGATCCAGCAGCTGTAAGTGATATCAAAGAGGCTGTTCATGCTGCAAACAACAAAGATTTAAATAATTTCCTCTGTTGATGGACTTGACCTTCAAGTGGCATTTCATACAGCAGCTCCCCGGTGGAATTTCTTTCAAGAAAAAAAACCCTTTTCTTACTAACATGCTCATTGTCTCTCCCACCACTGCCAAGTGATTCATTTAACCCTTAGCTTCTTTGTGCTGTCAGCAGTCGTGAGCTCGGGCTGGCTGTCTTCCTACATGCCACACAGTCCTCCTGGAGGTGTTCATTTCAAGGGAGCCTCTGCTCTTCATTTTCTCTTTAATTCCCCAGTAGATGAGGCATAATGAAGAGAGTGGAGTTTTGAGTCCTTCTTCCTCCTCTGAAATCCCCCTGTGCTGTTTCATAACTGTCAGAGGAGAGTCTACAGAGGACAGGAGAAATAGACTCGACTTACGTAAGATGTGAGAAAAAAAAACGACCCAAGAAAGGAGAGACAGACCCCGGGGCTGCTGAGTGAGGGAAAGTGAGACAGAGATAGAGAGGAGGAGGAGAGGATTACTGTGCTGCGGAAAGTGACAAAATGACCAAAAGGAAGTGGGATAACAAGAGCGGAGAGGAGAGAGGAAAAAAGTACGTGTGATTTTAGTGAGATTTGTAATATTCTGAAGTGTGATGAGTTCCAATTTTAAAAGACCACGGGGGAAAAGCAGGAAACAAGATCACAGAGGACAGCAGGATTTCTCTCAGTGACTGACAGTTCATCAATAGCACACACACACCCAGCACATGCACGCACACATCTTCTCCACAGGCACCTGTGTGTAGTCACATTGATTTCTGAAAAATGACACCCTGTAATTTTCTCCACTAGTCCCCACTATTTGAAAGTTAAATGAGATCCTTTTCCCCCGCTAGCCGGCAGCCATTACGGCACAGCGCTGCAGGCTGGCCAGCCAATTTGAAACAGTGTTGTTGTCAGCACTTCCCGGCGCTCTTCTTGACCGTATCTTTCCCGTGGACCACAGTAAAGTTCGGGTCACGTGACGCTCATTGTAGAAAATTATAGTATCATTAGCTTTCAGAGCAACCTGCTCGCAGCCAATTTCGCAGGAGTGAGAAGATAGCCGCTGAATGTGTTTTTAATGTCTGATAAAAACACGAGAGCCACTTCGCTTTTTCGTTTATGACATGAACGTGTCTTGAAATCTTAGGCGTAGGCGCAGTTAGTTCACCATGTCGGGGGAAATGTGCACAGTAATGAACTTGTTAGAGCATCTTTCCATATAATGTGATAACTTTTCTTTTTTCTCTTGCACTGTGTTACGTTCTTACCAGAATGTGCATTTAACAGAGTGTCTGCCTTCCTTATAAAGTCTTCAAACTAAAATAAATTCAGTTTTGTAAATATCAAGCTTCACAAATCATACTTTTAACTGTGAATATTTGAGGTCTTTATTGCCACAAACATTTTATCTAATTTCATTTGTCCATCTTTTAATTTCAAGGAAAAGAAGAAGACGATATACTTTATTGATCACAGAGGGGAAATCCAATTTATACGCACACTACACAAATACATAAATATGCACAAACAGGGCCTATACATGCATTTAACGGAGAGATGTCAGAGCAAGGGGGCTGCCCTGAGCGGTTGGGGGTTCAGTGCCTTACTTAGGGGCACCTCAACAGTGCCCAGGAGGTGAACCGGCACCTCTCCAGCTACCAGTCCAAAATCCATATTTGGTCCAGAGAGGGACTTAAACCAGTGACCCTCTGGTTTCCAATCCAAGTCCCTATTTGCTGAGTTACTGCCACCCAAGCTCTTCAGCATGAAAGTCCATATTTCTGATGTACCAAATCTTTAAATGTCGGTGAAGATTCTCAGTCATTCAGGTCATGGTGATCTTCAGTGCTATATCATAGGCAACTGGACTTTATTGCGTTTCTTGAAGATGTTTCACTTCTCATCCAAGAGGCTTCTTCAGTTCTAACGGACTGGTGAAGAGTCGCAGGCTTTAAACTATGTGGGTGTGAGCCCTTACAGAGTCGTTAAGATCATATGTGAGTTGTTGACCCACCTGGCCATTAGGGTTAGATGGGACCAGGTGTGAATGGCTATTAAGTCGTCCAGGGAGGGATCCCCAGACTGCATTGTAGGTTGGTGATAATTGTTGTCATAGGCCACCTCCTCTGTTTGACGAAGGTCGTTCCAGCTTGACGTAGACGGCTTCTTTCACGCTTCTTTCAAACCATCGTTCTCATCTTGGATGAGAGGCGAAACGTCTTCAAGAAACGCAATCAATTCCATTTGCCTACGATATAGCACTTTCAAATCTTTAAATCTAAAGCTGTTACTGTCTTTTTACTTCATATGTGCACTTGATGCAAAATGTAGATAAACCTAAATCCCTCTGATAATCTCATTCCTACATAAAACCTTACTCTGCACGGGAGCACATGCATATATGCTACTTACTTTTATACTCAACCTGCAGTGCTTGAGTAAGAAAAGATAATTTGTCCAATAATCAGTCTGAAATTTTGTTAAAAATGATCTTCAGAAAGCATTAAATCTAAGTGTCTGGTACCTGTGGACACCCTGTACGAACCCTGGCTAAGCATGACTCTTAATTTCATGGACAGAATATTACAAATGTGCCTCAAAAGCACATAATGTTTAATAAAAACAGCAGAACTAGTTTTCTCCTAACTAGAGCACCATGTCACTCATAACACAATGACCTAAAAAATGTTCAGTACTGGCAGCATTACAGCACATGCATAATTCTATCGAGAGCCTGATGGAATTCAAGACTTTGTTGCACAGACTCAGTTAACTGTGGGGGGAGTTTTTAAAAAGTGAATTTGTAATGAAAAAACACAGTTTTATATGATAGTGGGTGTAGTGTTGTCTATAAATACACACTGTGTTTATCTTTGGACCTCAGCAGGTGGAAGACGTGCAGGAGCTGCTTTAGAATTCTTGGTCTTGTTTGTTGTTACTCTCCTCTCTGTCTGTGTGCAGGTGCTGCTGGCAGAGGAGCGAGGCAGCGAGCGTCTGTTCGCAGTGAAAGTGTTGAAGAAAGACGTTCTCTTCCAGGACGAGGACACAGAGAGCGCCATGGTGGAGAGGAGGGTTCTGGCGCTCTCCTCTCGCCCTCACTTCCTTACATCGCTCTACTGCGCCTTCCAGACTGAGGTGTGTGTGTGTCTGTCCGTAGCGGGTATACGGGTTACTAAACGAACCACATCATTTTCATTAAACTGTCCATAAACCCGCCTGACATTTGGCTGCGTAGTTCTCCCTGGAGTTGTTTCAGTAACGGCTGCCTGAGAATTTCGATTAATAAATTAAATAATTAGTTTGCTTTCTTTAACAAGGTCCTTGGTCCTGGAGGAGGGTTTAACAGATTGCTTTTTAATTTGGACAAGAAGTGATTATGTATGGAGAGTGTGCATATGTGTGTGTGTTCATGTGCGCATGCATGGGTGGAAAATGAGACAGTGGGGCCCCTGGGCACAGACATACAGAGGGCCCCACCACCTTTAAGACTCTAGTTGTTTAGCCTCTTTTTGTTGTTGTTCTGCTTCTTTTTGTAGTTATTACACATCTCTCTGTGGTTTTGCATCCTCTTATGGTTGCTTTGCATCTCTTTGTAGTCATTTTGTGTCTCTTTGTGGCCACTTTGAGTCTCTTTGTGGTCATTTTTCAACTCTTTGTAGTCAATTTGAGTCTCTTTGTGGTTGTTTTTCCCCTTTTTGTAGTCGTGGTAAGACTCCTTTTGTCTATTTGCAGCTATTTTGCAGTCACTTTGTATGTGTTTGTGGTCATTTCTGGTCTCTTTGTGGTCATTTTGTCCCTTATTGTAGTTGCCATGAGTCTCTTCGTGGTCATTTTTTCCTTTTTTTGTGGTTGTCACGAGTCTCTTTGTTTCTCTTTGTAGCTGTTTTGCCCCTTTTGTAGTCATTTCTTGTCTCTTTGTAATAATTTGTATCTTTGCAGCCATTTTGAGTCTCTCCCTGGTCACTACATGTCTCTTCACGTGCCTTTTTGCAGGTGAAGGCCCAGAGGGGTCTCTGACACTTCGGGCCCCTGGGCCTGTGCCCGGTAGGCCCGTTCAGTAATTCATCCATTTGTGTTTTGTTTCTGCAGGATCGTCTGTATTATGTGATGGAATACGTCAACGGAGGAGACCTGATGTTTCACATTCAGATAGTTGGCAAGTTCAAAGAGCCTCACGCAGCGTATGTAGTCGAAAAGCTCCTTTCTTTCACCTTTAATCACAGTCTTCATCTACACCATCTCATTTCCTGCCTTTCTTTTATCCTCTGTTCCTTTACATCCACACTCATCTCTTAGCTTTGTTCATTATACCTGGTGACTCATATAAAGTCATCGACTCAAGTGCCGGCCCTCTTCCCTTTCCCCAGTCCTTCTCCTCCCACTAATTTCATCTTTTCATCTACATTTTCCCTCCTCCTGGCTGTTCATCTAATCAATAATCTTTGATCAATCATCTAAAACTAATTCTTACCCTGTTGCTCATTTCCAGCTCTCTTTCTTCATCTCCCTGCCTTTCATCTGTTTGGTTTCTATCCCTTTCATCACCCTCTTGAGTTCCCGTTCCTCTCTTCTCGCTGAAAACCTTTGCCAATCCCCACCCCCACCCCCCCCTTCTTTCTCCCTCCAGGTTTTATGCAGCAGAGATAGCGGTCGGCCTCTTCTTCCTCCACAGCAAAGGCATCATCTACAGGTAGAGAAGTGGGCTGCTCATCTAACATGGCCTGATTTGGCGCTGACACTGCTCCTCTCGCTGCAGCGCACACACAGCCGTGGCACAGATTTATCATCTCTTTTGTAGCTAATGACTGTTATAAAGATGTTATCTATCAAAATGATTCATACCTGTGTGATCTGTCTCCTCCTTTCTCAGGGATCTAAAGCTGGATAACGTGCTGCTCGACAGCGAGGGCCACATAAAGATAGCAGACTTCGGGATGTGCAGGGAGGGTATGTTCGAGGGCGACACCACGCGCACCTTCTGCGGCACCCCTGACTACATCGCCCCGGAGGTACACCCACCCCTGCTCTCACTTCATGGTCCAGACTAACTCCTGAACTTCCCTCATTTGCTCCTTAGATCCCTCATTTCCCCTCGTTTCACCCCTGTCTTCCCCTCTTCATCTGCTTGACCTGTTTCTGCAGTGCTGCTGCGAGACGGCGAGTTGCTTCGCTGCAGCTCCTCTCATCTCCTCCGTCCTCTCTGACCTTGTCAGCATTTTTGAATAATTAACTTCACATGATTCAATTAGCGGCGGTGTGTGCTTGTGCTATGAGAACGTCACATAGAAACCACGGCTGTCCTTCAGAGACCTTGTAGTACCAGTTTTCCTTCCACTTACTGCAATTGACTTGAGGTGGTTAACTCCCCCGAGAGTGACACAAACCACTGCAAACTAACTGAAGCAGGATTTAATCGATGACAATGCAAATTTCAGGCTGAAAACAGTGGAGGTGGTTTTGCTTGACACCCTTTTAAAATGCAAAATATCATAACTGTACGCTTTATAATGTTTAGCTTACAAATTGTTTGAAAAATGTGTGTGTGCATTTTCGTGTTAAGCAAAGAGTGAAGGATATATCCAGCTTGCTTGGTGTTTGGACTTGTAGAAAACAGAGCCAGCAGAGAGAGAAAGGGAAGATGTGACTGTTGTGCACGTCTTTGATATTGTAAACCTTGCTATGGTACCCCTGGGTATTGACTCTCTTATGTAAACACCCATTGATTCTTCTGCATCTGCCATTTTGGATGTGATACAATATATTTCCCCAGGGGCTGGGAATTGTTCCCTTGTGCTCCCCCCCCCCCCCCCCCCCTCTGCACACACACACACAGACACACGCACACAGTAGGGAAACAAACAAACACCCACACACGTGCAGACAAACAAGCACTCACACACACATGTGCAGACAAACACCAACACACAAATCCAGAGTCATGTGTTGATTATTTCTGAGCTCATTCATACACTCACCCTCACTAATGCCGTACGTTCTCTCTCTGCTTCCCTGATACTGTGGCTGTGTATCATCCGGCTGCTACAACTACGCTTTCTCTCACTCTCCCCGTCTTTTTTTCTACTTTCTTATCTCAGCACTGCCATTATCTCCTCTCCTGTTCTCTCCATCCTTTTTCAGATTGTGGCATATCAGCCCTATGATAAAGCAGTGGACTGGTGGTCCTATGGAGTACTGTTGTATGAAATGCTGGCAGGACAGGTAACACTCAGCTTAATCCCAACAATAGAGCCGTGTGCTCAGACACTTAAGCCTCCAGTACTCGTCCTTTGTAATCACTTCAAAAGACTTTCAAGAGAACTTTAATTTCAATATATTTGCTTTCAATTTGTTCACAGGTCCTCGTGGTTAATCTCTCTTTTTTCTTCTCTCTCTGTCTTTCCCTTCCAGCCACCGTTTGATGGTATTGACGAGGAGGAGTTGTTTCAGTCCATCATGGAGCAGAGTGTCGTATACCCCAAAAGTCTCACTCGTGAAGCTGTCGCAATCTGCAAGGGAGTAAGACACCATTCTTCTTACTCATATAACTTTTAGCGCACAGACAATTAAGATAAATGTATGAATCAAAAAAAGAAATGAAAAGACTTCATATTACATTTCTAAAAAATATATTTAAATGAATGCAGCAAACCATGAACATTGTTGAATACTTAAAGGAGCTCTGTACGATATTCAGAGATTCAGAGTCTAAATCAGATCATCTGCACATGGTTCTCAACATGGAGGTGGCTGATACGCTGGAGGTGTCGCCCGGTATGGGGACACCGGTAATGGTGGTGACAGAGCTAACGGTGTTAACTGGGGGATGGGCGCTACATATCTGCAATGATGCCATCATAATATCCACGGTAACTGCTGTATAAGTGCAGTGCAAAGCGTCAGCTAGCTAGTGGGATACACACACAGGACTCACATGCAGGTACAGCCGGACTGACTACCACAACAAACCACAGAGAAGCTCAGATTACAACACACAGAGGTAGTGTTACATCATCATCATCATCTGCTCAGGACGCCATTACTCCACTATATCTGTACATAGCAAATAGAGGTTTGCTGCTGTATGAATGCTCTAAATGTCATATAGAGTCCTTTAAAGGAAGAACTCAACAGTATAGGAAATACGCTTATTTGCTGTCCTGCCAAAAGTCTGATAAGTAGATCAATACCACTCTCATATGTTTATTCAATATGAAGCTTAGCTTTGCACAAAGACTGGAATCAGGGGGAAACAGCTAGCCTGGCTCTGTCTGAAGGTAACAGTTATATCTTATTTGTTTAATCAGGGTTCTCATGGATCCTAAAAAGTCTTAAAAGACATGGAATTCATTAATCTAAAATTAAAGCTTTAATTGTCATTAAGATATATTAGATTAATATTTCAAGAGTTTTAAAAATGCTAGCACATGCTAGCTAGCTGTCACTGCACCCTGGATTATTAGGGAAAGTGCAAAGTAACAAAACCGTGTTTTATAGCCAAGATTTTGTGGCTTGTTGTCAAAGTGGGTTTTTTTCTGCAATTTTCGTTTTGTAAAATTGTTCTTAAATTTCATTCCAAGTGGCATTAAAAAGTCTTTAAAAGTCTCAAATTTAATTTGCCTTACACTGAAGGAATCCTGTGACTATGTGCAGAAAATTTGTGGTCTTAGGGCTCATTTATGCTTAACGTTAAATACGAATCCGGATACGGACGGAGCCTTCTGTCCGTTCTCTGCGTTCATTTCGTCCGTATTTCTGCACGTTTCCATAAAGCTTATGGATACGGGCCAAACGGAGCAGTACCACCGGGAACCGTGGGGGCAGTGTTGCTGTCACTACCCGATACGTAGCTCTAGTGAGACACGAAGAAGAAGAAATGACAATTCAATTTCTCTCATCGGCAGTACTAGAGAAAAGAATTCTCCGTCCTCCAGTCGCGATGTATTTAACGGCCTCACCGACCACCGCCTCCTACAACGCTGCCTGTTTTTGTCTTTTATGCAGGAGGTACATTATCAATATCTCCTCCACAGTCGCCATGTTTGTTTTTGAGTTTGTTGCTGTCATAAACTTTTGGCGCTGGGCTGCCCCCTGGTGGATATATTGGTTAACACCCATGCCAACGTAAAGGGCGCATGGAAGTATGTGGGAAGTGACGGTAACATCGTTTGAAACGGACGTATACATTTTCGTACGTAAAGGGAGCATAAATGAGCCCTTACAGGGGGGTTGTGTGCCAAACTACTTCTTGGCTGGGTGCAGTGACCTTCCTGAAGTCTTGTTGCTATGAAATACTCCCACACGTAACCCCCCCTAAAACCACAAATAGTAATTTCTGCACTTTGACTATTGTATGGGTTAAACAAAAAGATATAACATTGTAATTAGTGATCTTTAGAAATACTGGTACGCAAATGCCGTTAGAGCCCTGCTAGCTGTTTCCCCTTGTTTCCAGTCTTTATGCTAAGCTAACAGGCCGCTGGCTGTAGCTTCATACTTAGCATACAGGCAAGACTGGTGTCAATCTTCTCATCTAACTCTCAACAAGAAAGCAAATAAGCGCACACACACAGCAATTATGTAATATAACATTTAATACACACCTGAATAATATTTAAAGCTTACCATGCACATTGTTGACTAAGAAAAGCAGAGCAGATGTAATTCACCCTGTTTATGACTTTTCCACTGATTCCTTCCTTTTCTTCACTCTCTCTCAAGCTCCTGACGAAGCACCCGGCCAAGCGTCTGGGTGGAGGAGAGGATGCAGAGAGAGAAATCAGAGAGCATCCATTCTTCCGCTGGATTGACTGGGACCGTCTGGAGAGACTGGAGATCCAGGCGCCCTTCAAACCCAGAACTGTCAGTTGAACAGATGGACTACAGACTCTACAGACTCATCTGTCTTTCTTTCTTTACTTCTTTCTTTCTTCCCATCTTTCTTTCTTTCTCTCTCATTCCTCTCCTCCCCCTCTCTTCCGTCCTCCTTCTCTCTGTCTCTGTCTCTCCGAGGACACTTTTAGGGAATTGAAGCTGTCACTTTCTTCCATCTGTCTCCTCTCTCTCAGACTCCCACGCCTTCCCTCATTCCCCTGCATGCTTCCTCTCTTGGCTGTTCTCACTGTGTTGGCCATTTCATCCCCTCTTCTTCTTCACTCTCTTCAAATGTCTCTGTCCCTCCCTCCCTCTTTCTTCCCCATTCCCGTCTCTTCTCTGTCTTTTCATCACCTCTGCTGACTCCTAGAAATGGGCTTTGAGCGCTCGGGAACAGACAGTCCAGTCATAACAGACAGGACCCCCTGACCTTGGGGTCCTGCCTACTCCTCCCATATGCAAATGTATGTCATCATTAGCCTGCCACACGCCAGTTTGCGGCCCCGCTGGCCGACGGTGAGGTGTGCCTGGAGTGAGCTGAGAATGCTCAGGGGTTAGAGGCCAGGCCCATTAGCCAAATGAGATTCAAATCATCCAGCAGAACGGCTGTCAGGGAGCAGGAAAAGAGACGTGAGCAGCTTTCTTCCAACAGTAGGTGTGATAGAGAGTTCCTCGGAGAGAAAACGAGGGTGTGAGTGAGAAACAGAGAAACGTAGGTGGAGTCCGTTTATAACTCAGCTTCTCTTTTTATTTTCAGGAGGACGATAATGGTGTGTGTTTAGTCTGTATTTATCACAAACGTGTGGTGCTAATCTTCTGCTCTCCTTCCTCAGGGTGGAAGAAAAGGCGAAAATTTCGACAAGTTCTTCACAGCGGCTCCGTCAGCGCTCACCCCCTCCGACCCAGATGTACTAGCAGCCATCACCCAGGAGGACTTCCAGGGCTTCACCTTCCAAAACCCAGACTTTGCCCCTTCGCCTCTCACCGCTGTTTGAAAACGGCTCCCACACCTGCTCCAAAATCTACCTTATCAATCCCCTTAATAGTAGTTTTATAACAGAGAATTTGAGCTAGCGAGTATTAAAGACACCTCTCATAACCAAATTCTGACGTTTACATGAAAATGCCAAGACACCTTTATATTCATGCACTCTCTTTGTTGTATGTATAATATCTTGATAGTCACAGAATATGTTGCAGCAATACAAACAGAGCCAGTATTGTACTGTAGACTTCCATCTTAGAGTTTTTTTTGTAAGACATCCCTTAACTTGATATAAGAGTACTGTAGTATGGAGCGGAGAAATGAGTCTCTTTTGCATGCAGTGTTTTTAGAACGAATTGCTTCGACACACTAGTTTTCTAGAGTTATAGATTATCCAGGAAGATATTCTCTGTGTGACTTTACAACCAATTTATTTCAAACTTTTTCCATTACTCTGATTAGAATCATCTTTTGTGGCGAGAAGCCGTATTTTACGAAACAATTACAAGGTCAGGTTTTCTCATACAGCTACACAGGCCACATAGCAGGTCACTTTTTAAAACACTTTGCAGCTCATACACATGATTAAAAATGTTTCTTAGCAGGTATATTCCAGTCGAATATTACATCTTTACACAGCACTGTTATTCAGCATCAGAAGCACGATTATGTGTCTTTCTAAATATCTCTCTCACTCTATTTGTGTGTGAGTGTTGACACTTTGACTGTGATGCAAACTGAGCGAGTAGCCTTCATGTATCAGACTGGCGGCCTGTGGAAGAGCTCAGTCAGGTTCCTCTGGCCTGGCCCGAACTCTCAGTTTAACGTCACACCGGTGACCTCAGATGATCCACTGAGATGCTGAAACAACGCAGCGGGCGTAATGTGACAGTTAATGTGCAGTGCCACCCCCCCAGCTCATGCCCACTCAGCCTGACTCAGTGGGAGGAAGTCCTCACATCACTGCCACAGTTTGGGCTTCATAATTTTTCATTCATGTGATTGTTTTCTCTTATTATTCCTGAGCGAGCTGTGGGCCTATCAGCACTGCAATATACAGTATCTCTGCTCCTTAATGACATCCGACAACTGCACTGAAATATGCATTCACAGTCTCAGAAAATATGCCTCTTAATAAAGACGCTTGTGCAGATACAAGCACTTTATTATTTTTGTGGTGTATACCATAAAGCTTTTTGCTGTGTAATGACGTACTCACAGCATTGATCAGGCGTAATTAAAAGTGAGGCTCACTGGGACTGTTCAATACATGGAAAAAATAATAGCAGTGCTGTCATTAAACACTATCTGAGCGGGGCAGGTGGCTGCAAACATTCAGTTTAATTATCCCATTTCAGTGCTCTTATCTCACAAGCCAGCTCCCACAGAAATCTGGTTTTCTTTAATGCATCTTTATGACTTTTTCAATCTACATAATATTTCAGCAGACTAATAATTATAACCATCATCCAGAGGAGCACAATCCTACAGATATGCTTCAGAGGAACAGTGTGTACGATTTAGGGGGATTTAGTAGTATCTAGCAGTGAGGATTACAGATGGAAACTTCTCCTGGTTAGGATTCCTTACCAGGAGCTGAATTATCCACAGTGGTCTCTTCCTCTCCAAAACAGGACCAGGAACAGGCCATTAAAACTCGTACAGACACTGAATAAACCAGTTTCAGGTTTAAAATCAGTGTTTTTGCTAAGCTATTTGGCACGTTGCAGACAGACAGCTTGTCCAGCACCTGTTATTGTGTGCTCACCTACTTTCTCTTATAACCTAAGATCCAAATGTTTAGGAGGTTTTTACCAGGAGCCAAATTATCCTTAGAGGTGTCTTCTTATCCAAAACAAATGGACCAGGTGATTTAAACCCATTAATACACTCAATGAAGCAGTTTCGCTTTATAAATCAGTGTTTTACCGATGCTGTTCAGCATGTCGGAGACGGGTCGCTAGCTCACTTGCTAATGTGTGCTTGCTTTTTTCTGATCCCGGTGTTCAGGAGGTTTTTAGCGTGAGCCGAATTATCCACAGAGGTCGCATCCTCTACAAAACAAACTGATGCATTTAAACCAGTAAAAACGCAAAATAAAGCAGTTTCACATGAATAAAATCAGCGTTATTTTGTCCTGATGAAAAAAAGGGGTTGCTAATTACGATGGCTGATGTGAAAATGCGAGTGGCCCTATCTAGAGCCAGTGTTTGGTTTGTCTTTTTTGGGCTATCGTAGAAACACGGTGATCTCCGTAGATGAGGACCTGATAACCTATGGTCCAGACGTTCAGGCAGTTTTTACTGGGAGCCAAATTATCCGCAGAGGTTTCTTCCCAACAATTTCTCATCCCAAGTCATCACATATCACGGCTTTGTTAGTGGCCATTCACATCTACATATTAAGCACTAGATATCCTTCTGCGTTTGATGTTGACATTTCAGGACACCTCAACCAATGCCGGGATGTCAGAAAAGCAGAAAAGCACCAGGCTCCTGGGTGAAAGTCCAGGGTTTGTTGAGTCAGATGTCTGACTTGACTCAACGACTTCGGTCTGTCTAAACACCGAAGTCACTGACAAAGCCACAGTGTTTGATGACTTCAGAATGAGAACGGGCTGAGCAAACAGACCAGGGGTCTCATTTATAAAACAGTGCATAGGATCCATACTAGAAATGTACATACGGACCACAGCCAAAAATGGCATGCACCAAAAAATAACTCTTCAATCTACAACCAGGCTTCCACCTCACCATCTGCGTCGCCAATTTCACGTCTCAAAAATGTCCGTAAGCATGGGTCAAAGTTTCTCTCATCAAGTCTGTTTTTATAGATCACAACTTTTCTCTTGTAAATGGCGTATGCTTCTTTTAGGCCTCGTACGCAATGTTTATACATGAGACTCCAGGTGAATTAAACCTGTAAAAAAAATGAATGAAGCAGTTTTATTATTTTTTTTATTTATCTCAGTGCATAGGGGCTGCTAACTACATTGGCCAATGCGAAAATGGAAAATTGCCCTATCTAGAGCCACTGTTTGGTTTGTCCATTCTGGGCTACTGTAGAAACATGGCAGTAAAACATGGCAATCTCCATAGATAAGGACCCACTCGCTATGTAGATATACACTGCTTTTTGTGAGGTAACAAAATTATAAACTAATAGAAAATGTACTTATTATATTATATTCCATTTCTGGTAATATATCCCCCTCATTCCTACACACTGGACCTTTAAGTGCTCATGTGTGTGGCCCTTTAAACGTGGCCGGCAGTAAAAGGTCGGAGCAGTTCATCCGATCGCCTCAGCTCAGTTTGATTCGAGGTCAAATGTCCCAACACAAGCAATACTTCAATACGATAGAGAATGCAATCAATAATTAATGATACAATAGATAATTTATGGATTGATGTATCTGTTAGTTGAGTTAACTTCTGTTTTTATCTGCTGGAAAAAAAAGAACATCGAAATAAACTCACTGAAAAAAACAACAACTCATGAAACGAACCAGTGAAGTGTTTCATTCTGTGATTTTTTTTTTTTATGTGCGAAGCTGCTGAGAAACAAACATGCACAGCCTCTCGCTTTGTCTCCTCCTCACGCCTCTCTGTCACGCTTACTCCCTCTCCCTCACTTTCACACATACTCACACTCAAAAGTGCAATCTCAAGCATGTGCGCGCACACACAGACACTCGTACGCACTCACACACGCAGAGAAGATGCTGACCCCTCTATTTACTCTGATTCTGTAGTTGTCGAACCAGCAAAACCACCTCTCAGGCATCTCACTTTCACTCCCTCCTCCTCCTCTTTCTCCTCTGAAGCAGCCTCACACTCCCACCTCCTCCACCCTTCAGCCCCGCCCCCTCTTCCAGCCCCTCCAGCATCATGATGGGACTAATATCCCCATAGAGATCTGAGTTATAACAAGTTGACCTTCACATTAAAATCTCATCAACTTCCCATCTCCCTCTCTGCCTCCGTCTCTTCCTCTCTATCTGTCCTTCATCTCTCTTCCTCTCTGTTGGTCTCTTCTGTCAGCGCTGCACTGTAAATGCTTCGATGCACTGTTTATGTCATTTTCTGTAAATCATAATGTCAGAAATCACTGTTGTTGCTGTTATCTCTTTGATACACCCCCCCAAATGTTGTCTCTTGATACCAGTATCATGTCTTATCTTGTCCCGGCCTCTGCATCACCAGTGTGACCTGTTTTACGCTCTAATAATGGTGTTAAGGAAGTGTCCTCACATTTGATTTGACAGATACCAAAACATTGCATCCCAATTTTCAAAATGAAATGATGTGTGGCTATAACCCCATAAAAATGTCACAAATCGTGTCAAGAAATGTAACTTTTATTTTTTATATGTATGATGTCTGATTCCTGTGATGAAAATAATTAATGTAGACTTTTTTGTAGTGGCACACGCAGCTCTTTAATAGTCTGTGATGTGTGTCTGACCTGTAATATAGTGGTGAAGGAGTTTCACACTTGAGTATTTTAAAGAAAATGTGTGCTGGCAGCTTTCTGGAAAGGTAAATCTTCCTCAGTTTGATGTGCTCCTGATGTCGACTGCCTGATTTTAAACTCCTCCACCACAACCTTTACTCCAACCTTGACAGTATCTGCCTTCGTGTAACTGAACCTCCTGCGCTCTCCGGTCGGACTCGTGTGTGCACACCATCATTCACTGTCACTTTGACATGATATCATCCCTCTTCTTCACCGCTGCTGCCTCCTCTTCCTCTGTCTCTACCTCTCTGTCTCTTTCTGTTCTCTTTCTATCTTCTCTTAATCTCTCATTCCTACCCACCCCTCCTCTTCCTCCTACTCCTCCTCCTCCTCCTCTGTCCTGCCCTGAGGTCAGAGTGTGCTGTAGACTATTGATATCGTTACTAAAAATATAGGATTCCTCCACCAGCCAGCTAAAAATAGACCAAGGGACATGGACCATGGGAGACAAAGGAGGAGGGGGCAAGAGGAAGAGGAGGAGAGGGAGATAGAGGTTACTACAATAGCTGTGCAGCTTATTCATCTGCACTCATGATGTGGTTTGAAATGAACGTGTCTGTCCAGATCTTGAATGAGATACAGCTACAACACAGGGCAGGTGAACCACTATGTTTTCTATTTGATATTTAACTCTGTAAATCTGTGTCATGTTTGTGAATTCACTGAAGTGAAATTTTGCTTTATGAGCATGCTCAAGTAAGTACAGCATTGCAATATGATATTAGAAAACAATTTAAAAGGTGTACCTACAAGTTAGCGCAATATTGTGTTTGACACATGACTGACATGCTGATGATAAGACAACATATACAAATGTGAGTGTAACACCTGGCCATCATCACTGTTACCCCTCTTGTACATATTCCTGTACCTGTATTACACTAGGAACTTTTACATCCCCCAGACAATAACTGCACAACTTTTGTAAAACAGTTACATTAATAACATTCAATTCAATTTTATTTATAAAGCCCAATATCACAAATCACAATTTGCCTCAGTGGGCTTTACAGCACACGACATCCCTCTGTCCTTTGGACCCTCACAGCGGATAAGGAAAAACTCCCCCCCAAAAAACTTTTAACGGGGGAAAAAAATGGTATCACAGGAGGAGGATTATATTAATTTTATTTATTTATTTAACCAGAAAAAAATTTTTTTTTAAATACAATTTTTTCAGTAGTGCCCCTGCCAAGACAGGCAGCAACATAAGTTACAGACAGATAACACAGAACAAAAATACAAAATAAAAATGTGCAGCTCTAAAACAAGCAATATAAAACACAAAGTAAGACTACTGCAAAGAAGAGCCAAAAGGTATGTAAAATTATACTAGAAGTGAACCATGAAAATGCAGAAAAAAGGGGGCAACTACACATTATTTTACATATTTTTTAATGAATAAATATATATTTATATTTTTATAAAAATATTTTTTTTCTTAAAGCATTCTATTATATTTTATTTATTTATTTTTTAGTTATTTATTTTTTGGCACTGTGTTTAAATGGTATGCCCCAACCCATCATCAAGTCAAATTCCTTGTTAAGTGCAAAGCTACTTGGCAACATGTCTGATCCTAAACCTGGGGGTAAATAGACACAAGAGGGGGAAAAATTATAAAAAATATAATAATAAAACCATTAAAATAGATGATAAAAAATGTGCTTGCACTTTACACTGCAGTGTAACAGCACATTTTACACCAAGCATGCACTGCACATTATGCAACAACTGTATTACTGCATACACATAGAAACATTATTTAAAAAAAGGACACATAAGATGAGAAATTGTATTTTAACATGACCTCCCTCCCTCCCTCCCTCCCTCCCTCCTCCCTCCTCCCCTCTCTCACACTCACTATCTCCCTCCCTCTCCAGCACTCCTCTCCCTCCTGCTCCGCTATGTCTCTTCTGTAGCCAAAGTAGCTTGCTGAACCAATCCACCGCAGTGCCTGGGACAGATTGAGTGAAAGAGAGAGTGAGGGATTTAGAGGATGGGTAAGGGGGCTTAAGGGAAAACACACAGAACACGGAGAGAGAGAGAGAGAGAGGGAAGGAGAAGGAGGAAAAAGAGGAGGACCAACATCCACCAAGCCTCCCTGGTGTGAGGTTTCTTGGCTACTGACGTGTGCGCACGACTCTCGTGGCAGGGTGAGTACATTTTCTCCCCTTTATTAAAATAACTACAGTTGTGTGTGTCTTGGCAGTAGTTGTGACGATGACGCCTTTTCCCAAACCTGAGTCAGACATTTATAAAACATATGTGTGTGTGTATGTGATGACAGCTGTGAGAAGCGCAGCGTTCATAACGTGTAGCGTGGAGACAGCCGCTCATCTTTTACTGGAGGTATCACTCTTTAATGGTACCTGGAGCAGCTCTTCATCTCACCCTAAATGTGTGTGTGCGTGTGTGTGAGTGGCTCACATGTTCCCTGCTCTGTGTTTATCATCTCCAAACTCCGCGTGTGAGTGTGTGTGACAGTAAAAGAGGAGGAGGAGGGGAGGGGGGTTTCTAAACAATCCTATGCGCACATCAGTGCCTCAGTCAGCCCTGTGCCGGGATCCACATCCCGCTTTGCACGCGTGCAGTTTACAGAGAATAATGATCTGCGTGAAAATGGTGCGAGTTTCAGCGGAGTGTGGCCGCGCAGCTCTGAGACATCATGAGCAAACCCACCCATTGAGTCACGATATGTACGTTTATGAAGTCATTTATGCTCCACTCAGTGACTCCGTCCTCCTCTCGGGCTGATTTTGGAGACGCTGCACAGTCAAGGTTGGTTAGTTTAGCACAGGTGTAGGCGCATCCCCGTGGTGCGCGTCCATGTTGGGTACTCCTTTCATTTTTTGGGCCAAGGTCTTTCCCTGTGTTAACCTATATCTGCTACATGTACCCGCGCTGTTCCTGCCTCAAACACTCCCTTCTCTCCTCTCTCCTTCAGCACATCTCCTCTCCCTACCCATCACTCCCTCTTTCTCTTTCCTTCCTGTGAGTCTTAGAGGTGATGTCAGTCTGCAGATTGTGACAGATTAGAGAGAATTAAACCTTTTGTCCCCCTTGTGGCTTCTATCTAACCAATTCAAGTGGCTCATTACTTTCTGGGTGATGGAGCTGAGGGGCCTGTCTCACAGCGCTAAAATGGGATTGTTATCACAAATCTAACAGGGATTTTTTTTCACTCAATCTCAATCCCAAATCCACAATGCCTGTTCCTGTTTCTCCAAAAGCTGCAACAGCTCTTTAGAGGATTTTTTTATTTTGGGAGGGGGGATGATGTGAGCACAATACATGGGCGGTGAAGAGGTGAATTTGTTCCCTTCGTTTTTTGTGTCCAAATCCATTATGAACCAGCAGGATGATTTCATGCAGTCTATGAGAGAGGGATGAGGGTGCTGTCCGCGGTGCTGAACGAGTCTGGAAGAGCCACTCGGGCACATCCACTCATTTCTGCTGGGTTGCAACTCCAATTGATTCTCACTCATTCCTGAACACTCTGGCACGTCCTCCAACCGCTGGAAGGTGTGACTGTTCATCTCCTCTCCTCTCTGCTCCTCTCTGCTCCTCTCTGCTCCTCTATATAACTTGCCTTCAGTTATTTCATCTGTCATTTCAGTGAGTTGTTTTTGATTTTTGTGGAGACGTTCCTTGAAATCTCTATATCACACTGGCTCATACTCTGTGTCAACAGCAGTGATGGCAACTTCTGGGCCTGTTGTAAGATCCACAACCTCTGATTAAAGAATGAAAATTAAAGAAACTTTGGTGTGAAAAGGTCGAGTGTGTGTGATTTAGGGGGATGTATTAGCAGAACTAGAATATAATATGATAAGTATGTTTTTTCTAGTGTATAATCACCTGAAAGTAGGAATCTTTGGATTTTCGTTACCTTAGTATGAGCTGTTTTTATCTACATAGAGAGCAGGGTCTCATCCACAGAGTTTGCCATGTTGCACTGCCATGTTTCTACAGTAACCCAGAATGGACAAACCAAACACTGGCTCTAGATAGGGACATTTGTGATTTTGCGTAGGCCACCGTAGTTAGCAACACTTGAGCGTTGGAAAAACACAGATTTTTTTAAACATAAAACCTGGTCTGTGTGTTCAGCCCGTTCTCATTCTGAAGTCGTCAAATACTGCGGCTTTGTCAGGGATTTCACCATCAGACACCTGACTCAACAAACCCCGGACTTTCACCCGGGAGCCTGGTGCTTTCATGCTTTTCTGACATCCCAGCATTGGTAGAGACGTCCTGGAATGTCAACAGCAGATGTAGGATACCGAGCGCTTAACCATAGAGGTGTCTTCTTCTCCAGAAGAAATGGAAAGGTATTTAAACTGGTTAAAACACTGAATGAAGCAGTTTCACTTCACAAATCAGTGTTTCTCCGATGCTGTTCGGTATGTCGTAGATGGGTCACTAGCTCACCTGCTAATGTGTGCTTGCTTATTTCTGATCCAGATGTTCAGGAGGTTTTTACTGGGAGCCGAATTATCTGCAGAGGTCTCTTTCTATCCAAAATAAACTGACAGATTTAAACCAGTAAAAAAAACTGAACAAAACAGTTTCACGTGAATAAAATCAGTCTGCTAACTATGGTGGCCGGTGTGAAAATGCTATCTAGAGCCAGTGTTTGGTTTTTCCGTTCTTGACTACTGTAAAACATGGCAATCTCTGTAGACGAGGACCTGATAACTTAGGATCCGGACGTTCAGGTGGTTTTTGCCACGAGCCAAATTATCCAGAGGTTTCTTCCCAACAATTACTCATCCCAAGTTGTCACATTATGTAAATGCTTTGTTAGTGGTGTTTCACATCTACATAATAATTGGACTCACGGTAAAAACCTCCTGAACATCTGGATCTTAGGTTATAAGAGAAAATAGGTGCACACACATTAACAGGTGCTGGGCTAGCTGATCTGCGACATGTAAAACAGCGAAGGTGAAACTCTGATTTGTAAAGTGAAACTACTTTATTAGTATTTTCACCGGCTTTAATCACCTGGTCAGTTTGGTAGAGGTGTCCTGGAACGTGAACAAGAGATGCAGAAGGATACCTAGCGCTTGGTTAAAACCTCCTGAACGTCTGGATCTTAAGTTATCTGAGAAAACATTTGAGCACACATTAGCAGGTGCTGGGCTCAACTCAAATGTATTCATAAAGCATACTTAAAAACAACTCACACTGACCAAAGTGCTGTACAAAAGGAACACACGAGAGGCAACATAACTGTCAGGCACTAACCCTAACCCAATCTGCAAGCCTCACCTCTAGATGCCACCAAATCCCCCTAAATCTTACACACTGCTTCTTTAAGAATTCCCACAAATCTTAAGTTGTGCCCTTGTGTCTGAAAATCTTTTACCTTTCCCCCTGTTTTTCCATCTTTAATCCATCGTGTTTGTGCGACTGGATTGTTTGCAGTCCATACTTGTCCCCCTCACATCTGTCTGTCCTGTTAGTAACTCACTCTGTGCTTCTTTCAGCCTCGACACAGCCTAACTTGTCATTTTTTGGAGGATTTCTCTGATGCGTACCCTTTACCAGCAGCCAGCTCTGTTCTTACACACACGCCATGCTCACAAAAGAAGCTCTATTCATCCCCGGTGCTGCACAGAAACTAAAGCAACTTCTATAGTGGTCACGTCTCGCACAATGGCTGTCGAGATAAGATGAGGCCAGGCTTAATCTTTAAGAGTTTATTCCCCAGCAGAGTGACTGTCTCTGTCAGAACTCTGCTCTTTAAAGACTCAAAGGTTTGTCATACAAAGAAAGAGCAGAAGAAGAATAAAGTGCTTCTCATGTTCAAGTTAATAATTGGGCATTCATTTCCTGTCCTCAAAGCCGTCTCTTAAGTGCCTGATAAATGGTCAGTGTTGAATTAATTAGTCAGACTAAACATGATGTATTTTACTGTACATTAGTATGCAAATAGTTCACTCCAAAGACAGTGACACAGAAGTTCAGTGTCTGTTAGGTATATAATAATTTGGCTTTTTGTGCACCATATGACTGAGACTGACACCAAAGCATCTGGTGAGCTGCAGCACTGTGAACATTTCATTAATAACACTCAAACAGGCCGGACACAAGTATGCAGATAACAGCTCAGCACGACAGCGATGCACGGAGGTAAAACCTCAAACACACATCTCCAGAAACCTTGAAGCAGCAGCTGTGTTACATCAGCAGAAGAACATGCCTGATTTCACTCCTGTCACTGAGTGCAGGAGCAAGAGTGTGAAGCTCGAGTACACCGCACAGGAGAGGAGTGAAAAACATTTCCTGTTACAGCTAATATCAATTATTTTGTGACAGTAAGGGTCAGACGTTTGGTGTAAAAACTCCCTTCTGCCTCTGGTCGACAGTTCAGGCTGCAAACAGCACTGTGTGTGTGTAATGATGTCGGATAAGTTTTCTCGGTGCACATCAGGGCGGCTGTTGCAGTTTTGAATGACTGAGGATTGAGTGTCAGTGTGTGTTTACTCGTTGTTGCAGAGCAGGTGCATCGCTTCGTGCCCATAATTGGGCTCTTCCAGATAGTTATTACAATGTCACATCTCATTTAAAGTGACTGAGGTGGACTTTAATGGCCTGCACAGTCAGAGTGAGACACAATGTGATGCTCACAGCACACATGCACCAGCAAAAAAATAGACCAAGCTCCTGCTGAAAGGTGTTATGGTTTTCTTGCTCATTTGGATGCAACATATTGACATATATAGATAAATAAAAATACGAAAAATATTGGCATTATCCATGAAAAAGGTACTACAATAAAACACTGAAGTTTCCTTACACTTTATTGTAGCAGAATATATCTATATTTTTCTTACTGTAATATTGTATGGGCCAGAATATTTGTCCCCTTCTATCAAGCCACTCTTTCCTTCCCGGAAACAAAACATTTTCTCGTTTCAGTTTTCAGTTTTCCAGTTTTCTAGTTTCTGTCTCACTGTTTCATGAACTGAAAATCGTATCCATTTATGACATTAATACAGGGATAAGCAACCTGAGGCTCTGGAGCCACATGCAGCTCTTTAGCCCTTCTCCAGTGGCTCCCTGTGGCTTTGACAAAAAAACTATATATAAATTAACAACTGTTTTTTTTTTTAACATTTTAATTTTCAAATTCTATATTTTGCTAATTTTTTCCTAACCAGACTAGCTATGGATTCCAAATTCAAAAAGTCTTGGAGGAAAATAGAGAATTTAATAGTTTGTGGACAGATTTGTTTGCTTACTCTGTGAATGCTGCAAAATGAAAGTGCCAAATTATTATAAATAGGCCACTGCAGATTAGTCACCCTGTAGTTAAACATTCCAATGATTGATTTTTTGGCCAAAAATGGCTCTCTTGAAAGAGGGTTCCCGGTGCAATCCCGGGTGGGGGAGCCCCTCTGTGTGGAGTTTGCATGTTCTCCCCATGTCAGCGTGGGTTTTCTCCACGTACTCTGGCTTCCTCCCACAGTCCAGGTTAACTGATGACTCTAAATTGCCCGTAGGTGTGAATGTGAGTGTGAATGGTTGNGCAATCCCGGGTGGGGGAGCCCCTCTGTGTGGAGTTTGCATGTTCTCCCCATGTCAGCGTGGGTTTTCTCCACGTACTCCAGCTTCCTCCCACAGTCCAAAGACATGCAGGTTAACTGATGACTCTAAATTGCCCGTAGGTGTGAATGTGAGTGTGAATGGTTGTCTCTACAGTATGTGTCAGCCCTGTGATAGTCTGGTGACCTGTCCAGGGTGAACCCTGCCTCTCGCCCAATGACAGCTGGGATAGGCTCCAGTCCCCCCACGACCCTCAAGAGGATAAGCGGTTAGAAAATGGATGGATGGCTCTCTTGATCAGCAAGGTTGCCGACCCCTGCATTCATAGATTGCAAATCTGTGAATTTGTTTACAAAGCCGTCCATGAACTTGAGAGCTTACCACAATTTCAACTCTGAAATTCCCCTTTTTAAAACCCACCTAAGTCAATTTTCTGTAAAATATTTAGGACCTATAATAAGGAAAAGTGAATATCAGCTCCCAGGTCAGTATTTCATGAATAAAATAATTTCTTAGAAAATACTAGAACTTGTGTTTAGGTTATGTACAGTCTTTGCTAATTTTCTTGTGAGTCACTTGTTTTGATCTGTTTCTAATTATTTAGGTTCAAATTACTTTTCTTATCAGTATGACTTTTTGTGTAAGAATAATGACTTACTAACATATTAAAAATTATATTCAGCTTACGTTTCTTTTACGTGACAGCTCAACTCAAAATTAAGGGATACTTGTGTTAAGCCATTGTATGTTCTGTTATTATTTATAGCTACTTGTTTTTATTCATCACCGCTGGCAAACGCCATGGCTGGAGGCATTACGTTTTAGGGTTATCAGTCTCTCTGAAACAAGTTATTTCAAGAACACCTTGAGGGGAATTCTACAAATTTGGCACAAACGTCCCCTTGAACTTAATGATGAACTGATAAGATTTTGGTGGTCAAAGGTCACCCAATTTTTGGCCATAACATAATTATGACAAAACTTCACACAAATGTCTAATAGGATAAAATAATGAAATGATGACATGTTAATATCCAAGGTCAACTTTACTGTGACATCATAATGTTCTTGGGTGTCCATCTTGAAACTGTGCTGGGTTGAGATGTGTGTGAAGCCTTCATGTTTTAGAATATGTAGCTTCTGTGCAGCAACATCCACATTTGAAGCATCATTAACTGCCATATGAGTCTGATCAGACATGGTTGTAAAATGTAAGTTGACCGGCTCACAGAGGCATAAAATCACGGTAATCCTAGTTTGTTAATGTTCCTTTTTTATGTGCTATTAAAAAAATCTATCAATTAAAGGTGGTGCTGTTAGTACTCCCAAATAAATGACCACCAGGTGTATAGACCTGGATAAATTAACTAAACTAAAGTGTAAATTAGAATAAAAGAGAAATGCAAAAACAAAGTCTGAATAATGAAGATATGAGGTCAGCTGCATCACGGTAATGATCCTCCCAGTGTAACGCATAATGTGCTGAATAACTCAACAAAATGAGGGTGATTATAGTAAACACAAACCCACTCTGTGTTCTCCACATTCTCCATGACTTGTCAAGCTGATGATACTGAACAGCGGTCCAGATTAAGCAGAGGCTAGTGGCTGAACAATAACACACATATACACACGAAAACTCACAAATGCATACAGACAGTGTGCTCAAAGGATTTGCAGTGAAGTCTTCCCCAGTCAACCAGAACTAAGTCACAGAAAGACCATGTGTGAGTCACACAGGACCTCTCCTCCCTGTCCTGATCTGTGTGTGTGTTTCTGTCGCTCAGCTTTTTAAGTCCTGGCTTAAGTTCAGTGTTTCACTGTGAAATCTTCATCTGTTGCGTTGACTCCTCGCTGACCTTTAACAGGATTGGTCGCCACCGGATGTGTCGCTAACTCATCTTTAGCTGTAACAAGGCCAGACAGGAAGATGGCCAGTAGCTGTTTGCATGTGCGCACATCACGTCTGTCTCAGTGTGTCCCCCTGCTCCTAACGACCTCCCTCCACGATCCCATCCAAATTTACCTACATTTGTGTTATGCAGTTTTGACATGTAATTCTTCCTCTCCTCTAACACCCTTCCCTCCCTCGTTCCGCCCTCCAGATGAGTTCGTGCAGCAGCCGTGCGTTGACCATCCTGTCCACAGTGTTCGGAGCCTGCGGGCTGCTGCTGGTGGGGGTGGCCGTGTCCACAGACTACTGGCTGATCATGGTGGAGGGCATCATCCTGCAGCAGAACCAGAGCATGGAGGTGAAGATGGCGCTGCATTCAGGCCTGTGGAGAGTTTGCTTCGTGGCGGGTAGGCAGATACGAAAACATGTTTGAATATTCACATTCAGAAATTAAAAGGCTGACTTTAAAACACACACACACACACACACACACACACACACACACACACACACACACACACACCATTCAAACAGCGCTGCTGTGTGTGTGTGCATATGTCCACATCATCACAGCGACAAACACACAGAAACCAGCAGAGTGTGAGAGCAGTGAGGAGAGAAAAGAGAGAGGAGAGCTTCTGGCCTCCAGAGTCATAGCTGTCACAAAACATGATCGTTACCTGTGAGCAGCACTGCAGAGACCCACATGCTTTTTTTTTTTTCTCTCGTTTTTTTTGGATTTGTTTTGTTTCCTGATGCAACACTGACTTTGATCCTAAAAGCAGAGCCCAACTTGTTTCTTGTTTTGTTTGATGCGTTTTCTCTCAGGAACAGAAAACGGGAGATGTGTTGCATCCGAGTACTTCACTGAACCCGAGATAGAGATCACCACCGAAAACACTGCAAACATCCTCAGTGAGTAAAACATGCAACAGCCCGGTGACATTACACAGTTATCTGCTGTATGAGAGGCTCTGCAGAGTCCCCCTGCTGATTGATCGAGGGTACTGAAGTTTGAACAGATCATTAGAGCTGCACCTATTACTGGTTAAAGAAAAAACTGATTATTGATTTAGAGCAGTGGTTCCCAACTTTTTTTCTTGTCAAGGACCCCTAAATTGCTACACATTAGGTCAAGGTCCCCCATTCGATAAGATTTTGCTTCAGGGACCTCCATCTGAAAAGGTCTGAGTTGATAGATATGATTAAGACCAGAATTCTACAGTTATCAACCATAGATGAGGAATTAACTGTGGAGGAGGTGAAATCTATGATAACTTTTATGACTCTTACTCACATTGGGCTCACTTCTATTGTGAATTGAATAGTGAAAATAAACTTTTCCCCATTTTTAGAGGCTCCACCTGGAACTCCCTGAAGGACCCCTGGTTGAGAATCACTGATTTACAGTCATTTTTTAAAGGAAAATTTACAAAATTTTCTTGTTGCAGCTTCTTGACTGTGAGAATTTGCTGCTTTTTCTGTTTATATCACTGTAAACTAAGGTTGCATGATATAAGGAAAATGTGTGATATGCTATAACATTGAATATCGTGATAACAATAGTATATTTGTGATCAATAGATAATAATAATCAAGTGTTCTATCTTTCTAATGCTTTCAGTATAGTGCTAAAATACAACAAATCACTTTTTGAATTAAAAAAATAAAAGGAAATTATTTCCAACATTCTTTTATTCATATATTATTATATATTGTATATATTATTATTTAGAACATTAAATTGAACACTAAAAGTACCAAAGGAAAAAAAAAATCATTGTTACATTTTATAGTGCAGTTTTCTACCGATACTCTTTCTCAACTAATTAAAAAAAAAAAAAAATCCCTGAGGACAATCTCCCAGTCTTTTGCGAAATTGACATCACAGTGAAATATAAAAAAATAAACAAAAACAAAAAACATGATATTGTGCAGCCCTACTGTAAACTGAACATTTTGTATTTTTGGCTTTTTGAAGATGTCACCTCTGACTCTTGGAAACTGTGGTGGACATTTTGACACTGATTTTATAATAATCAAGAAAATAATTGTCAGATTAATCGATGAAAATGGTCATCAGTCAGTTGCAGCCTCTGTTCTCTAACAGTAATCAGATGAACTACATTGATGTGATTCAGAAAAGATCATCTTCATAAACAAAAATATGGCTTTAACAGAAATACCTGGTTGAAGTAAACGTAAATGGTGATGACATTTGTGCATGGTAAACAGAGCATCTCAAAAACTTCCAACATGGACTTGAGGTGTGACCACGAGTGATCTGGTGGGCAATCTTTATCTCCATCTGCTGCGGTAACCATAGTAATACCGCAAAACCAAACCAAGTGCCCCAGGAGTGAGTCCTAAAACCAAGGAGGCTAGAGAGGTATGAAATATATATGTAACTTTATATTTTCCTTGACTTTAACCCAGAAATGAGCTGGCATTTTATGACTGACTGGGTTTTTTGAATGGGTTTTGGGTTAGGTTCCTGAATTAAGGTCTGTGGTTCACACAAGCGTAAGAGACTTTGACGTTTTGTTCTACAACATAAAATACGCCTGTTAATACCCCACTCATGAACTTTGAAGCTTCTGTGTATCTTAAAAAAGATGGTTGCTTACAAGTGGATAAATGAAACTACAGAATGTCATCACACCAAGCTGCGCCAAACACGGCTTTACAGTGTTGTTATGATGGTACTTCGTGCAATTGCATTTAGGCTTTAATAGTCATGAAAGTGGTGCTTATTTGTGAAGATTATCTTGCTGAGCAAAAAGTGCGAGTATCATAAACCTTTGTTTCCCACAGAGCTTATTTTTGTCAATAATCAAAAATCCAATGGAAAAATCCCATAGGCTGTTTGACAAGGGAACCAGTGCGATGCTAAATTTCACGTCGGCCTACAGAAAAACGTCATACAACCGCTGATGACCTCTCCTTTCTACCTCTCTCTACCGATGAGCTGACCAATCTGAGTAGCACAGAACTGCATAAACACAGTTTATAGACTTCTGTATTTAAAAAAAATAATAAAAATCATCCGCAGACTTCAAAGCAAGTGTAAGGACAGCCTTCGTAAAAATGTAGTGGAGTCAAGAAGACAAAATTTGTCTTTCAAATAAGCTGGAGTCCAAGTAATACATTTCCAAAAAGTAATACTCAAGCCTTGGATTAAACAATTAGTGTGAAGCTGATGTTTCTCTGTGATCTCACAGGTTTACAACCATGTAGCTGTGTTCTGTTGTAACATCCTAACACCTTAACTCTGTTTAGTTAAAAAGCAACAAGATGCTTCACTGGAAACACTAAATCTGAGATATGTCCAGACCCTGTGAAATGTAAACCATTATAAGAAAGGAAGAAATGTTCCCATCTCACCATTTAAGAGATGAAAGTCACGACATCTCCACATAACTGGCTTTATATTCCAGACTCTACTGCCTCAGATTATATTAACTAACACTTTCAGAGCTCCAGAGACATTAACATTCACCTTTCCCAGCAGTGTAAGGACACATTACATCAGCTGTGTTTAACACTGTGACCTCTCCTCCCTACAGAGATGGTGCGGACAGCCACTCCCTTCCCGATGGTGTCGCTGCTCTTTGTCTTCACCGCCTTCGTCATCAGTAACATCGGACACATCCGGCCTCAGCGTACCATCCTGGCCTTTGTGTCCGGCATCTTCTTCATCCTCTCAGGTGGGAGCCATTACTCATGTCCCGCTGTCACCGCACCTTCACTGCGTGATTGATTACAGCAGCCTGGTGTGTCCTGTGTCACACATGGACACACTCCATCACGGCTCTATTTTGGGTGCATGTTGCAGGTGTGTAGGCTGTCATGAGAGCAGGTGACGATTAGTTTTCAGTGTGGGAGTTTCTTGCTCCTCTGACTTTGCATTACTTTGAATTAAACAGGCTTTATGTGAGAAATTATGAGCTTGGGATTGTGAAAACTCTGACAAGACTGAAATACTCTCACAGCATCATGGACAGGCCTTTCAGCTTCATTTCCTGCATTAGTGCAGTTAACCCTCTTGAACAGCAGGTGGCTGTAATGCTCCCATCTCTCGTCCTCAGTGTGTAGTAAAGACAGTCAGGAGCCAAATTGGAGCTCATGTTCTCTGAAGGCTGTTTCACTTGACACGTTTTAGAAGGAAGCAGCGCTGCAGAGCTCAGAGGAGCATCAAACGTGGGCCGCAGCGACAGCTCCTGACTTTGCCGTGGCGGGGACTTGCTGATAAAGGGTGGAGCAGAATAATAGGTGTTATGTAACGGGGGTTATGTAATGTTTATAGCCTGCGCTGGAAGTGTCGCAGTGTTTTACTTTATGAGGTATTTTGATAATAGGGTGATAATAAGGGGCAAGTGTATCAAATTGCTTTTCAGCGGTTAGATTCTCTGCAGCACTGAGCCTCACTCTCTTTCCACACACTGCCTTCCCTACTCCCCCCCTCCTCCCTCCGCCTCCCCCTCCTCTCTTGTTCACTCAGCTTCTTAGATTTCTTTGCTTTTTCTGTTTCTCCCTTCTCTCAGTCAGTCTCCTTCCTGCTCACACCTTCATTCACAGTATAGTCTTTCAGTAGTCACAGTGGATGTGGTGGTGTTGATGTGAGCATATTCTGCTGGCATCACTGACACGCTGGTCTGGTAAATATTGTAGTCTGGGTCATGTTCTGGGTGATATTACAGAATTCATAGTGAAAAAGCACAGCATGGAGCCACAGCTGTTCAAGCATGGTTAGAGCTTTATATTCTTACCCCACAGACATCTTGCATATGCATGTGTACTCGTAGACGCATAATTTATCTCTACGTCTTCTTCCTTTTGTCTCGCCCACATGTACACCCTTTCTTTTCCTTCCTCTGCTCTTAGCGTGCACGTGCATGTGTGTGTTTCCTACAATTTCCTGGTGTTACTTATTTATATAGAGATGTACTTCCTGTGCAGGATTGGCAGCAGCATGGTTTCTGCATTTTCTATGCTTTTCAATTTTAACCCAACAACACAGCCTCTTAAACAAGCCGTTCATTGCAAAGGACATAACTGCTCGACAGCCTTGTGGTACATTTGAATTTTGCAGCGAAAGCTAAAAATACTCGTATTTGCTATTTACAGCATGTAGCTTTCTTTGAATATTGATTCTTCGATGTTGGCCATATGTTGTGCCTCATGCATTTAACATGTTGGAGGCAGAGTGGAGAGCGTGTGGGTGTTCTTGGAGGAGGGGGTTTTAATGTTGTATGTGTTGCTTCTGGGGGAAAACGGTCGTTGAAAGCTGATTCTGGTTTTCCATACGGTATATGAAAAGTTTACAGTGTATGCTGCATGTAGCTTCTTAGTAATGGACTTGAAGGTGTGTCAACCTGCTTTCATGTTTTTACTTCCTTTCAGTCTTTATCTGTCTTTTTCTGAAACATGTCTTTATCGTGATTTTCAAGAAGAACCAAATTATACAATTACAAGCTCAGCCGTTAATCAATATGACATTACATTGAAATTAAAAGTACTTTGCTCTTGGGATAAGTAAAGGAAAGAAAATTTGTTTCTTATGAATGCAGATCTGCAGGCAGTCCTGTCCCCTAGAAATTACATTTATATGCTATTAAGTTTTTTTGACCCGACAAGAATCTGACTGGGATCAAAATGTTGTCTCTTTACTTCAAAGAATGTATCTACACAATCACAATATCTGTATCTGCAATATGTTCACTGACATTTCTGATTTTCCTTCATTTTTCTTTGCCACATCCTGCAGTGCAACATCTGCTCATAGCAACTAAAGCATGAATAAACTCTTTTGAGGGTTACATGTAGGCATTTAAAGCATGTAGTTAAGGTTTGAGAAAGATCATGGTTATATGATTAGAAAGTCAACAGTGACTTTAAGCACGAGAAAAGAGGAGTTTACTTTATTAACAGTTAACCGTAAACCAGTGTTTCATTAAGCTGAAAGTGAAAATGGCTAACTTTTTTTAACTGTCTCCTTTCCCCAGTGTTTCAAAGTGGTATTGTTTTTGGTGTCGCTGTCGCAAAGACAACCTCATCGCTTTCTGTTTTTCCTCAAAGCCTAACAATGAGTCTCTTTTTATTTTGGTGGGTAGAGTTTCCTTTGCAAAGAACTCATATTGATACACTTTGGTGACTAGGGAGAGCTACCAGGAGCTACCAGGAAAACAAAAGCACTGTCCTCTTTCTGTTTTCATTGCGCAATTGTTGACACACTTCTTAGATTGAGTCTTCATTTTCCACTGAGATCGTACCTGGTGGCTGACAGACTTGATAATGAAAGCGAGGCTTATAGGGAACCAACATAAACACAAATGATGTTATTATTTATGCAATCAAGATTTGTTTAATGATGAAATGCTTTAACTTATAAAGCAAAAAGTTTGTCTGTGTCCTTATTAACTAGAGTACTTATATCTCCTAAACCTAACAGCACACTGAATAAAAAGTATCACTTCCTGCACTTGGAAACTCTGCCAAATACAATCTATATGAAATTGTGTTTCCCTCCAAACTAATTTTGGCAAAACAATTTAGTAGTGTGGAAATGTGATTTTACATGAGACAGAGTTGCTGCAGGCGAGGAACAAAGACACTTTCAGAGTCCTTCCCAATACACACACACTCTCATACACACACATTCTTGTACTTGTATTTTTGTGAGAACCCTTGTTGACATGATGCATTCCCTAGCCCCTTACCTTAACCTTAACCATCACAACTAAATCCCTAACCCTAACCCTAACCTAAAAGTTATTCTAATCTGAACCCTAAAAAAGGCTTAACCCTCAAACAGGCCTTTGGAAAAGTGAGGACTGATTAAAATGTCCTCACTTTGCAAAAATGTCCTCACTCTGTTGCTAAAATACATCTTTGGTCCTCACTGTGTAGCATGTACAAGTAGATACACACACACACACACGCAAATTCTGTACTTCTATCTTTGTGAGGACTCTGACTAACATGATGCCTTCCCTAGCCCCTTACCTTAACCTTCACAACTAAATGCCTAACCTAATTCTGACTTGAATCTTAAAACCAAGTCTTAACCCTCAAGCAGGCCTTTGAAGATGTGAGGACCGACCAAAATGTCTTTCTCTCAGAAATACCCTTACTTTGTTTGTTAAATGTGTTTCAGTCCTGACCATGTAGCAGACACACACACACACACACACACACACACACACACTAAGGACATAAGATACAACAAAATTGCCTACATAAAGTCTACATTGTTTTGCTTCTATGAGTCATTCTTTTCATCTCTGCAGGTCATTATTTTTTGTCTCTTTATCTGTCATTATGATACATACACACCCTCTCTGGTCTCTCTCCCATCTCTTTATTAAAGTTGGAATTTTTGAGGCTAATTGCTTGGTGTGGTCACTCCACATCCCATTGCTCTCTCTCAGTCTCTCTCTGTCTGTTAAACTCTCGCCACGCTGGTGCAGCTGTCTCTATTGGATTATAATGACCTCCTGGGTCTCTCTGTCTCTCTCTGACTCAGTGTCATTGTTAATGTGCTGTGTGCAGGCCTCAGTCTGGTGGTGGGTCTGGTGCTCTACATCTCCAGTATTAATGACGAGGTGATGAACCGGCCCAGAGAGCCCGAGCAGTTCTTCAACTACCACTATGGCTGGTCCTTCGCCTTCGCTGCCTCTTCCTTCTTACTCAAAGAGGTCGGTCTGGGCTGTGTGTGTGTGTGTGTGTGGTAGTGATGAAAAATATATGAAAGAGTGTGAGAGAATGTGTGTCTGTCTGAAGGGCATCAAATTTGGTAGGGACATTAGGGACATGTCCCCATAAATATCAAGTGACTACTGAATCGTCCCCGGCAATAGAGTGCTGCAGGAATGAGTCCTAAAACCAGGAAATGAGTTTGCATTTTACCGCTCCCAGTTCCCTCATCTCCAAGTCAATTGGTTTTTTCACTGGGTTTTTGGTGAGATGACTGAAATAAGGTCTATGGTTACCACAAGCTTAACAGACTTTCACATTTTATTCTACAAAATAAAATACGTCAGTAAAAAAACGCGCTTGTACAGAGGCTGTAGGTTTCATTTGAGGGTTTGGGGGCCCTCTTCCAGGAAATTTCATGCGCCAGTTTATGATGGAAATGTCTTTATTTATTGTAAAGAAAAACACAAATTTCAAGCCATAGGTGACAATTCAAAATATAGAAATAGGCTACAATAGAATATAACACAGTGGGTTTCTCTGTTTCTCTGTTATCTCTGCTGATTCAACACGTCACTTTCCCATCCTCCATTGTGTCTTCTGTTTGGGGAAGTAACCTCTTTAAATGTACATGTAACACCTATTCACTATGAGAATTCTGCAATAATCCAAAAACTAATGAAAATATCCCATAGACTTTTTTTTATAAGGGAACCAGGGCAAAGCTAATTTCCGCATCGGCCTACCGAAGAAAACGTCGAGACTGCAGCTCCGTCACATAGATGTATATGAAGGCTAAGTGAAGGAGACACCATCTTTACCTTAACTGTTCTGTGCACAAAGACACTGAACAATTTGCATCTTGTATTGATTTAGTAAGGGGCAGCGAGATGATTAAGGCACCCTGGTCCACATTCGTTATAAGTTGTAGATCGGCGGCGAAAGGCAAAAATTAATGCCTAAAAATGACCAGCATACAGGAAATGAAGTGTTTGACGCTTCAAATTTCCTCAGGGGGGACCTCCAGACGCCCCCTTTAATATGTGTTCCCCGAAGTGTTGAAATGAAACCTCTGCTCTTGGTCTGCGTGCATACATATGTTACACACAGATAATATATTTTCATTTCTATGGTATAAGTGTTTTTTTCCTGGAGTGTTGCATGCTGAGTGTGCAGGAAGGTAAGGTGATTGGTTTTCTGCAGATATGGTGAGGCATCAGTGGTTTGTGTGAGTCTGCGTGTTCATGTGTGCATCCATGCGTGGTGATGTCTCATATGAATCCTCTGCTCATACCCCCCCACCACCACTTCTCCTCCTGCTGCTTTCCCATCATCAGCAGCACTGCTCTTAAGTGGTGCAGTGGACACTAACCTCCTCCCTCCCTCATCTGTTCTCCGCACACTTGTCTCCGTTCTTTCTTTTCCAATCTGTTTTATGGGCTTCAAGCGTACCCTCATCTTTCTAAATCAAAAGCACACACTTACACCTCTCTACTTTGTACATTCCTTTTAACACTTCTCACCTTTCAGTCACTTTTAATCTAATTTCCCCAGCCATCACTTGTTACTGCGTCTTTGAAATTTGTCTCTGAACTCAATTTATTTACGCGACTAAATCCCTCTCTCCCTGTCGCATCTTATCACCCCCTCATCTCCTCCTGCTTCCTCTTCTCACTCACTGTCTCAGGGGGCTGGGGTGATGTCAGTCTATCTGTTTATGAAGCGCTACGCCGAGGAAGAGATGTACCGCCCCCACCCTGCGCTCTACCGCCCCCGCCTGTCCGAGAGCAGTGACTACAGCGGCCAGTTCCTCCACCCAGAATCCTCCTGGCCTCAACCGAAGCGAGGCCGCAGCACCTCTGAAGCCTCCAGTGACATCTCCATCCAGCTCAACCAGGCACCACCAGCACCCCCCAAAAGCAGCCTCCAAGGGCAGGGCAGCCCACCTTCTGGGTCGTCCTCCGCAGGGAGCTTCCAGATGCCTCCACAGTCTGCTGGCTACCCCACCACGCACACCCTCACCAGGTCGCACTCCTCACACCCCCAAGGCCAGGCTCTCCCCATGGCAATGCCTCCATCACCCGTACCTCCCCCTCACTATCACACACACATGCACATGAGCGCCTCCCCCTGTTAGGAAGCAGGAGCATCGGGGAGGGAAGAGACACTGACTCCTCATAATCACGTACACTGTACATTTAGCTGTGGATGAGAGTTAATGCTGAGCTTAGAGCACAGATCATGTGAGATGAAGTGGAGGGAGAGGTGATCAAACATAATAAAATGTAGCTTTGGAACAATATGAACCAAGGACAGAGGAGGTGTTGGAGAGTAAAAGGAAAGGTTTAACAGGATTGTGGGGGATTTGACAGAAACCGTGATGGACACAGAACAGTAGAAACAGGAGGAAAAGAAAAAGGAATTTCGGGTTGTCATAATGGAAAGAGGCAAAAAGAGTTTCCTAGAAAGACTTTAGAGGTTAGGTTGAGTGACAGAGGAGATATAGGAGAGGGAGTGTGAGGCAGGGAGAGCGAGGGGCTGCGGTATAATACAAGATACTGCAGTGCTGCAGGAAATTTGTATGCACTTGGAAATGTACAATGCAAAACACTGATCACAAAGACTGAGGATGCACATAGTTTTATACATACATAATTCATAAAAATACACGGAAAAAGGTACCTTTTTTTACCAAAAGGTAAATGTGGTTATATTCTTGTCTTCTCTGAATTTCTTACATCATCAGTCCAGTTTCATAACTCACAATGTCAAAGTAATATTAATGATATTATTAATTAAAAAAACATTAGTTAAACAATAGAGTAATTCTTAAATGAGAACACTGTATGTGAATGTTGTTAATCTTTGTAAAAAAAAAAAAAAATACAGACAGACAGAAGTGGATGATGTTCTGAAATATCATAAGAGCAAATCTTCATGTTTTACATATTTGTTTAAGATACAAATTTATAAAATTCTTGTATATAAAATTGCACATGAGGAGTTCTATATAGCTGTTGTAAATTATGAATGAAGCTTTGGCACAAGTCACATCAAGAAAATGTCTGACTCATTCTGCTTTGGATGAAGACTCTGCAACAGGCGCACTACAACCAACAACGCACCCTGTGGATGCAGCGCACGCTGGTTTAAAGGAGGAACCACCCGGCGCTGACACGGCGGTCTGATGCCCTCTACTGGCCACTGCTCCGCACTGACCCTGGATCAGCTCTGGGGCCCAGGTCACTACTTTTTCATGCACTCTTCCTTCCTCACTGGTCTGCACTGTGTGTCAGGTGATGGTGCAGCACAGATGAGTCAACGGTGAATGTCAGGAGCAAGGAGACATTTTGAACTGCACATGGATCAAGATTTATGCTTTAAAGACTGGTTAGATGTATTTTTTAAAAGCTTAAAAGCTGTTTATATATATCTGGAAATCTCACATGGTGAAAGTATTAATTGCATTTGCACTTACTGCTCAAAGGACGATACCACTGTTAGTGAAATGCAGGTCCTCACTACGTAGACAAAGTATTTAAAATGTTTTTGGTGACAGTGCATCCTGCTAAAGGTTTCTAGACTACCTGAAAATATGTTTTGCGCTCTCTTGTAACTGATACAACTAATGATTAATTTTATTTTCTGTTAATCTGCTGATTACTTTCTAGACTGATCATTTTGTCTATTAAATGTCAGATAATAGTGAAAAATGCCATGTTGATGTATTTAAACAGCTAGTTTTATTTGATCTGCTATCCAAAAGCAAAAGATAGTCCTTATTCCACCCTATGACAAAGGAATGCACCGAATACTTGCAGTTGAAAATCTGGCACAAGCAAGAGTTTAGTATTTTGCTTTGAAACTGACTGAAATGGTTGTTTTGCTATTATCTATTTATGTTGATGGACTTACGGTAATTGATAAATCAGGTATTTTCAGACGATCCCACATGGGTCACAGTAGCACTTCCTTCAACATCACAATGTAGCAGACTGTGTAGGATGTTGTAGGATGTTTTAGCCAAGCACTTTAACCAAATACAGTTATATTGTGGGCATGAATGGATCAATAAATGAGCTTGCAGGCTCAGGAGTCAAGAGTGTAGGGCACCCCCTTGGCCTTCACCTGCAAAGTGTCACTAAAATTAACACGTGTGGAGCAGGAAGAGACTCTAAATGACTGCAAATAGACACAGGGAGGCTCGCAAAGATAACAAAAGGGGTCAAAACAACCACAAAGAGACACAGAATGACAACAGAGAGAGACACAAAACAACTTAAATGAATTAAAACAACTACAAACAGGCATAAAAAGACTGCAAAAAGACACAAGGAGGCTCAAAACGACAACGCAAAGGGTCAAAATAACCTCAAAGAGACACAAAATGACAAGAAAGAGAAGCAAAGCAAATTCAGTTAGATTCAAACAACTACAAACAGGCATAAAAAGACTGCAAAGAGACCCAAAACAACTTCAAACAGATTCAAATGACTACATAGAGACACAAAATGGCCACAAACAAAAAAGTAAAAAACTACAAAGGAACATAAAAGACTACAAAGAGATGCAAAACAACAACAAAAAGAGGCTAAACAACTATCAAGTTTATCTGTGGTGGGGCCTTCTGCGTGTCTGTGCCCAGGGGCCCATTGTCTTGTAATCTATAATAATTGTTTTTGTTGTACATAATGTATTTTCAGATGCTCTAGAACCTTAATGCACTTCAATATTATACCAGTATCTTTATCTTTAGACAAGCAGGACCTGTATATCAGAAACAGTCGTATCTTAATTTAGAATAGTTTGTTTGTCTTTGAGGCACATCATGCACAGGGATACGTTAAAAACAATATATCTCTGTATTGAGAATTAAACCACCGTGTCATTGTGTAATGACTGGTTTTCATTATCACTGTGATGCTGGAGAGAGGGAAACACACAGATGTCGTACAGAGGATGTGTGGAAGAGAAATCTTGAAGATGTACAGGGGAGTATATGAAGTGAGATCATGGAGATATCATCATATTTTGGCCTTTTGCAGGGTTTTGTTGTGCAGGCTCACCGCTCCTCAGCACCACCCTGCTTTTTGTTTATGCAGTTGTACAAATTCACACTGAGGTGAAGCCTGCTGTAACTGCAGCGTTCTGTTGTTGGCTCTGCTGTTACAGTTAGGGGGTTAAGTGCCTTGCTCAAGGGCACCTCAGCAGTAGCTGCTGAAGAAGATCAAAGTATTTCCCTTTATAGATTTTTCCCAACCAACAGGCATCTAAACCCTGCGGTTAAAATCCAGCTATCTAACCTTTAGACTGCTGCTGACCCCGTCATGACCTTAGTGACTGTGCACAGCTGCCCTGTTTCTCCCCTCACATCACTAATTTCCATTTTAATTTGTAGAACCGTTCGATAATCCTTCGCTGCATCTTAAACTGCGGCACTTCTTTCCTTTTTCATCTCTGTACCTCTTTGTTTTTCCCTCTCTACTACCCCCAGCTTCTCTCTTTGCCTCTACATGATTACATAAAAGGGTGTAGCTGTGCTTGCTTCCGCATAAAGCCCGGACTTCTTGCACATGACCGTCTTTGCAAAGAAAAAGAAATGGGTAAAACAAATGCTTTTCAGTGCTTCAATGGAACTGACGCTGTATAATCTTGAGTTACATAAGTCAATAGCAGTTGTGATTAAGATCACTGTTCTCGAAAGTGTTGACGCCTGTCACTCACTTTCTTTAAACATGAATAAAACTTTCAACTTGGGTTCATTTCACACTGTTCGCCCTCTCTGCTTATCTGCTGAAGTTATGTATTTTTATATATTTTTTTCTACTTTTTTTTATTTTTATTTTTTTAATTTTGCTATGAAAGTGTTTGGACAGAACTGAAAAATATTCCCTCATTTTGACATTAAATGTAGTGATACAAGCCCAGCATGCACTTATAATAGTATGATACATAAAGACTGTTACTCTGGCTGGTCCCTGTGATGGAGGAAACTGTTGTAAGTGAATGCACACTGCACTGCGGTGAACCACTGGGTGTTAACCAGGCTCCCTCCTCAGTCACGGCAAGCCACCACAGCCTGAGGGCAACAATTGATCAGAGCGTTGTATGTGTGCATGCATTTGTGCCTGACTGCGTTTGTTGGCATATGTGGTTGCGTATGTATGAAGGTTTGTAATTGTTTATTATAAACAGCCTGAGACTAAAAATCACAGCATTTAAGATATTTCAATGTATTATAACATAAAGTAAGAGAAGTGACACTTAAATTAAATCACCGTCTCTAAAATTTAGTCTGTGTGACATAAATTTAAGAAGAACTTGTTTTTGGTCAAGGTCAGAAACAGAGTGGAGTTAATGGAATGAGCCATGTAGGTGAACTAATAATACATCTGGAGCGAGAGCCAGTTTGCAAAATTAAATAGAGACAAAATGCAATCAGACATCTCTCAGAAAGTATAATATAATCCAGAACTAGACAGAATTTGAATGCTAGATGCAAATTTCAGGGGAGACTGGGGTTGGCTGGCACCCTTTTCACATTCTGCCACCTTTCTCTGGCATAATTTATGTTAGAATATTCTAACCAGCAGCGACTGCAAGGTTAAGGTCTCAGCTTTAAATATATGTTTAAATGTAAACAAATGTCATCTAAAATCAGGTGATTTGAGATTAAAGTCACCTTGTCCATTTGAACCAACCAGCCCCATCAGGGTGTTGGAGGGCACAGTGTTAAAATGCTATAGCGACAAAAAAAGAAGCAATCAATAATAACAATTTGAACATTCAACTCAAAAAAGAACCAGACAATATGAACATTTCATAGAATATTTACTTATTTTAAAGACAAGTATTTCATCAGTAGAAATGTCTTTTGAAGTGATCGTAGATAATTTGCGTATATGAGTACACAGATTGTAACCTCTCCTCTCTGATAAATGTCCTAATCTCTACCGACTATCTTTTCACAACCCGGTCTCACTCCACAGTCCTTGAAATCCGGCGCTTGGGCAATGACTTCCTGCGTCAGTCGTGATAAAAAAGGCGTCCTTTCATGTCAGCATGGTACGCAACTTTGTCATTATAGTTTAACGGTTGGCGGCATCATTTCCTAAACCTAACCACGGTTGTTAGTTGAAGAGAAAAAATGTCAATTTGCGATGTTGTACTGACATAAAGCATTTATTTTGAAAGAGACTGTATGTAAACGATACATTTCCTGTGAAAACGGAAGTGTATCTTGAAAGAAGACAAACCATGTAACAGGCATAAGTTGACACGACATCCCAGAATGTCAACAACCAATGCACCCAGGGTACCTTACATGTCGTATGTGGACGTGGAAAGTCCATGACCAAATGCTGATATGTGACGAGATTGGAGTGAGAATGTGTTGCCAGAAAATATAAACATTTAAAAGAACATCTGCCAATTTTTAAAACAACATTTTTAAGCAATTTATCGGTAGGAATGTCTTTAGACGACCTGGTCTCCCTCCGAAGTCATTGAAATCTGGCGCTTGAGCAGTGACTTCCAGCTTCAGACACTGACGAAAAAAGCCATCCTTTCATGCTGGCATGATACGCGGCCAGTAGCTGTTATAGCTTAACAGCACCCAGCGATGTCAGAGGGAAACGCAGTGGGACAACATTGAAAGTTAAGGCGACGAAAGTTTGAATAGGGCAGGTGGGAGGGGCGGTGGATGGGTCCAACAACCAACGACCATCAATCGGGAGGGCAATGTTTGCTTACCCATTAAGACTGTAAGGTCAAACCCTGTTCTTTTTTCCTAAACCCCACCAAATGCTTTTGTTGCCTAAACTAAACCACATGTGTGTTGGCAAAATGTAACCATGTGCCTTTGTTGCTGAAGGAAAAGAAAAAATGTCAGTTTGCCTGGTACTGACATAGTGCGTTTATTTTGATCTCGCTGCCATCACTCATCACAGACCTTCAAATCTTATATCAAAATGTAGCTGCTTCCTTTGTTTAATAACTAAAAGTGTCTCTGTCTAATGCAGTTTTATACCACATTCAGTCCACAGACCACTTTTTACCTTTGATACTATAATATTAAATGTTACTCTTACAAAATTAGTAAGTGACTTCCAGATGTTTTAACACAGTAGATGAGTGCAGGTGAATGAAACAAACATTTTGATGTCACATTTTTGTCTCTGTGACCTTCACATGACCAGAGAACTGCTGTGTGCCAACTAACCCCGGCCTCTCCTAAACAGTAATGTGTCTGTGTGTAACAGAAAGAGAGTGAGAGGTGGTACATTAGGAAGTCAAACATCAAACATCCACAGGTCAATAAAACTAAAAAGTGTGAGCACACTCGGCTGCCTGACTTCCAGGACTGCGAGCTGAGTGTGTGTAGTTGTGTGTGCGTGTGCGCGTGAGCGTCTCTCCTGATGAATGAAGCCTGACTGCTAGTGTAAACAATTGAGATTAAATTGTGACTTGTGGTTGTTGTGTGGCCACTTTTCTGTAATAATGTGCTTTTCACTGAGCTCGCGTGCATATGTGTGTGTGTGTGTGCGTGTGTGTGCATGTGTGTGTGTATTTGCTTCCTTTTGTTTGTCTGCTGTGTGCGTGTGTTTGACTTTATGTGTGTGGCAGTGTGGGTTGAGTGGATCTCTCTTTTCACCATCACCATTACTGCATGAAAGACCTGTCACTCTGTATTAGCTCTCTTCAGCTCTCCCTCTCCCCTCTGTGTGTGTGTGTGTGTGTGTGTGTGTGTGTTTGCATGTGTGTGTGTGACAGAGAGACATAGAGAGAGGGGTGAACTGGGCAGCAAAGCCATTTTAAAGCTATTGAAGGTCATTGTCCGCTCAGTTTTGTGCAGCAGCTCCAGCCACTGGCTCCATTGTTATAGATCTATGACATAATTCAGTCTGCATGACAAACACTTACTGGAGACTGAATAATTTTTACAATCACAGTCAGTCATCACTTTTATTTTAGGGATGCTACTGAATTTCTGTCCACACTGATGCATGAGTATTGACCTGTAGATATTTCATGATCTCTCTGTCTCTCTCTGCAGGGCTGCGCTCGTGCTGCATTTCCCAGAACTACCAGCGCGGCCCCCATCATCATCATCATCATCACCACAGAGGAAAAGTGTCCCAGTGGCGCTCCATCGAGTCACTCTCCACCATAAAAAGGGAAAAAAATCGACATCAATAACACACACACACATACACACACACACACACACACACACACACACACACACACACACAACACACACACNACACACACACACACACACACACACACACACACACACATATAGTATATATATATAGCTATATAACCTGGCCATGGCTGGTAGGCTACTTACAACCGCACAGCCGTGCGCGCGTGCCACACGCTCCAATAAGCACATCCAGACCAATTCTCTCAATATGAGAGAGAAGAGACACAGAGGGAGGGAGGGAGGGGAGATGATGATGATGATGGGGGGCTTTAAAACCCTCCGCCGTGCTCTTGCAGCGCAGCATACTGTCGTAGATTTCATCTTGTGTCGATTCTGACATTATCCGTCACCACTCACATCACTGAGGAGTTTTGGTGGGATGCGACAAGTTGCTTGCGTCGGGCTCGGTGTGGGAGAAATAGATAGAGGAGCAGACAGGCAGGCAAGCAGGCAGGCAGGCAGGCAGGCAGGAGAGCGCTCGTCCAACCGGAGGGGAGGGGGGAGACGCATTCTCCCCGAGTACACACACAAGCAGCGGCCACATCCACTGTAGACAAATCCGTGTTCAGTGACGTGTTTTGTATCAGCCTTTTTTTTTTTTTAATGCAACCCTTTTTCCATCACTGGCTGATTTAAATTTAACCAGGAATTGAGAACCAAGTCCCTCGCGTGCTTCTTATTTATCAACTCTATTCATCCCCCTTTTCTATTTATTTATTTTTGCCTCGATAGACCCGTTATTCAGCTCATCCACCGTCCACCCCCTGTCTTCTTTTTCCCTCCATCTCCTCGCTGGGAGTGCGACGCGCTGCGAATATCTGAAATTTAAAAAAAAAAAAAAAGCCTGCAGGTAAGACCTCTCCAAGCTTCTTTGTATCATCACAATAACACTGTTGTTTGTTACTTTGCAGCTTAATGGATACACAGTTCATTCAGTGTCATTTACACGCCACATTGATTTGTTTCACGTTGCCTGCAACTTAGCCCACTCCTGACAGTGTGGACTACGGAATTTACTGGCAAAAAAAATAATAATGATAATAATTCTCAGACTTGTGCCACTTCTCTGATTAAATGCTGATTGATAATTTTCCCACCTATTTCCGCGGGCCTATAATTAGCGACGGCAACGTCTATTATGCAAATGAAAGCCTTATAATAGCTCGTTTGAAGCTCTCCCTGCATCCGCACCGCAGGTGTGGGGACTAAAATATCTGTTGTATGCGCCGAAATGGACGCACACTGAGGAGTGATTTCTGCGGATGTGGATGTCTTAATGTGTCCCAGTCCACTGACTTTTCTCTGTACCGGCCGCTTGATGCTAGGCGTCCATTTTCCACCGTGTAGCCTATGCAGGCAGGGTGATGTGTGTAGCCTACTCTATTAATGAATGCACCGCAGTCCGCATCACTATACTTGAGCTTTGCACGCTCTCAGCACCGAGCTTGTAGCCTATGTGTCTAATCAGTGGTCTGCACAGCTTCTGCCGCTCTGCTGCTGCTGCTGGACTCCTCACAGCGCAGGGCCAGCATCTTAGCTTCGTGTTGGACCTGGGCCACATCATGTTATCTGATGCGTTATGAGATTCGTTTTCCTCTCAGCCACACTGTCTGCTCTCACTGAGCTCTGACAGATCCAGAGGTAAAGGGCACCAAACATCTGGCACCTTATCAATCATTCATTTTTCATCAGAGCTCAGATCACATCTGGGCTAAAGGTGGAGTGAAATGTCTTGTGATTTGGAGATGCTAAAGGAGTGTGTGCACTGCAGCATTCAGGAGTCACCATGCACTGATAGAAAAAACAAGGTAGTGAGTGAGTGAGTTATACCTGTCTCCACTGAGGCTGCAGCCCATGACAGGTGCAGCTCTGAGTGATTATCGTCATGTGAGGTGAAACAACCAAATGTGGTCACTTGCAGTTATCGCACAAGCTTTCCCCCCTCTGAGCTGAGCTTTTGATTTAGGTGCTGCATCTCCTCAGCACGGGGACTGGCCTTTTTTACAGCAGCACAAGTGTCTATCAGCAGCACCTGCTCCTTCGTGGTTGTGATGCAGATCTAACTTGTGTAGCTCTCAGTGTCGCAGGGATGAAGCTGAACTTTTTACATTTACATCACACTTACCTGTAAAGTTCTGGTGTTGATATGTGGGTGGTGATTGATAGTTAAATAGTAGTTTTTGTTTATTATTTTAATAATTACATGAAATTAGTGAGCATATAGTTGTTAATGAGAACCTTAAAGGTGATTCTGGAGAAACACTGTTGATATTTAAACTCAAAACCCGAACAAAGACACCCCTCCTTTCAGTGCTCGCTCCACTCATATCTAACACATTATCATCCCATCCCGCCAAATACGGATGCTTGGTCAGTGGCCCTACATGTCAAAATATGGTGTGCTGGTTAACTTCCTGGATGTCCAGGGACAACCTCTCAATTTAGGCTCGATACGTGCATTGTGTCTTTTCAAAATGCGCTTCCGTTTTCACAGGAAATGTCCAGTTTCTGCTTGTTAAACCCGTAGTTTTTAGGTTTACTTCCTCAAGTTCAGGCAGCAAAAGTCTGTGGTTAGGTTAAGAAATAAACATCATGGTTTGGCTTAAAATAAGTACAGTTGTTACCAGTGTAGTGTAACGTCACGTAACATACGTCATTAGCATAGCACACTACTAACACTACACACTTCACACAGGAGAAAAACAGCAGTCTCTCGGGTCAAAGTCCAGAGTTTGTTTGACCCATCCACCTGAGCTCCCGACCACCCTAGATGGACTTTCTTGCACTTTATACTAGGGTAGTTGCAGTGGTCGAATTGTTCATTTTTAACAAGGGGGATGCAATGTAGCTTTGATTTTTTTGTGTGCACACATCATCAAATATGACAGCACAGATGTGCAAAATTAATCAAGATAAAGAAAAATGGCATGACCTATACCTGCTGCCTTTAAAAACACAAATAATGCAGTAGTATTGCTATTGCAATACAGACAAAAAACATTTTAGAGTATTCATAAGAGTAGCTCTGACATAGCTGTGAAAATTAATCTTAGAGTCACTCTTATCCTATAGACATTTCCTTAGCCAGTTATAATTTCTCCTAATCTGTGAAGCCTTGGGCTGATAATTGGTGCTGCTGTCAGGTCCCTGTCCTGATACCTGCCTGGTTTCTCCCTGTCCCTCTTCTATCTATTGCAATAATATAGATAATAAATGCGCAAAGCAAAATTTAGAAATAGAATTAAGAATAGTAGTGGTGACATAGCTGTAGAAATTAATCGCACAGTCACGTTTATGCTATAGATATTTTCTCTCAGCCAGTTATAATCTCTCCTCACCTATGAGAACCCTGCATGATCATCCTTGCTGGCCTCTGGTCCACTGTCTCCTCCCTGACCCTGCTCTTTATATTGTGGCAATAAAGATTAAAAAAATATGTGGAAAGCAATAGTGAGCACAAGTTCTTATTAAGGAGGAGTGGGTTTATTCCTAGCATGAAACTAGCTAACAAGGTATTTAACATAGGTAACAATAACATTAGTGTTCTTGTTAACTAGCTTAACTTGATATATTGGCATCTATTAATTAGGCATCATTTAGCTAACATTATTTACATGCAACAGCATCACTCAACTTACACTGGTTGTTTGGAAGAAACTGTACAAGGTTTTTTGCTTCTTGCTGGCTGCTTTGCTGAACATAGTTAACACTCATCAGCACTGCCCAGCAGCACACGTCATGTCTGTGTGGATTGACTCTGATCACAACATGACAGCATGTGTATGCGCCTTCTCATGGTGCGTTTAAAGACAGCTCGGAAAAACACGTTACCACATGTTAAAAACGAATTGGACGGTGCTCGGAAAAACACGTTACCACATGTTAAAAACGAATTGGACGGTGGTAACGGCTGTAAAAAGTGCAGGGGACGGAGGGCACAGATACGGGAAGTGCGGTGGACATGTCCCCTGCGTCCCTCCCTCAAATTACGTCCGTGCCTGCACACACAGATTCTAGATTAACAAGGGGGATGCTTTTTGGTCAATTTTCTAACAAAGGGGAAGGCATCCCCCCTCATCCCCCCTCAATTCAACCACTGGGTAGTTGACTGCTGCGTCAGAAATACAGCCACCTGGTGTGTATCATGCCACGGCTAAGAGTGCCTATGTGTTTCAGGGTATGCCGCTGAGGGCCACTTTGTTTGTTTCCAATTTACATAGCCAGAACTGTGTATGGACACATTTTGTTTCAGCGCACACACAGAACGTAAAGCTAGCGGGCCGTGAGGAGATTATCCACTGAAGAAGTGTACTGGATTAGAATTGCAGACTGCAACTCAGCAGACATATCGTAAAACGTGGAGTTCATAAAAGTTATTTGAACTCTAATTTGCAAAATTCCGACAGAATTCCGACAGAATTCCGACTTTTCATGGCGGTATAAATAATAAGTTTAATGCTTACACATTATTGCACCTCAAAGGGCACGTTCGTCCAACTTATGTGCAGCGATACATCAAATATGTTCCAAACAGGGATGAGATAGTGTAATTTTTTTGTATCATAGTGCTGTCATTGGCAGCCGGCGGCTCCATCAATCATTGCCGAATCTTTCATTGAGGTATGGTTGGTCCCGCCATCTGTGGGTCACACCCCCTCAGCCCCTCCTCCCACGTGGTAAACACCGTCTGTACTATGTGTGTTACGTGTGTGTGGCCTTGATGATTGCCTCTGTGCATTTTGGATTACATTCAAAACCCCTCAGCCGCCTCTAAGATCTGCTGTTTACGCTGTAAGGTGACTCATTGCAGTCAATACTTGTGTGTAGCCCACACAGGCTCTAGTTGTTTTTTATTGCTGGCCAAATCATAATCATCTAATGCATGAGCGGTCCAGAACAATCGGAAGGAACGTCTGCAACTTCTGAATGTTTCAGCTTGTTTCGCCTCGCTATTTCTCTCTTATTTCATAGCTGGTTGGCCGTTAGCCGTTCATCTCCCTCTTACTCTCTGTTCCTCTCTCTGAGGAGAAGCGATTCTGCAACCATCATCACATCTGTCATGTAGCTATTGTTCAGAGGATCAATGCCTTTGCTGCAATTTTCTTGATGGTCTACAGGCTTCACAATGTTCCCTCCTCTCTTCAGGGAGCTCAGGAGGATACCCTGCATTGTAAGAGAGGAACAGACTCAGATGGCTCAATTCAAATATGATGTCAGCGTCCCAGAACGGTCTAATTATCAAAAAACAACTGTTCAATCACATAAATGTGCAGCTTCTGTTCCTGCAACAATGTCAGTAAGACAAACCCCTTTATATTTACCGTGCTTGGTAAGTCAAGTAAATTTGAACCGACGATTGTACTTGCAAATTAAACACGGGCTTCCTGTATTTGCTGATTCAGTACACAACCTTGCTTATAATTCCAGAGAGCAGAGGCTTTTATCCGAGGCTTTCTAATTGACTCCTGTCTCAATGGCTGTGACCCATGCATCAATTAACCTCCAGCTTTGGTGTTTTTAAGAGCTTCGCTCAAGTTAGCGCAACCTCTAAGAGCAGGCCTGTAAGAGCCTGCGATTGAACCATATCGTGTCAGTGATATATTGTATGCAACCTGTCTGTGCAGGGGCATGCAGTGTAAACATACAGCAGACACACAGTGTTAGCATGTCTGACAGGCGAGCGATCTCAATGGACCAGAGAGACACAACATGGGACCTTTTCATTCACTACAACAGGCTGTAGGTGTGTGTGTACACTGTATACTATACAGCAGGGACACTGAACTTACTTTGCCTGGGGGCCACTTTTCCAAAAATGACTGGAGGCCAGGGACTAGTTAATAAACAAACATAAATAATATATAAACAGTTAAATAGTTAGAAAAGCTAGCCTCAACCTCTGCTGCAGGTCCTGTGAACCCTTCACTGGCACTTTTTTGATGAACAACCTCTATTTTGAGGCTTTTTGTTGCATTCAAGCACCTTAATCACATTAACAGTACAAAAAAAGCCCAGTGTCAATCAATTTAATGTCACTGTGAAATCAAAAATGGTCGGCAGGCCACCCAGCACCACTTGTGAGTATCACTGCTGCTATACAGTATTACAAATATATATATAAATTTAAAAAATGAACAAATAAAAATAGGCTAAAGCTCATCAGACAACTGCATCAGCATTTTTACAGTTTCAAGGATTTATGCCAAATAAACCAACAGAGAAGGTCATGTATCACTTTAATATTTAGCTGATGAATAAATGAATTAAGAAATGAAATAGGATTGGCCTAAAACACTGGGAAGAAAAGTAGATTAATTAGTAAGTTGACTGACTGAAAATGTATTCACAACTGACATAAATAAACTCTATTCAATATGAAGACCACGTGATGGAGTTGAAATAATGATATTGAAATAAACTTTATTTTTATAGCACCTTTCAAAACACAGTTGCAGAGTGCTGTGCAATAAAACTAAACACAATTTAAACACAAGAAGAATAAAACAAATAACATGTCATAAAATGTATTCCAGTAAAAGATAAAATAAGGAAGGCCAAAACTAAAATCAAGATAATAAATGGGAAGTAGAAAAAATAAGATAGCGATAAAATAGACAGCTCAGATAAAGTCAGGATATGCTTCCCGATAGAAGTATGTTTTTAGGAGAGACTAAAACGAAGCCAGTGACTCCGACAGCCTTATGTCCACGGGCAGGTCGCTCCAGAGTGTCGGGGCCCTGGTGGCCGTTGAATAAGCTAATAAGTGGACCTTGAGTTGAAGCAATAATTTTACACTTTTAAAAACTTGTTTCCTTGCTGAGAGTTGGATGAGACGATTGATACCACTTTCTGTAGGCTAAATATCAAGCTAAAGCCTGGAGTCGGTTAGCTTAGCTTAGCATAAAGAATGGAAACAGGGGTAAAGAGCTAGCCAAGCTCTGCATAAAGGTCTAAACCTATGAACTCTCACGCTCACTATAAACATGCTGTATCTCATTTGTTTGCAAAAACTGAAAAATAAAAACAAGTTCATGCTTTTACAGGAAGTTACATGCTGAAACTACTTTAAGAAATGGCGCCAAATGGCAGCTAACTTAGCTTAGCATGAAGACTGAGAGTGGTACAAAGTGGCTCAGGAATGAGTCCTATAACCTGGAAATGATTTAGCATTTTAGCACTCCAGGTGCCCTCGTATTGAAGGCCGTGGGTTTTGGTTGGATGCCTGAAATAAGGTCTGTGGTTAACACAAGCTTCAGAGACTTTCATGATTTGTTCTGCGACATAAAATCATCAGTAAATGGTTGCTAACAAGTGGCTAAATGAGAGCGTCATCATGTAGACCACGACATTACAGCCTGGCGACTTTAAGTCATGCAACCAAAGTGTAGCTTGTTTGTAGCCTAGTGTTAGCTTTGTATTTCTGGCAATTGCACTTACAGTTCAGATATGGTGGTGTTCATTTGCGAAGATTATCTTGCTAAACAAAACTTGTAAGTAACCTATCATAAACTTTGTTCGTCATAGAACTTAACAATCCAAAATCCAATGGAAAAATCCCTTAGCCTGTTTGCCAGGGGAACCAGGGAAATGCTAACTTCTGCACAGGCCTACAAATACTGTCATCCCTGCAGCACTTTATCGATCTTATCATCTTTTCTCAACAAGTAAATGAGTTAGCCTATTTTCTAACATTCATTTATTTATATTATCTTTAGTTAAGCAAAACTGCTGAACAATTGCCTTCTCACTTTGAGAATTAACATTATTTTCTCAGTTTTAGGCTATATCATTGTAAATTCCATATGTTTGGGTTTTAGAATGTTTGTCGTACAAAACAAGCAACTTGAGGACATCACCTTGGACTCAGTTTAAGTGTGATAGGTATTTTTTATGACATCTAAAGCACAACATTATTAATCATTAATGAAAATAATCTGTAGCTGCAGGTAGCGTGTTGTCTCTTTTCAGGGCGACTGCCTTTTTCGAGTAGCTTTGATATATGCAAATATTCACTTCTCTTCCTACCTTAAGTCTTTCACCTCCGCTGCACATATTGCAGGGTAATGAATTAACATCACACTTCTCTCTGTATAAAAACCAGGAATTAAAGAGCCATCTTGAGTTAGATCTGCTGTCACTTTACTCAGTGAAAAGTGTCGTCTTTATGCATGTGCATGGTTGCACGTGCGCATGTGTTTAAGCATATGTTCATGGGTTCATGAGCGTCAGGTCATCCAGAGACACTTTATTTTGGGAGCCTCTTAGACCAAGGTGTTACTGTCACTGCCTCCTCGGGCTGTTCTGCTCAGACAGGCAGAGACTCGGTCACATGCACTCTGAGGATCGTGGTGGACTCTTCACATGGGCTTAATGGCAATTCTGCTACGCTTTGAAGTGTCTTTTAAAGATGACCTATTTTATGATTTTATTGTCATCATTTTGACAGTTGTGGGGGTTTGAGGCTGCATATGTGCTCGCATGCCAAGGGTTTGTTTGCGTGTTGATCTTTTTCTGTGCACCTGCGTGTGTGTGTGTCTGTACTGGCATGCATGTGAGTGTTTGGAGATGTAAATGTGTGTGTTTTCGCCAGCTGTGGGATCTCAGCAATGAGCTCAGGTGTGTTGCTTTTTCTCATTATTAAGGAGAGAAATCATCTCGGCTAGCAAGAGTCACCGCTCTGAATATTTAGGCATGTTTGCATCAAGCACTCAGAATAGAATACGCTGCTTGTATTTTTAGAGCTGTCATCATAAGTAGGCCTAGTGCATTTTTTTTCTCTTGGTCAAGCAATCAGTATTAGCTTATGTCATTTTTACTAACTACATCCCAGATTCCCTCTCGTGGACATGCAACAGTCAACGCAGTGTGACTCGCTGTTGAGTCACTGTTGTGTATTTACACTGAAAATGCTCTCACATGCCCACACAGGATCACTGCCTTGCACATGTGTGGAAAAACTTATTACAGATGTCATCATTTATTCAACAAGCAGTTTGGTAGTTGATTTATGCAATGAATAGCTAATGGAGCAGCTGCTACAAATTTCAAATCTCCTGTGTGATTTATGGCTGCATTATTGGAGCCACAACTCATTGAGCGTGCTTATATTTTATACGAGGTATTCTGTCATGCTGGGAATGAGTCAGGCAGGTAGATCTGATTACATCTGAAGTTTTCTGACAAGTGAGTGCCTGGTTCCATAATGATCCCTGTAGCAGCTAGCTCCCAAAGCTAAGCCCTTGGCCTTTGTTGCTGCAGTACATCCTGCTGCAGCTCATTGGCCTCTGGCTGGCCCAGAGTCCTCGGAGTGCTGCAAACATACTATAAAAGCTTCACTGTAAGAGTAAGTTAGCTCTGGGAAGCTCAGAATTGTGGACAAGGCAAACATCCTTGTATGTTTTACATCAACCCATATTCGTAATTTAAAATCACCCCCAAATTTTCTCCTCTCTTTAGAATATGCTGCTATCAGAGACTGTACTAACATTATTTAAGTGGTGAGGAGGGCTGAACCTGATGTTTCACTTTGTAAAAGACTCAAATTGATGCAGCACAACCAGATATGGGCTCTTTATTCCTCCCATGTATCTTCCTTTTCAATACCTGGCCCCTACATTTCCCACAAAGCTACCAACTGTTTGGTCTGAGATATTCGGATGTGTTATGTTAGTTGCGACTAATGTGGCCTTGAGCTGCAAGTTTCAAGTAGAGATGAGGAGCACCATGTACCCCAGTTTAAGCCTTAATGCCTTTTAAGGTCCAGTGTGTCAGATTTAGGGGGATGTATTGGCAGAAGTGGAATTAAGTATAATAAGTATGTTTTATTTAGTGCATAAACCCTTGAAAATAAGAATCATAGTGTTTCCGTTACCTTAGAATAAGCTGTGTTTGTGTCTTCAACGATGGAGATCACCATCAAGATTCAAGATTCTATCTACATTTCTATCTATATATTCTATCTAGATTAATCTACAAGATTTATTCTTCTTTTCCCTCTCCTGTGCACCTGTTTGGAAATACACGTGTGAAGTGAAGTATTCCTTTGTTTTTAACCTCCTGTACAAAGAGAACTGAGGGTATTCTAACCAGAAGTTTCAGAGGGTTGCAATCTGCAGTCCTCACCTCTCAATGTCACTCAATCCCCCTAAATCAGGGGTCAGCAACTTTTACTACCACAAAATGAATTCGAACATTATAATGAAGTTAATATGTTTTCCCATAAAGCTGCTAATTTTGCAGCATCGGCGATGAAAGCAAACAACTCTGTCTGCACATTGTTAGATTTTCTATTACCCTCCGAGACCTTTCCTTTTTGGAATTTTCAATCCACAGTTAGCCAAGCTAATGAAACTCTAGACAAACCACTGATACTGAGGTTCGTCAAAATTTAGAGGAAAAGGCACCAGCTGTGGTCGAATGATGCATTTTTTCAGGCTAGACAGTTTTACAATTGGAGAATGTAGGAATTTCTTTAGGACTACAACAATAATAAATGATCATTAAAATGTTAAAGAAAAGACATTTTTCATTTCCATATGACTTTTTTGTCAAACCACAGGGAGCCAATGGATGCGGCTCTGGAGAGGCGGCTTGCCAACCCCTGCCCTTAATCATACATACTGGACCTTTAAACAACCTTTATTGTGGGTCACCAATGTTAACATTGATAAGACCTTGATACAGAGACAACACAGTTATTCTCTGCCAGCTCTGTCTTCTAGAAATTATGTTTACAACTATATTGAAACAGCTAATAACCTTTATGGGAAACGTAATGCCAAGGGAATTATACTTAAAATAATGAGGGTTGTTGCTAATCAATGTACCTGGCAAGTTGCACATTTGTTGATACAGAACATATCAGCATAATGTTCACTAACAATATATTTCAGTTGTTTTTTAACCAAAATAGCAAATTTTGCAATACAGTATTCCCTCATCATGCCCATAGCATTATGGTTTTATTACCTGTTTTATTAATATTTAACCAAAATCACAATCTTTCTCTAATCTTAACCAAAGTGTTTTTGTTGGTTAAACCTAAGACATGAGCCTGGATGCAAACTTGAAGTTCTGGTGTCAACGTCCTGCGCTTTGTACACCCATCATCCTCCCCAACCACCTCCTGCCGAGGCCTGTACAGTGCATGAATGTAGTGTTTTATTACCTGAAAGAATCGTTGTCTCTGAACATAGGCTACCATAGGCAGTGATAACATTGTCACAACAGCATAATTGAGAAAGCAGTTTGGTAACATACAAACATGATTTGTCTGAGACGGTGTTGTGTCCCCATATGGCAAAGTGCACCTGTAAGGTCTCTTTGTTGTAACCATTAACTATACTGCATTAAAGTATGAATTTAAGACAAAAATAAAAATAAATAAATAAAATCCACACTACTGTACCTTGAGCAAAAAGAAAAATTCCAATACCCCTTCCCTCCCTTTTTTGACCCCCATCCCCTGCCAATATTTTTTGCACCGTCCCTTACTCTCATCCATTTATTCAACTCTCACACTTTCTTTTCTCTCGCCCTCTTGTTCTTTCACGCTCTCCTGCGTTCGTTCCCCTCGTTCCCCTCTTTCTTAATTATTGGTGGAAAATAGAAATTACAGATAATTAAATGACAATTATGATCTCCTACTCAGGGGAGTTTTTGCTGAGGGGAATAACTTAGTAGGTTATTGCTAAGGTCATTCATTAAATACTGGAGTCAAAGAACACACACACACACACACACACACACACACACACACACACACACACACACACACACACACATTAGATACTGCATTTTCAGGCCTTGGAGATAGTGTAATCCCTTCTGGCCATGTATTTTCCTTAGGGAGACGCAGTATGTTGATAAGGTTGGAAGGTCATACTACACACATACACGCATGCGCGCACACAATCACACTCACTTGTTTGCTTGCACATACGAACCCATGATGTATAAATAAGCCACACTGTGGTGGTGTCATTTGATAGTTTACATAATAAGGAGCCTGAACGCAGAGATACGAGGCTAACTGTCTAACTGAGGGGAGCTGAGGGGAACATTACTGGGATTCAATAAGATTGGACTAGACCCATCCTCAGATGCACTGGAGAGGAAATGTGCACACACACACACACACACACTCACATAAAACACACACACACAACACACCATCTCTCCTTCCATCTCTCCTTCTGTCTCTGAGGCAGCTCTGTTTTGGGTCTCACAATGCAAACAGGATGTAACCTATTTTGATCACGGTGCCATATTGCATCATCAAATATTAACAGACTTGACTGCACTGCATTATGTCTGCTAAATAATGTTTGTTGAATGTGTGCCGCTTCATTGTATCCTCTTTTTTTTGGCGGTTATTCCTAAAGAAAAGACACTGACAGAGTGGTTGCTTCTCATTCTCTTTTCAGCAACTGATGTTTTGTCTTTATTCATGTGTGACTGTGTGTGTGCACGTGCGTGTGTGTGTGTCTGGGAGCATCTGTGTCACCGTGGTCACACACACACACACAAATCTATTGATAGAGCATTAGCGCACTGGTCCGTCTGTGTCTGTCTGGGTTTCACAGTCAACACTCATGTTAGTGATTTGAAATATCCCCCCTTGTTTCTGCCTCTTTATTTCCCATCTCTGCCCTCTCCCTGCTTTGCTCTCTCTGCCTCTTTCTCCCTCTATCTCTTGCCTGCCCCACTACCCCCCCACCACCCCACCCCCCCTCGCTCTATGCTGATCCAGACTTTGGAATTCAATGTTGCTATGGTAACAATGTCGGGTTGGTCCTCTCTGCCTCCCCCTCTTGCTCCTCTTATTCAGGCTAGATGCAGTACAACTCGCTCTGGAGTCATTCTGTCTTTAGCCCGTAACACTGTCACTTATAATTAACCTAATCTGTGTGAGCATCGCTCCAATATGGTCCTACAATATTTAAATAAAACATCTGTAGTGCAGAATGTGGAGGTGGTTCGTGATTAGTCAATCAACAGAAGATTAATCTGCAACAAGATAATACAGTCCTGCTGGCATCTCTGTGAGGCTGTAGTTAGGTACAGCGGTGCTTTGAGCTAAATTCTAACATAAGCATGCTAACATGCTCATGTTTACCATGTTCACCATTTTTGTTTAGCCTGCTAGCATGCTAACATTTGCTAATTAGCACAAAACACAACTGAGGCTGATGGGAATGTCATTACTTTTGCAGATATTTGGTCTTGAATCAAAGACAGATGTGATTTTGATCTGGTGATGGCAGTGGATGAAAAGTCAGAGCATCACTGAAGTTACCATAAAGTGCTGACAGGATGACGTTGTATTGTAGGCTGTCGTGGAAGTTAGCGTTGTCCTATTCCCTCGAGAAACTATGAGTGACATACTGTATATGCATGCAACCCCCGCCATTTTACGTAGCCTTGATTCAGTATACCATGCAGCTACGTTTTATTACAAATGCAAAGTTACTTACTCATCACTGCATTCTTTATGATTTCGTGGGTTGGACATCACTGACCATTCGCAGACAACAGCACTGGTGTATTTTTATCTATAAATCGATACTGGGCAAACTTCCGGCCTACCTCTGCACCCTTCTGTGCGTCAGCTCTGATCATCGATGAATTTAAAGGCATCATAAAGAATGTGGTGATAGAGACATGTGCTTGTTTTTCTTGAGAGGCCACTTTGTTTGAATAGTAGTTGTTTTATTTGTATTACATGTTGTAGTAGTTGCATTTTAATGTGTTTTGATGGCAATCTATCCAGCAGTTGTATATTTATTTCACCAAAAGTCAAACATGTCAAGGTAATGGTAGCAAAATCACAGGGATTAAACCTCTGATGACTATGAACGTCTGCACAAAATTTCCATTGCAATCTATTAAATTGGTGTTGAGATATTTCAGTCTGACAGACCGACACTGTCATGGCTACAAATAAAAACTCCTCCCCAAAATCCCCCAGTGCCAGCTTTTCAGTTGTGGAGCTTCACTACTATTTTTTTTGTCTTTCAATTCAATTCAATTCAATTCAATTCAATTCAAAGAACTTTATTTATCCGTTAGGAACTTCATTTGTGCAAAGCATCAGTGCATGTACAGTTCACATAACCAGCAACGCAACATAATATACCGGTACAGTTCACATAACCAGCAACGCAACATAATATACCGCATGCATTCAGCAAATACCAATCAACCATCAATTAACAGTCAAAAATTGGAGAGAAGAAAGCTTGCCAGCACAATCAGTACATGATGAATAGGTAATGATAAAAACAATTGTTAAAAATATGGATAGTAAATAAATAAATAAGATAGTAAATAAATAAATAAAAGCAATCCATGGTCAAGTTAAAGGAGTGGTGTAAACAACCATGTAAATACATAAATCAGGCATTCATGAGCCATGTTCAGGATATTAGACCTAAATTAAAGATATAGAGGTTTTGGAGTGTTAGTTGGACAAAAAGTAAAATTAAAGACACCATCTCAGGCGTCCTCAAAGTGAATCTGGCAGTATAGTTTCAGTGTTTTCTAAAATTTTACAGATCAAAGATTAGTTGATTAACAGTAAAGCGTTGTTCTCATTCAGTTAACCTTTTGTTATGCACGGCAAACCAAGAAGTGCAGTTTACTTTCTTTTGCATGGGAGCTCTGTATACAGAGAACATTTACTAGGAATGCACCTAACATTTATTTTCATTATCAGTTAATCATCATGACTCACGATTAATCATTTGGTCTATGTAATTTGATTAATTGGTAGAAAAATGTTAATTACAATTTCCTAAAGACCAAGGTGACATCTTTAACTACCTAAAATACATGACCCAATTAGTTATCTACTGAAAAAGCTAATGAGATTTGAATGTAGTTAAACTGTTAATTTAACTACATGTACTGAACTTACATACTCAGCTGTCTCATTTTTCACTGACAGAGCACAGAGAATTAAATGCACCAGTATTAGAGTATATTGATGAACTATTAATTTACCATTCCTGTAAAATTAGCCTATATACCCATTCAAGGCTTACAGAGAGTTAAAACCTGTTTTTGACTGCATGTGAAGTACATGGAGTCTGCTAATTTAAAATGATGCAACAGCAGTCTGTTAATTTCGTAGCCCACTTGTTTGTTTGTTGGTGGTCTGACGGAGGCATTGATTGTATCTGCTGTTGTGATTGTTGGGCCAGTGGATGGGCCGTGGGAATTTTAGAGGTTAAATTGCTAGTTTGGTCAAACTAACTTTTCAAAACTTACTTTTTTTACTTAGATTAGATTTTTTACTTAGATTTACTTACTTAGATTACCAATTGGCTATCACACCAGACAAAGAAAAGTAAATCCTAAGGCAGAATTTATACTTATGCATTGAATTGACGCTGTAGCTACGTAACCTACGCTGAAGCCTGTGGTGGACCTCCCCAGAAATGTAACTATACATTGCGACGGTGCAGACCTTTATTTTTGTTGCTTAAACCATTTCCCTCAGTGGAAACAAAGCTTTTACTTTAATTTCACAGATAATAAACAATAAATTGTGAAGAAAGCCTCCATAAAAATATTATTTTAAGTCTTGTGTGTGATTTATCCTGGCTTCATATGAGCATAGGAAATCTCTGCTCGTCGTTAAGCTAATTTATACAATGTAAAATGCCATAGGCTTGTGCTAATAACGTTAGCATGTTATATTTGTTTGAAAAACATGTTTAGTATAAGACAGTTGTTTTGTCAGTGAACCTTGTGAGTTGTAATGGAGCCGAATTTTGTAACGTTAGTTTTGTTAAATGTTGCTGTTGTCCCTGGTTTTATATGAGAGGTGGAAAAGTTTGCTAGATGCTAGGATAATTTATACAATGTAAAAAGCTATTATTAAGCATGTTGCATTTGTGGGAAAAATGTGTCCAGACAAAGACATGTGTTTGTCTGTGAATGCTGCGAGTTATAGTGAAGCTGATTTGTGTACTTGTGTTTGAAATTGTCTCCATTAAGCCATGTTTAATGTGTGTTTAATGTGTGTTTTGAATCAACTAAACTTTACAGCACTTCACAGAACCCCCGCTGCTGACTGGTGTTTTGGAGGTGTAACTGCAGAGTGGAGTGACACGTGTATGCCACGTTTGTAGGCTACGGCATATCCCGCTTAACTAAGAGACGGTGGAACTAATGTCCTAATGTTTGTTTGTTTTTTGCTTGAAAAATTACTTAAACAATTAATCAAATATCTAAAGAGTTGCTAGGTAATTTTCTGTTGATTGACCAACTGCAAATAAAGGATGAGGATGAAATTAAGGAAGACAGACATCTAATCAGCTTTGAATAAAATCTGAAAACAACAATATGAAATAACATAATTTTATTGATATTGATTAGTTGCAGCTCCTACAGAATGATTAGCCTATATGTCTAATTATTCACTAAACATGTTTATCTTTTTGTGATCATGCCTCTTTTCTTTTCATCTGTAGATTTATGGCCTAATATACTACCACATGAACTAATAAAATGCTGTCCTGTGCTTTATTTTATGTGCTGCAGCAGCAGAGCGGTGACCATGGTGCAAGTTTTCTGCTAGCAGAGGACGGACGGAGAGCGGGACAGCCGTCCAAGACACAACCTCCACCGGCAACAGCTTTCCAGCGAGAAAGAAAGACAGAGAGAGAGAGAGAGCAAGAGAAAGAGGCAAAAAGAGAGAGCACAAGTGCAAGAAGGAGAGAGGGGAGCGGGTGAAAACAGTCGATGGATGCTGTCCGGATTGAGGGGACAGCACGTTCTTCACTGACGAGGAAAAGAAAGATTTCAAAATTGAGTCGAAGGATAGAAACTCGCCGTCAGGTAAGTTTTGAGTGGCTGAGACTTTGCTTCAGTCTTTTTAAATATTTGTTAGAATCAGTTTTACCTGCTGAACAGAGCAGAGAATATCTACAGCAGCATTTATAGGCCACTGAGGCAACTTTACTGCAGCTCACACATGCGCTTGTCAATGTGACGAACTGTATGAAGCTTGATGTGTATGTATAAGCTGCACCTACATTTCCTTTCTAATAAAGACTGTGACAGGTACAAGGTGATCTCATGTTAGATCTGATGTATGTGTGTGTGTGTGTGCGCATGTGTGTGTTTCTGTATTCATCTCCGGCCCTGCTGATACTGAGGGGAAATGGTGTCAGGGTCATGAATATGGAGTACACTGAGATTGGGAGGGTGTGATCTGTTGTGTTTCACATCAGTTCTGTCTTGTTAAGCGAAGTCAGCAGAGTCATTCAACTCTCCTCCAAGGACACATCATAGATCCACTTATGCACCTCCCACATCCACCTCCTCGTCTTTTCTCATCGCCCCCCCTCTCTGCCCCTCACCTCCTCTTGCCCCCTCATCATCTCACCTGAATGTTCGCCGTCTTTCTCAATAAACTGCACTTTGTGTGTGATTGTAAACACCCTCCTGCTTGGTTATTCTATCCTTCCTTGTTATCTAACTCCTCTTCCTCCTCCTATCTCCTCTCTCTGAAGGCATGGTGTGTGAGAAGGGGATCCAGATCCTCCTCACCACCGTGGGGGCATTCGCTGCCTTCGGCCTGATGACGGTGGCAATAGGGACGGACTACTGGCTGTACTCCCGTGCCCTCATCTGCAACAGCACAGCCAACGTTACCCAGGATGACCCCCATAACAAGGACAAGAAGGATCCTGGGGCGCTCACCCACTCTGGACTGTGGAGGATATGCTGCCTGGAAGGTAAAGAAGAAGATGTGGGAGACATTTCAGGTCTATGGGTGGGATTTGGACCGAGGGGGATACACGCAGGAGCAAGTTTGCTGTGGTTGGGGCTGTTGTTTTCAGTGAAAAGGGTGCAGGGAAAGCTGATAAATGGCAGCACAGCTCCGGTTACTTCCTAGCCATTTAGCATTTAATGCAGATCCGAATTTAGTCACACTACCTTCTTGCTTTTTCAGCATTCAGGACCTGAGGGTGAGCAGGGAAAATAACGCTCAACTTAAGACTGAAGACATTTTGGGAAATGCTCTTGTTCGCTTTGTTGCTGAAAGTTAGATGACAAGATTGATACGCTATATGAAGGTAAAGCCAGCAGCTGATTTTGGTGGTCAACTGTCCCATAAAAAAAGTAATCATCCCGTAAATGAAAATTAAATGTGTTCCATATAGAACTGATACAGGACACCCGTCTGATTTGTATTTTTGAGAAACAATTACACACAAATCCATGGTAGAGAAATATCACAGGTTAGACCAATGATACTCAGCTTGTGGCCTGTGGGACAAATGAAAGGGTGACAGGTGGCCCACTGACTAATTAGCAATGAGAATAAAGTGATTCACACAATTTTTTTTTATTATGTTTTGAAATAATAATCACTATTATTTTATTTTTTTCATATTATTATTATTATTATTATTATTATTTTGTAGTTTGAGTTGCCAGAGTTCATTAAAAGCAACTGGTGGGTTGTGGTCCAAAAGTGGGTCACAGGCCCATTCTGAATGAACTACAAGTGACTCACAAACATGTCAAGTTTGTAAAAAATAATTTATTCTTAAGTACAGTGAATTTCCAGCACACAGTTTATATTTTTAAGTGTCATTTCCCGCTATAGAGTGAGTGAATAACGGACAGCTACTTGACAGATACAGTAAAGTAGCTCGACAGCATGGCCAACCTTAAAGCCACAGTGTGCAGGAATTTCTCCCATCTAACACTGAAATCATATATTGCATTCAAACGGATAGCGCACTCTCACTGTTTCAAACGCTTAGTGCAACAATGGTAGCTGCTTTGTACCAAAAAGCTATGATAACATTTATGAAACCATGTTATCCGATACTTCATGGAGTACTCATTCAGGCTCCTACACAGACACATGCGACGCGAGTTGACAAACCCCCTCCTCACCATGCTGGCTGTGTTTACAACGTAGGACTGTTGGGGCGGGTGTAAATCCAAACAAACCAATCATGTCTTGTCTTTTGACAACTGACTAGTGGCTCAACCTCACACATCCCTGTCCTCGCATCACTGCGCCGCTGACAGCTGTTAGCCGCGGGGTAGTAGCGGCCAGCGCCACTACCCAGCACTACTGCAGCATAACAAAGTCCCACTCTTTGAGCAAAATGCAGGATCATGTATATACAGCATCACGGGAGACGGAATAGTTGTCGCCAAGAAAGCGCAAAAGGGAATCAAAAAGGCAACGTGACCGGCAAATTCAAAAAACGAGGGTCAACATTGGGGTAGCCTTTTCCAGGTGGAGGGAGCTGCTGAAGGAGAAAGGTAATGCAATCACAGGCCAGCGCTGCTGTTTGTTGTGCTGCAGTAGTGCCAGGGTAGTAGCGAAGCGCCTCTTGCTCCTCTCCTTCGGTTTCTCAGTCATGCAACGCTGGCCTGGCTCTCAACGAAAACGCCAAAGGCGGGGCTGTATGTCCCTTGCTGGCATATGTATTCTCAAGATGGCAAAACGTTATGGAACCCTCCAGACGACTTACCCGCACAATGTACAAACAAATCCAAAATTCTCCTTTTACGAGAATAAGTCAGATTATTGGTGGAGGTAATAATACACCAGTGATGACATATTTATAAATGCAGACATCATTTTTTGCCAATAAACAACTGAAAATGTTACACAATGTCCCTTTAAGTATGACGCTGAATGTATTCAACGGCGTGGACCTTGAACTAATGATTAAGGAGGAATCTGGACCTCGTTGCGGGACAAGTTGGGAACCACTGGCCTGGACAACAGAGATCGAGCTAGGCTTCAAATGTACTCAATCCCTGTGTACACCTGACCTATGCAAGGCTGCTGTGACTGGATTTGCCTGAGTGAAGACAGCAAACATCAAAAAGTTGAATACAGGCGATTCATTTATTATATATAACGATAAATATAATTAATGTTTGTTTATTGACTGGCTCCTGCCTCGTGCATTTTGCAAAAGTTGCCTCCGGAAAAGCAATTTGAGCATCCCTGGGTTATATTTTTAAAAAATGGTAGTTTTCTTTGTTACGTACATTAGAGACAGTCAGGAAGATTTAGACGGCGACAGGGACGTTGTCGAGGATAAAACAGGCCCACCTGATTGCAAAGGCAGTGATCGACAGGAAGAAGACATCACAGATGAAGGAGATACCCTGGTAGTTTAGCATCAGATGAGACAGTGCTCAGTGTCGCCCCACAGTTTCAGCTTTCGGTGAAGGAGAGTCTTTGTTACCTCGTTGTTTTGGAACAGTCACGTGGGATTGCATTAATAGATGTTGCTTGTGGACTGAAAAATGCAGTTATATTTAGATTTGTCTTAAATGTGGTCAGATGTGTACCTGAATACCTCTGGAGGTGATTTGGCCAATTAGATCACAACCTGTCCTCAATGTGTTTTGGGTGCATTTACACCTGTACTTCCATGTAGTCAAGCACTAACTGATTGCAATCCAATCACCCAAAATGCATTTTAATAAAAGGTGTAAACGGGGTCAATCTTTTCAAGTAACTCTCGGCAAGAAAACAAATAACTTTCCCAAAATGTTGAACTATTCCTTTAAGTGGTCTTCCTAGTCTTAGTTTTCCTCTGTGAGGTAGGAGGTATTGTGTAACATTTGCCAATTTGTCTGCAGAATAATTCAAACACATTAATGTAGAGATGTCTGTACTTAGTCTTTGTTGTAATCACAAACCCGTCTTCCTTCCTCTGCTGTGATTTGACTATTTAACACTCGCCAAAATCGAGTGGGTGGCACTGGACGCTGGAGGTAGTGATGAATCCAACTGAAATGAACTCATTACAGTGGAATGAAAATCTCTTGGCCATGTCAAAGCTTTTAATTGGAAACATATTTTCCGTCAGTCACCATGTGTTGTTGTTTTTTCATTTCGTGTGTTGTTTATTCTGCAAAGCGGGATCAGTGTAAACATTTTTTCAGCAGCGCCCGCCGCCTTTCACTCGACCTTTTGTTGAGAGAGCTGCAGCGTGGCTGTGATATCAGTAATCATATCAGCACCAACATATACTGTGCACATTCTATTCGTACTTGTTAGGCCGCACCGCAGCGACAAGAAAACAAGTTTGCATAATTGCAGTATAATTACACGATACTGAAGCGTAACCCTCACTCAAAATAATCCATTAATCATTGTGTTTGATTCAGGCTGCAGTAATTTAATTCAACTGCTGAAACAAAAGGCCTGCGCTCACCCCGACGCCAATCGTCTTCTCACTCCAAGTGGCGGAAGCTACAGAAACTGGCAGTGGCCATCTCTCAATCTTCGGCTTGTCACCGCAACACAAGCTGCTAATTCATTATACATTACACTGCCTGGCTGACACTCAGCAGCAAAGGCTGGGATGGAGTTAACAGTGAAGCAGCTCCAGCCAAAGGGGTGGTGTGAGTTAGCGATCTGTGCTCACATACAGACTTCTGTCTCCAGGAAAAACCTCTTGGCTCTCCTTATAAAGCATCCCCGGCCCATCCTGGGCTTGGTCATTGTACAAAGCTAATTTGTCCTCATCTCTAAGCTTCCTGATAGCAAAGCAGCCAATTAGAGATAAGCTCTAGCCCTTGCAGCACTGCTGCAGTGCACCCCCACCCACTCCCTCCGTTGCCTCACTCTTTCAGTTTCTCCACTTGCTATCCCTCAGTCTCACTCCCCCAAACACTGAATTTAATCTTTCACTGGTTTCTCCTCCTCTTCCCCTCCGTGTAGTTTCCTCTCTTTCAGTCTTTTCTCTCACATTGTGGTGCAGTAAAGCTGACAGTGTCTTGGCATGGCTTAGAGGTCAAGTATCCTTGATGTCTGTGGAGTATTCAGCCAAGATAGATGCTCAGTAGTCGTGCAGTGATGCAGTGAGGTGTAGCTGGGGTGGAAATGCAGGACATGCTAGCTCTAAAAGATTTATGCCTGTGGGTGGGTGGCACATTATGCTGTGGATAGAGACGTGTCCTGTCCTCCTCTCCAGCCCTTCTGCAGGTTTACTGAAGGTGGGGTGGCACTGAATTACCCGTCAATCATTACTTCCTCTTATGTGTAGGATTGTTTATACAGATAGTGGGAAAGGGGCTTTTAGGTATTCTGCACCCTATGACTGAAATTCATTGTAGAATATATTAAACTAATTTGATTTCTTTGATGCTTTTAAATCAATTTTGAAAAGACCTGGAGACAGAATCGTTGGGGTGTTGGTCAGGGATGCGACCAAACATTGATCTGGATCAATATACAGATTCAGTGATCAACAGTCCCATATTATCTGTGCAGAGTAGAAATATTAATACATATTGTCATCTTTAAGATATGCATTTTTTACATTCACATGATCTGTATGACTATTTCTCTCTAAGTGCACCTTCTTCCTAAACATTCAAACAGTGCTAGCAGCTTAGCATCAGGCAGATAATGACAAGCAGCCAAGAAGAATACTGTAAAGATATTCACTGATATCATCTCATATTGAAGGCAGTACCCTATATTGAATCGAATTGTATCATGGCAGACGTTGTGCTATCAGTAAATATCAAATTGTTGTCTGAAGAATCAATGTCATATCATATCATGATGAAACCTATAATTTACACCCCTAGTGCTGGTGCAGATATGTGGCTTGTTCCGCACTTTGTTCACTGGGATGTTTTATATTGTAGTATAGTCAGGTCTTCTGTCTTGTGTCTGTTTATATGTTTTTATCTTGTGCTCCTGTCTATCTTGGACTCCCTTGAAAAAGAGATTTTTTAACCTCAGTGGGACCTATCCTGGTTAAATAAAGGGTAAATAAATGAAAATATATAGCACATAAATAACCTCCTCTCACAGCTCTGTCAGCTGAAGTCAGGTATCCCTTCATCAACAACATAGATGTGCTAACTGAACTGATTATAAAGCCAAATATTATGTGATACCATTCATTATATAAAGTGGGTATTGTTCTTGTGCACTTTTCATACAATTGCACTCTGAATGTTGGGGTCACATTTGTTCTACTACTTTTGCTTGGAGTGGAGCTCAGCCATGTATCTGCTACCTTCAGTTATCTATTTTAACAATTTATCACTTAGTTTCAGCTTCCTGTTCAACTCTTTCATCCATTACTTGTTGCTAACAGTTTTTAACTTTTCTGCTCACTCACTACATTTTCACGCTCTATCTATCACAGCATGTGATGTTCATGTGTTAAAGCTGACTCAGTATGTGAATTGCTTTTTATCATTTTAAGTCCTAATTATCTTTGAATTAGCTGAGCCACTCAAAATCTTTCCTTGTACCCCCTGGGGTCAACTAGTCGTTAGAATAAATTTTGGCATTGTGCAGTTCTGTAAACCATGGATAGGTTACATTTGAACATTATTATGTAGTCAATATTTTGAAACTTAACATTTCTTTTCCTTTGAACATTGCTGTGGTCAACAAGTGGTTAAGCTTAGACTCAAAAACCACTTATTTCTGGTTAGAAAAAGATCATATTTTGGCCATAAATACCTGCTTTTGGTGGCACATTCTTGGCTGGAATGCAGCAATGTCTCAGTAAGAAACACTGCTTTTGGTGGCACTATCTCTGGTGAAAACACGGTGACAGGTCACTAAAAAACACCCACGTTTGATGGCTGAAAGGCCGCTGGAAATGCAGAAATAACTAGAATACCACCGTTTCTGCTGTTTGTTTCTACAGCTTGGCAGCCATCATGCCTGAGTGACACACCATCCACCTTCCCCTCCACCTCCTGATGACAAAGTTAACTCATACTATGTCACTTTAGAAATGTTGATGCGATACATATAAAACATTTAAATGTGAAGAACATGTGGTTTGCAGAAAGTCACAATGCCACCATTTTCTTCTAGCGACTATAAGACAAGACAAGATAGATTTATCATGAGGAAAATTGTTGTGCATCAGTCGCAGAACAAACAGTGCAATATAAAGTATAGAATATCAGTGAGGTTCAAATCCAAAATATACACAATGCCAAAAATATATCCAGGATAACAGAAGGATCATAGACATGTATGAGAAGTGGCACGCAGCTTAGTCTATACAATACAAAATACAAAGTACAGGTGAGTGTATATGGTTAGTTCATCCATGATTATGTTCATGATATTGCACATTATGTCCCATTATGCTGCATGTACAACACTGGAACCAGTACAGGGTTATTGTCAGAAGTGGGATTGGAACCCACACCTCTGGGGATAACTGCAACCTTGATGCAAAGCCATAGGCCACTCTTTCATCCTGACATCCTCAAGTTGTGAGGATGACGACACAGAAAAAGCCAGCTGATCAGACACTTAGTAGAATTTTATGTCCTAAAGAAGAGCTGGTAGAGACGCAATGTTTAATGTGCAGTAAGTCATTCAGGAAATCAGTGATCGGTCTGAAGGAAATCTGAAAGCTTACCCTAATGTCTAAACAATGACTGTATGAACACCACCTGAACACCACCTGTGCCTGTGTCCGATGACACTCACCTGTATGGCTCAACTGATGTACCTCCGTTTCTTTACAGACCAACCTGTGGAAATATAAGAGCTGTGAGAAAGAGACCAGCTCACCCCACATCTGTCCGTCTCTCCCTCCGTCTGTCTCTTCATTCCATCACCTCCATTCATCTTTCTCACAATCCATCCATCAGCAACAGTGATGTGCTGTCATCATCGTGCGTGCATCCCTCCGTTCGTCTGTCTGTCTACATGCAAGACCCCGGCGGAAGGTTATCTGTCTGCCTATGTGTCTGTATACTCATGTATTTACACGTGTGTGTGTGTGTGTGTGTGTGTGTGTGTGCTGTGCATGTGTGTGATGTTACTAACATGCATTTAGAAGAACCTGTGTGATGTTGTGATCAGTATGTTGAGGTTTATCATCTGGCTCATATGCTTGGATTCAGAGAAAGAGATTTTCAAAGATATGACTGTGTTCAGGTGTCAGTTTGTCCCTCAGGAGGATATTTGCTGTTCTCTTTTCTTGAGGTTACAGTTATGAGTTCCTGTCTTTTGTTGTGTCTGGTCACCTCTGTCTTCTCTCATATCTCAGGAGTAAAGCGAGGAGTGTGTTCTCAGATCAACCACTTCCCAGAAGATGCAGACTTTGACCATGACGGGGCAGAGTACGTCCTACGTAAGTCAGCACTACCATTACTAGACGTGGATGAATGAATGAGAGAGAAGCCTGGTTATAAATAAAACAGAGGAGGAAAATAATGTGCACTGCTTTATTTGAACGTGGTGTTTTTATTGCTGATTCCTCAGAAGATGATCTCGGCAAGAAATAAACATGTGGCATTGTGTACAGAAAGTCAGGGGAGTGAGGGTGCCCTAGTTCGTCCTCAGTGCCCTGCAGTAATGTCTTTCTGCTCCATGATATGCTACATGTGTGCCCTCGTGCATACATAAAGAAAAGCTTGTGTTCTGTTTACAATGTTGCAGAGGCATTTTGCTGGCATTTAGGTGGCATTTCCTCTCCTGTGGCCTAGTTGTCCTAGATGAGAGAAGAGTGTTAATGTGTGTGTGTGTGTGTGTGTGTGTGTGTGTGTGTGTGTGTGTGTGTGTGTGTGTGTGTTTGGCAGACCTGCTGAAAGCACTGAAGGCCACATGGGAAGGGTTTGATTCAGTTGTGTGTCTAGGACTGAGTAATTAATTTCCTCACCAAGTATTATGTGTTTATTTTTAATGAAGCAGCTTTAACCCTTTTTATTTTCTCCATTAATCTCCGTTATTTTTCATCCGTGTATCGTCCAAATCTGGATTAAGTAGCATCAGTTTGTGTTTATTAGTTGTTTTACACTGCTTGCAGTAGCTGCAGCACCAGTTTTTGTAAAGTTTTAATTCTTAGGATCTCATTCGTGGTTGATTTGGTGACAAACGTGTTACCGTAGTAACAGCCAACACAGTTTAATACTACACTTAACACTTGCTCAGCAGCTGCTGTGTCAGCAATAACACAATCTGATGCATGCTGTGCACAGTGGTCGTTTTCACACAACAATACAGTAAAAGTAAAAGGTACAATAAATGGACTTGTTGCCCAAAGAGACAGTTGTCTTATTTTGTAGATGCATTTCTGATGAACGGTGACACTCACATCGTTCATCACACACATTGCATTTCCTTTGACTCTTTCACAATAAAATCCTGTGTTTTGACAAGGCAAATATTTATCTGGGATAAACAAAAAATTGGTTCTTGGTGTAAAGATAAATGCAAATTGTTTTGCAATTCTGTGTTTAGTGAGGCTTTTTTTGCTGTAAATAATGAAATGGTTTGTTTATAGAATCTGTGTTTGCCAAGGACAATGGCCAGTGGTCTGATGGTATATGGACTAAACCAAAACTGCGTATTTTTACAATGATAAAAACTGAGTACATTACAGAGAATTGTGTTGGATATAATTTGTCTAAAAACCAAAGATCTCTGTGTGCTCAGATGAGATCTGGTATTTTACCTCTGACTGTTGAACAGTATGTTAAGGCCCTCACACACCAAGCCGATGGTCAGCTGTTGGTCAAAGTTGGACCACTGGTAAGCTTCTACCACCCTGTAGTGTGTCCCACCCCATTGCCCCTCGTAGGCTGGAATTGGTGTTGGCAACAGCGGTGCCTGTTTGTGTATGAAATCACTCTGATTGGCATACAGCTCAGCGCACGAAAAGAGAAACAGAAGTGAGGAAAGTAAACAAAGAGCTAAAGTCAAGTCAAGAGGCAATGAGACCAAAACAAACTTGTTACATAGGGTAAGATAATTATTATTATTTTGCCACTGAGCTCTTAAGCTGAAATGTTTGGTGATAGTTTGTGTTAATGTTCACTGGCGCACAGTAAAAATGCTTTGTTTTTTAACACTGGATTGTGTTGTTAATGTGCTAAGTGGCTAAATAGCATCAAGGAGGTCTTCTGGTTTCCCTTTTTGAATGATGAATACAGACGACCGCCATCTGCTTGTGTGGAGAGTTATTTCCTCTCACACAGATCGTATGCACTGGTTGACCGTCGGCTGTGGTCTTTGTGGTGTGTCCATGTGCAACTTTTTTGGCCGAGACACGGCGACGTCAGGTGACACAGCAGGGGGCTTTTGTTGCCACAAGGTCTCTGAAGTCAGTTTGGTGTGTCTGGGCCTTTAATTAATCTAGCACAGGAAGATGGATCTGTCCACTTTGCTGTCTAAATGATATAGAAAAGTTCCATTTTGCTTTCTGCAGTCCTTTTTATTATGAACCGCACAATGCTTTGTTTGGTGAGATAAAATTAGTTATTGATTTTGTAAATATGGAAGATTCAAGACTGAAATATCTGTTCACATCTGAAACATACAAATTAACCAGTTATCTGGAGAAAGGCTGGGAGAAAAGAAAGATGGCTCTTTAACGAAATAACATGTAAATGTTTGGTATTTTCTAATGTGTTTATTTTTAATTATTTGTTTGTGTGTTTTTTGTGTTTGATTCATTTCTTTTGTTTTCCCTTTTCTTTTTGCACGTTTTGTTTTGTACATTCAAGACTGGAAGATGGTTGTGAAATAGCAGTGTCTTGTAATCCCATATGGGGTGGGCCCAAGAAGGCACGACACTAAAATAAAGATGGATGAATAATGCAGGAAAAGTTCTGTTCTGACTTTAAGAGAGTCAACAGTAAACAGTGAGACTGATATCAATGAGATGAAATTAAAAATACATGCATACATTGGTATGGTGCCTAGGCAGTTTGAATCCAGTGGCTGGGAATGGCGGACTCCGCCACGAAGAATGAAAACAACTATCACTATTACAATACTTTGGATGGCTGTTGCTGGAAAAAAAAAATGACAACCACAAAAAATATCAAAAACAGGATTTTATGTCATAATCATCCATCAGAACCTGAAGACAATTCAGATTTTGTCCACTGTTGTCTTACATATATCTCTTTTTCTAGTTCCTGCTGTTCACCATTCTTCTCTCCTCTGTTTAGGGGTAGTCAGGGCTTCCAACATTTTCCCGATCCTCAGTGCCATCCTGCTGCTGATGGGAGGGGTTTGTATCGCTGCTAGTCGTTTCTATAAGAGTAAAAGGAACATCATCCTGGGGGCGGGAATTCTCTTTGTGGCTGCAGGTAACTTATGAATACTGTATGTGTATCTGTGTGTGGATATATTTGCTTATATGCATGTGACTGTCTGTATGAGTGCTGGTCTGATGACGGTTTTTATTTTGTCAGTTTAATAGAGGTTTTTACTTTCAACCTTCATCTTGCCAGTTGTCTTAATTGAGAATGTCACAAGTCATCATGTCCAATAAATGTGTTTATTAGTACTGTAAGTTGGTCTGTCTGAGTTTATTTAGCTCCTTTGTAAATACCGTGTCTATGTGCTTCCCTCAGGTCTGAGTAACATAATTGGAGTGATCGTGTACATCTCGGCCGCACTGGGGGACATCTCTCCTAAGAAGGACGAGGATAAGAAGTGGCAGTACTCCTACGGTTGGTCCTTTTACTTCGGAGGCCTGTCCTTCATCATGGCTGAGATGGTGGGGGTGCTAGCTGTCAACATCTACATCGAGAAGAACAAGGAGCTGCGCTGCCGCTCGCGCACCGACATTTTCAAGAGCACCACGCACGCCATGCTCCGCCTGCCCAGCTACCGCTTCCGTCGCCGCTCCCGCTCTTCGTCCCGCTCCACCGACCCTTCCCGCTCCCGAGACCCCTCACCTGTAGGGGGAGGTGGGGGCAAGAACTTCGGCCTGCCCCCCTCTGCGCTGCTCTCCCAGGGCCCCATTTCAGTATCCACCTTACCGAACCCCCACTCTCGCTCCCACACGGCCCTGGCTGGAGGTGACATCTCTCTCTATACGTTGTCCCGCGACCCCAAACTGGGGGGTTTGCCACCCATGTATGGAACGGTGGACAGGGCCACGCTCTACCAGCTCCACAACTGCTTCCCAAAGGATGGAGGGGGAGGGGGGGTGATGATGAGTGGTACACTTCCCTCGCTTAAGTCCCACAACCCTTCCAATTCTTCCAACTCCAACGCGCCGATGCCCAACTCGGTGGGCTCCGGCCCTCCACCCTTCACCTCATCCACAGTAGACAGGGAGCGAGGGATGGGGACTCTGGACAGGCTGAAGGGAGACAGGGAGAGCAACTCTAACACCCTCAATAGGAAGACGACGCCTGTGTAGAGAAAAGGGTGTGAGAGGTGGAGGCGAGAAGGAAGGGAGAGAAGGAGGCTGGGTCGTAATGAAAGAAGGAAGATAGAGAGGAGCACTTTGTTTGTGTGGCTCAACAGGAAATAGAAAGTCAGTCAGACAGACAGACAGACAGACAGACAGACAAACAGACAGGTGAAATGCTAAATCTCTCCCTCCATGTTCACTGTTATTTAGTCTGCTCAATCTCACTGAGAACAAAAAGAAGAAGAGTAATAACAGAGCGATAATAACAACAACAATGAACTTTCACAATAAAACTATTTTGATATTTTAACGTGCTAGAAATGATTTATTTTGTTAATGATCAAACGCAATTAACCTTGGGCTATTATGAAAATGTTTCACATATTTTTTTGTGCAATATTCCTGCTAATTAACCAGATCATCATTAATGTAAAATTGTTGTTGTGATTATTCTTAGCGTTATTACAGGCTAGCCGTATTTGCAAAACACTATAGTTTGGAATGAGAAATTTTGATTTTACTTTCACTCTGATTTTAGATCTCGACGACTTTTACTGTGAATTTCTTCCATGCAGAGCCACTGGGACTGTCAGTGAGCTGTGTGTAACTGTGTCAAAGTGTCAAGCATGAGTGTGCACAATATGTGGGAGAATGAGGGCCTGTATTATTTTTTTTAACCCCCATATGATATGATTTTCATTTATAACATGAAGTCAGATTTGAATACTGTAAATTGTCTTCCAATATTGAAAGAAATGCAACAATAATGTGAGTGACTGAGACAAGCGACCAACTTCATTGTTATTATAAGTCTGAGTTTCCTATGGGCCTCTGTTAGTCTTATTTCCATTCTAATCAGTGTTAACAGTAGTACTTGTAGCTATAGTCGTGTTGAAGATGTTTGTTCTTGGGCATTAACAGAAACCTCTGACTGGAGGAAGAAGAAAAAAAAGAGAAATAGAATAATACATTTGTACAGATTCAGGTAAAGGTTACTGCCTGAGCAGAAAATAAAAAAAACCTAATCATTTTTTCTATGAAGAGTCCCAAAGTGAGACATGCAACTCATCATTTTCAGTGGCAAAAAAAAGTCAATATGTGTATGTGGGCTCAGAGGGTTTAAAAAAACACTACAGAGAAAAACTTTTGAAAAGATACATGTACATTGTAATTTACGCATACGTATATTTGTAAAGTCTATAGATACGTTTTTTCGGGACCACTGTTCAAACTGGGTATGCATTTTGGGCTGTTTTGTTCCCGGTGCCCTCCTTGGACTCTTGCTAGGTGGTTTCATCCGCCAGCCCTTCGCCGCCTGCTCCCCGTGTCCCCCCGCCCACATATTTGGCCACATGATGAGCGTCCCTCAACTTAGTCACATGACCAACAACAGATTGACCACAGAGACGACCTCTTAAACCTCCCCAAAGATTCTTTTCACTGTGCTTCCCCCCTGTGACCGCTGAGTCTGAACTCTGATCTGTTTATGTTGATGAGAATGTAAACACATGTTAACCCCCACCCCCACCACCCGCCACCACCGCCCGTTACTCTGTCTTCTAAACTGTCCCGAGTGACTGCAGATCCGGGTCGAAACCATGGACACACCGCTACGTGATTTAATGAAGAAGCAAAACAAAACAACCAGACGCTTCCAGATTCTTTACGTTTTTCGTTTCTTTGATTTCATTTCAGAAAAAGAATAATGTGATAAAAAACTGCACACAGATAGCATTTATGTGGGCAATATGAATAGTATGTAGTTGAGAATAGATATATCTAGACAAATGATTATGGTTTATCTAAATGTGTGATAAACTTAAACACTGTATTGCACGAAGTTTATAAAAAAAACAATAACAGACATATTCACAGACTGCTGTCTTTTGTTTCTTTTTTGCTAAGAGAGCGGAGCGAGCATATACCTGTGTTTAAAGTGTCCCTCAGCATCTATAGACAGTCTGTAAGTATTGAGATCCTTCACTTAAAGCGACTGCAATCAGTATTTTTGTAATAACAATGTATCTAATGACAATTTGAAAACAATGTGAACAACCCATTCACCTGAATTTTTTTTTGCATTGTACGTTCCCACAGATAAGTGGTGCCATGTCATAATTCTGACATCCCATTATCTCGACATCCCATTATTCTGAAAATTACCAATTTTTCCGAAATCTCAATGTTTCAACATCCCATTGGTCCGACCATGTTAAACCCATTGTTCCGAAGTCCCGTTGTTCCGAAATCTCAATGTTGCAATGCAAAAAGTTGAAAAAGCAAGCAGCAAGGGAAAGCAGCAAGAGACCGTGTTGTCATGTTGTTTACTGTTGCCGTGATGACAACGGTCGCCCTGTTTTGAGGAAGTAGAAACAATGTTGAAAGTTATAATTTTAACCCAAACCATGATCTTTTCCTAACCTTAGCCAAGTAGTTCTTGTGCCTAAACCTAACCAGACCTTAACCATGAAACAGTTATTTTGTTACAATGAAAAATGAGATTTCGGAACAACAGGACTTCGTAACAATGGGTTTAATATGGTTGGAACAATGGGATGTTGAAATATTGAGATTTCGGAACAATGGGTCATTTTCGGAACAATGGGATGTCGGAATAATGGGATGTCGGAATTATGGGCGGACCCCTAGATAAGTTACATTTTCATGTTTTTATGAGGAGGACACATTGAAGCTTAATGTGTGAACAATGTTATAGTTAATGTGTGGTTTGGTTTAGGCAAAAAAAACACTTGGTTATGGTTAGGATAAGATTATTTTTGGCCTGGTTTTAGGGACAAATTCCCCATTGGAAATGCAGCAATGTCTGGCACCATCCCCAGAGGAAAAACAACAGTGGGTCGCAAAAAAACACCCATGTTTGGTGCCTTAAAAGCTGCAGGAAACACAGCTATGACTCACGAAATGACAAATGATGTTGTTGTTTGTTGGTCTCAGGCTGTGTGGTTTCCAGTGAGCTGCAGCTTGGCAGGCGTCTTGCGAAGGTGTCGCACCATCCAAAATCTCCTTAACCTCTGAATGACCTATATCACTTTAGAAATGTTGATATGATACATCTAAAATGTGCAAATGTAACATATTCATGTTTGTAGAAATGTGCTGTGCCAACATTGTCCTGTGATGACTGGGCTGATTTGAAAGTCTGCAGCTCCTCTTGGATTTATGGAGCCTTATAGGGAGTTTCTGCTCACTGTTTAGCTGTCCTGCAACAACTTTACTGTTTTGGTTCACTCTAACTTTTCTCGTAGTGTTGTTGCCAGCCGCAGCAGGCAGCTGTTTTCAGAAAAGAAAAGCTCTGAAAACCTCCTTGAACATCATCTTTGGTCTCTTTGCCCCTACCATAATGTCCATACTGAGAATACCAAGCTAGCTTCTTCAACATACGTAGTATCAAAAGATGATGAACACAGATGAAGCAGTAAAGCTGTCAGATAAATGTTAGTGAAAATTATAATATTCCCCTCAGAGATGCGGAGTGAAAGTACAAAGCTGCAACTGAAATGCTAAAGTATAACTACATTCAGCTTAAGTACAGTACTTGAGTAAATGCACTTTCACCACTAGTCGATAATGCTGTTCATCATCGGAGAGCAAACATTGCTCTTAGTAGCTGCTCTCTCAGCTAATCTTTGGTGTGCTGTGATCCTAAAAGCGTTCGACCTTCGCTGTCAGACCTGAGGCTCATAATATTTGCAAATATATGGGTAGCACCAGATGGGCGGTATTTGTCAAATAGGATAATGAGAAAAGCGACTGAAAGTTAATGCAGTACACTTTTCTGTGACCACCGCCCTACCTGAGCTCATCATCTTTTTTCCCTGATGGGCCCATCTGGTGCCTCGTGCATGTTTTTGCATTATCAATTATAAAGTTTTGTGAAGGTCTGTTTTGATCCCTTCAGGCCCTCTGGGCAGGTTGTGCTTGACCTCAGAGTGTTTATCACTGGTAGAGAGGACAGTGGGAATACGTCCATTGACGATCAAGTTGCAAGAGTCCCTTCAGAGACAAAGATGACACTTCAGATGCATTTGAGTAGAGGGAAGCAGTGTCACATCTTTGACAAGGAGCCTGAGATTCCTAGCAGTGCTCCTGGACCCTGAGGATTAGTTATCTGGAGTGTGTTCCTCTGCTAGTATCATACCTACATTCTAGTTTTAGTCACAGTGATACAGCTGAGATTTAGAAGGAAGGATGAGAGGCTGCCAAAGCAAACTAATATCATCTGCCACACAGGCGTCATGCCTTATCAGAGTTTAGTGTAGCTTAAGATACATATACATTACACTGGCATTATGTACAACAGTCTTGGCTAATTTTACTTTTGATAGCCTGACACTCATCCAACAGTAACAAACCAGTTAATGTTTAAGAAAACAAAAACACAAAATGACGTGACATACAAGAGGCCTTTCCTTTTAGTGCGGTGCTCCACTAACTGAGTGAGCTTTAGCACCACATTTCAAAGCACTATCTATTTAGAGGTGGCCAAGTTTTAATGTGTTGTGATGTCAATGTCTTGCCTTTTATTTTCTGCTGGGTTTGTTGACAGCCTGTCAGCTCACCATGTTCACATACAGAAACATAATGCCCACTGCCCACCCTCTGGTCTCCACTGGTTAGCTAATGTTAGCCTTGGCTGCTCTGCACTGCACACCAGCCAGGTTGGGTATAGCTGGCTAATGGCACCACTCATTTGTGTGTACTGCTGGTAATGCCATGTTGGTGGTGGGATGACACACTCTGGTCTCCCCCCAGGTAGCCCTAGAAAGTAAGCGGCTTTATCTTGTGCCACAAAACCCCTTTAGCATCCTTAATTATGTTAGCATGTCAGGGCTAGGGGTATGGCAGCAGGGCCAAATTCATTCCTATGAGAGTTGCTCAGTGGCGCCTGAAGCCAAAATGGTGCAACTACTGTGTATAAAATTACCCGGATGATTGGCACTGCTTCCGCATTGTGCGGCACACTAGAGACTTATGAGGGACAAGCATGACCAAGTGCAGCCAAGCATCTTACTTCCACCGGCCGAACAGCTAACTTCCAGTTTAGCACTCCGCTAACTTAAGAGCATCAGGGAACCTGTGGTTTTTGCTCACAGGGACTACTTTTAGATACATTTACCTTATTATTTGAAATTTTGGACATGTTTAATATGTATATCCAACATTTTAAAACTATATATATATAAAAGCAAGCGTGACCAAGTGCAGCTCTGCATCATACTTCCACCCACCGAACAGCTATCTTCCAGTTTAGCGCTCCGCTAACTTAAATGGGAATAAAATAATTTAATCTTGTGGTTTTTCTAGACTTTTGAAATGCTATCAGACCAAATGGATCAAATCCTGACAGTGTAACGAGTCATTTGGGGGTGCATTGCTTGGGAAAATGTTTCCACTGATTTACAGATGTCTCTTTCCCAGTGTAAGTCAATGGGAAAAAGTCATTTTGGGCCGCAGGGCTTCACATGACAGACCCCTGAAATTGCAGTGCAACCGTTTGGCCACTACGAAAGTTGTCTTCAAAGCCTGGTGCACTTCCTGGGGGCCTGGGTGCAAAGTGCAGAGAGGCCAAGGCTAGCTAACCAGTGGAGACAGGAAGGTGGGCAGTGGGCATGTTTCTGCATGTCAACACAGTTAGCCAGCTGACTGTCTCCCGCCAGGTCGGGTTGGTGCACATTGCAGTAAACTGAAGAGTAGCAAAATTAACCTAAAGACAGACATGTATTACCAGTAAAAATATTCTCAGCAGTTAACCAATAAATAGTTAACCATTGACATCCAAGTATAGACAAGTGTAGACAAGTATATCAGTAATAACAGCTGATGTTATTTGTTTATCTGTCAAGAAGTCTATGAAGTCAATTTCCATTTACAAACATGCAGCTAGTGGCTGTGCACTGCTTGCCACAGAGTCTCAGTAGAAGTATTAACAGCTATATATACAACCAGGATAGTGTGTCATGTGGATTGAGTTTCTGCCCACTGAGAGTTAAAAGCATGTGTGAAAGTGTGAGTGTGTGTGCAGGTGTCTGGATGCCACCCACTTCCCAGCAGGCTTAGTGTGAGTAGCTATTGGGACATCTCTGATCCAATCGGTTGGTTGTCCTTGTGTGTGCGTGTGGTGCAGAGGGGTTGGTGGAGGTGGAGTGGAGGAGTAGCGACCGGCGAGGTCACCTGGCGACAGCAGGGAAAGTGACGCACTGAGGTCAGGGGTGGAGAAGGAGAGGAGAGATCACAGGGGTATGAGGATAGGCTGGTAATGGGGGTGGGGGTGGGTGGTGTTGGGTCGTGCATAGTTGAAATTCAAGGATAAGGTTTCCCAACCTCTGCAGTGAAATGCATTGCGATGAGCTCTGGCCTAATTATAGAGGAGCGGTTTGGGGGAGGGGGATGTTTGGCGGAGAGGTTAGGAGTCACACTGTGAAGTGGTGAAAATGGGTGAATGTCAAGAGCAGACAGGGTGTCATGTCAGCAAACAAAAGGGTGGCAATTATTTTAGTCAAATCCCTTTAATGAAAAGCAAACCTGGTGCCACATACTGTACACATACATGAGTAGAAATGAGCATATATTCTGTAAAATAGCATTTCCTGATAGAGAGACAAGGTGAGCATCCTACAACAAAAATAAAGTGTATTTACTACCTTAGTATCGCAAATAAAGTGACTGAAGACAGCACCACAAACAGTGACCATTCATACAATATAAACACATATATTCAATTTATGTACAAAGTTGAGCTTATAAAGTGAGTCCATACAATTCTCTGATATACAAAATGGTATTTTAACCACTTCTCACAGTTGATTTCATTCAGCGTACATTCATACCCAAGCAGCATTCACCTAATAGTTGAAAAACACACATCTGTAATAAATAACGACTTGAAGCCTCTTTTTTTAAATCAAGTATTAAGTAATAAAAAGCTTCATAGGACTTATTGCTAGAATATTAAGGACACTCACTGACTGTTGATCAGGCAACATGTAGCAGATATGACAAGTAACTTCTCTGAAAGTAATCAGGACTTCCTCCTCGCTGACTGTTAGCATGTTGCTACAATGATGGTGATACATTGTGATGGTGGTTTAGGAGTTTTAAACTATGGAAGCTCATTTCTGCCTGAAAAAACACGAAAAGTTAAGCATATTAAAAATAAGAAATACTCAGGGTAAGTCTAATTATGTGATGCTAAGTCCAAATTTCTGACTTGCTAGCCATCATTTTGACATTTGATTTACAATCTACAGTGATTTACTTTTTAATTTTTGTTATGTAACTTTGAGACTATCCTCCTAAGAAGATAACTACATCAGTGCTTGCCTGATATCAGACAAAATTGTTGTCTTGTTACAGTCTGTTTCCACCTTCAGTCTGACATAGAGTGCTCCAGGGACGACATTTTTCTGTAGGCCGACATGGAAGTTAGTGTCGCCCTGGTTCCCTCGTCAATACGCCTATGAGATTTTTCCTTTGGATTTTGAATCATTGCAGAAAATAAGCTCAGAGGAAAACAAACCTTTATGATACTTATATGTTTTGTTCAGCAAGATAATCTTCTTCCAGTCTAAATGATTTCTATGGGGGATTTGATTTTCCCTAACTAATCACCAGAGATCAACGTAGTGATATTGAGAAGACAATTTGCCCTGTCCATCTTGTCTATAGCGGCCACCATTGTTGTTATTACTTCTTACTGGTTCTGTTGCACCGTTTGAATGCTTAACAATAGCATTAGTCCAGCACATAACACAGATTGGCTGATCGTATCCCTTGCGGCACTTACTGTTCATTTTTATTTTAACCGAGAAACCGCCATGATGACAGACGAATCAGTCAACTCAAACTCAATGGAGTGGGTGGATTCAAGGGTCTTAACCAAGGTTACGTCAGTGCCCTAAAATAACATATGCCTATGTCCAAGGGACAGAACCTTCTAGCAGCTGTAGTAATTATGATAGGAGCAAAATGGTAGTCAGTTGTTATTGTAGAGCGACAAAGGTCATATAGGGAAGAGATCAGGGTGCAAAGATAGGTCAGCAAAATAGTTCCTCAAAAATCATGACCATGCTCATCCCCTAACCTTAACCATGTGTTTATTATTGTAACCATAAAGAAGATGGTCCCATAACCTTAACAAAGCAGTCATTTAATCCAAACCATGAACTTTCCCTGACTCTAACCAAGTTGCGTTTGCGCTTAAATCTAATCAAAACTTTAACCAACGGCATTGTCACAACATAAAACAGGCTTAAGGTTCTGTATGTGACTTTCAGGGTATTTAGAACAGCAAACAACTATTTGCTATGTACAGATATAGCGGAGTCATGGCGTCCTGAGCAGAGAATTAAGTCATGATACCTCTGTGTTTTGTAATCCGAGCTTCTCTGTGGTTTGTTGTTGTAAGCCAGTTGGTGCATGTATTCCACTAGATAGCTGTTACAAACCCATAGTCATCACAACTCCTACTACGGTTATCACTGGTATCGGGATGACATCATTGCGGAAGCACCCACCCTCCCTGGATGACACCATTAGCTCTGTCAGCACTGTTGTTGCTGTTTAGCACTGTTTATGGAGTTAGCACTGTAGCTACCAGCCGCTGGTTTAGCCATCTCCATGTTGAGAACTGTGTGCAGACAACTCACACGCTCTGAATTTTGCATTGGGCCTCTTCAAGTAGTGATTTCTAAAAGTTCTGAAAAAATTCTGCCAATAAAGGCATCATTCTGTTGTTTAATTTGGAGGACGTGTTGCTAACTTTCCATGTTTTTTAAATGATCTTGATAGAAATGGGCTTCCATGTTAAACTGACTACAAAAAGTTTAAAAATAGAAAAATGTCTTGGCGTTAAAGAAGTTTTTTTTACTCCCCTTATGCTAGCAAAAGACCAGAGTTATGTTTGGATGTACAGCGACAGGCAGGCTAACAAGCCTATTTGTGACACTTGTTTAAGTAAACACAACACAGAGCTGAAAAAAAAAAACAGTCAGCAGTAACCCTGTTGCTCCTTCTGTCTATTTTCTACTAAAAACACTAAAACATTTTTTTGCAAGTTCTGGAGGCCTCACAGATGTGTGGCTGACTTCTCTTCATACATTTGATTAAGACCTTGTACGATGTCTGTGACAAATGCTAAGAACAAGCAAAGTGACAGCCCTCGTGAACTGGACATCTCTGCTTGCTCTCAAACAAGACATCAAGAATACTAAATGTGTATTTTATTATCATTCAAGTGCTAGGTGGCGCTATTCTTCTGTGGCAGGCATTTCTGCCAGGGGCTGAAAGGAAGGGAGAGGATGATGAACAGGCAACCTCCAAAAATAAGAATGGCTCCCGCTGAACCCACGCAGGCCACAGACCAGGACAGCTCATGGTGTAAAGGTATGGAGTGGTCACTGGACAGCAGGGCCAGCACGGACTGGTGGAATATCAGGACAGAGATAAGCACCAGTACACCTGCACAAAGAGAAGAATTTGGGGCATAAAGGCCATTGCACACCAAGGCTGAATTTTTCATCCTGATTGTCACTTGTTTAAAAATGAATATGACCCCACATTTAGTCAACTGTGTTGCGCACTGACTCCGAAACTTTTGTCATTAGAAATTTCCTGCACGGGTTCGATTTAAAAGCCTAGAGACTAAGTTTGACCAAGAAGCAGTGACAACGACAAAACACATCGGACAAAGGTTTCTCTGTGTAACGTTTTTATGTCTCAATGTCAGCAATAGCCCTGGCTGGGGGCATTATGTTTTCGGGTTGTCCTTCCATGTACGTACGCCCCATTTGCGTGAACACAATATCTCAAGAGTGCCTTGGGGGAATTTCTTCAAACGATGAACTGATTTCATTTTGGTGCCCAAAGGTAGAAGGACAACGTCAATGTGACCTTGCATCTGTATCTTTCATGTGAGCACACCATCTCAAGTAAAGCCTTAAGGGAACTTCCTCAAATTTGGCAAAAACATTGACTTGGACTCAGCGATTAACTGATATGATTTCGGTGAACAAAGGTCAAGGCCATTGTTACCTTGCATTAGTCTCATTCTCGAGGATGCAATATCTCAAGACTGCCTTGAGGGAATTTCTTCAAATTTGGCTCAAACATCAACTTGGGTTTAACGATGGACTGATTAGATTTTGGTGGTCAAAGATCACGGGACAAGGTCAATGTGACTTTGCATCTGTCTCATTCTTGTGGACACAGTATTTTGAGAAGGCTTCAAGGGAATTTCCTCAAATTTGGCACAAATGTCCACTTGGAAGTAAGGATGAACTGATTATAATTTGGGGGTCATAGACAGAAGGCAAGGTTACTGTGACCTTGCATCCATCTCATTCTCGTGAACGCAATATCACAAAAATGCCTGAAGGGAACGTTTTCAATTTTGGCAGAAACATCCACTTGAACTCAGTGATGAACTGATTAAAATTTGATGGTCAAAGGGACAAGGTCACTGTGACCTCATGTCTGTCTCATTCTGGTAAACGTGAAAGCTCAAGAATGCCTTGAGGAAACTTCCTCAAATTTGGCAAAAACATCCTCTTAGAGTAAACAGTGAACTGCATAGATTTTGTTGGTCAAAGGTCAAGGTCACTGTGACCTTTCATTTGTCTCATTCTTGAGAATGCAATATGCAAGGGAATTTCTTTCAATTTAAGTGAAACGTCCCCCCAGACTCAACAATGAATTTATTAGATTTTGGTGGTCGAAGTTCAAACGTCAAGATCATTTAACCTTGCGTCTGTCTCATTCTCACAAATGCGATATCTCAAGAAGGCAGTAAGAGAATTTCCTAAAATTTGACAGCATCAGCAGCTACAACCCATACCGTCTGTGGTGTGGTGAAGTCGACTGTGGTGTTTTTGACTTAGTTGGCTGTTAAGAGTGCCAAGATGTCACCAACGCTTTGAAGGTATGGCTATACTAACCCCCCCTCCATTTCCATTATGGGTATTAAGTGAAGTCCTCTCTTGGGGTCGGCATCATTTTAAGGGTACTGGTATCATTGTTCTTTTAAACGATACCCAGCTCTTGAAAATAACTTTATAATCTCCGCAAACAACTGCTCATAAAGACAGAATAAACATCATTTTGCCAAACATCAGTCAATTAGTGACATTGCCACAGTTGAACATTATATAATAGTGAGGTCCCACCTGATAGGATGAAACAGAAGGAGGCTGGCTTGAGAAAGAAGGGCACTCCTTTGCTGAGAGACATGGCGATACAGATGGAGCCCATCACCATCATGGTCAGACTCAAAAGGGCCAAGATAGCTGCAGCTAGATTCAGCTCTGTGAAGGAGAGCAGAGAGAAAATCAAGGAGGAAAGGGAACTGAGTGTACAAATGCATAGCCTATGCAAGAATTTGAGTAAAGAAGTCGAAATCTGTAATTTCATGCAGCAAGAAATATTCAGCAAAGATGGCAAAGGTATTGTGAAATCAGACATTACATCAGCTCACAAAGTTTGATTCTACTGGGCCTATAGTTGTTTATACTTCTGAAAATACAAACATGGTGTGAATTGTACCACTTCCCATACTGGCTCTGTTTTAAACAGATTTTTCTGGCATTAGAAACCTGAACAGGTGCAACCCAAAAAGCTGCTCAACATTCCACAATAGCCAGTGCCAATTTTGTGTTTTTTGACACTCGACCACGCAGATATTATTATTATTTTATTAATTAAACCAGGGCAGATACAAGCTTTAGGGATGGGTTTTGTTGTTGGGAGAGAGAAGCCAAAAAGGAGGTGAGATAGATAACAATGAAAGCAACAAAAACAGCAGTTTTGTTTTTGCCCAGCTACATTTTATAGCTTTTAGGTTGATTCATGTATTTTTCTTATCCTTCATGGAAACCATCTGTGCAAGGCTTTGTCCATTAGATTTTTAAATGGATCTGCAGAGACTTTTTGCTTAAGATTTTGCTTGACGTGAATCAGTCGTCACAGTGAACACATTTTGTTAATATAGTTGGCACCACAGGGAGTTTTGAAGAGTCTTTGTTGTTGGTGCCTGGCATCTATGAGCTGGCTGCCAAACAGCCACCAGTTTCAGGAAAGAGGACACTGGAGTGTAACGTCATGCAGGCAGCTCTGTGAGGCTCTACATATGTACCCTTGTTAACATGCTCACAGTCACAACAGTAACATGCTGATGTTCAGCAGGCGTAATGTTCAACATGTAGCATGTACACCAGTCCTTTCAGACCTTGAGTTGTCTTGCTTTGGTCCGAAGCAGGGACTAAATTTCTTTGTAGTTGTATAATCGCCTGGATTTGGTTCATGCTCCAGGAAGTAAACAAAATGTTGAAGAAGAGTACACTTGCAAGATAAATGTGACACTTTCTAATGTCACAATGGAGGGACAGCTACGCAGGTTGATTTTAGCGCTGCTCATCGTGGACTATATTGCTGTCATTGTTCATTTTCGGTGAACCATACAGTTTGAAAACGAGGCGCGGCTCCAACTAGAAAACAATGTTTTGATGCATTGGATGTGCTGAATGTGCATATTAAGGCAGTACAGGAGGAGGTGCACATTAATAATCCTCCAGGACTGTAACATGCTCATGTTTAACCCAAACAATGTGTCATGTGACTGCAGTTGGTTCGGATAGAGGTCGGAACACATTCTCACCAACGAACAGCACCAGAGTTCGTTTGTAACTAGACCGAGACCACCTCTTCAAGTAAGGTCTCGGTCCGGTTGTTTTGGTGCACACCTGAGTGCAATTACTGTGTTCACACCTGCCCGAACGAACTGCACTGAGGGGGTAAATCAAGATGTCATATCACACTGATAACTGTGATTTACACACCCACATATTATCCCTCTAATAAAATCAGTGTTTGCTGAGTCAGTCCCTCCAGGATGTTGTGATGTTGCAACCGCAGCAATTAACGCAAATTCAGTCGATTCCCATAAATTATACGCTACCTTGTAATTTTGTCCAGTCACCGCAATTTCACTGTAAATCTGACAATCCAAAATGGATAAAATCTCATTTCATGGTAGAACTGTGTTTGGTGTATTGATTCTCTCAGCCCATCTCGCTCACTGTTTATCATGAGCCTACTACGGGACTGGAGCTCTGTGCCTGAGACAGTTTCACACACACAGTGACAGGGCTAACTGTTAGCATCACATGGCTAATGTTACCCCAAGGGATTACGACATGTTTAATGATGAAGTCGTGCCGTTCCAGTGTTCGGTGTCGGATGTTAATCTCTGCTTCGGAGCCTCGGCCCAACCGACAAAATATGTGGTGTGTTAGGTCTTGGTAACCGTACAGAGAAAGCAGGAGGAGGGCGGCTCACGAAGACCGTCCGTCAGTGCTGTGTCCAACGGCAGCAACAGCTGTTGCTGACCTATCCCCCGTACCCTCACAAGTAGATTCTAATTTTGCGGGAAACACTTAATGCTGGTAATAATAAGCTCCGAATCCAGATTTTTACTTGCCCCCTGTATTTTCTTTGCAAAAATACACCTATAAACATTGCAACATGCATTGCAATGTTTTAGAAAAGCTGCCGTGAAATCAGGAGTTTCAGGTTGCAGCAATCCCAAAAACAGCTTGTGAAATCCTGGAGGGACTGCTTAGTGTATATCCTCTGGGTTTAAGAACGCCAACAACGCACCTTCTGTGCTCACAGCTCTTATATTTTAAATGTCCTAACTTCCTTGGATGCATCAAAACAGTCCCTGCTCAAAACTTTTGACTAAAAGCTAAAGTTGACTTTATGCTCTATGTGATGTGAGTATCAGTTCTCAGCCAGCTGATCTTCAAACTACACTGAAACCAGCAGCTGCCTGGACAGTGCGTTAAACACATTCATCAGTCTAATAGCTCATGGTTTTTCATTGGAAAATGGGTGGCAGCAGAAGTTAATGGGCTGAAACATGCAAAAACCTCCAGCACGGTCCTCTGAGCACCCCAGTGAACATCTTTATTGATAGTAGCTGCTCTGTGACTGTTAGTGTGCATCTGCATGTGTAGCAGAAAACGCAGGGAGGAAAGTATGATGTCTCACTCTTGTTAGTTGTCTTCTTGAATATGACTGCGTTCTCCCCAGAGGTGAAGAATTTGAAGTAGGTGCAGTTGGATTCTGTGGGCAAAGAGAAAAAAAAGATCAGATACACACGCACACGCACATGCACATGTGCATGCACGCACGCACGCACGCACACACACACACACACACACACACACACACACACACACACACTCCTATGGATGGCTGCTGGTCTTCTGTTATGTGCCTCCTATGCATCCATGCACTCTGTCCTTCCAGGCATCATTCCTATTTATATCCAAGTGTCGAGCATTAGCTGGAATACCCAGAGACACACGCACGCACACACACACACACACACACACACTGCCCAGCACTGCACATATGGTGCCGCCAGAGAGGGTGAGAGACAGCAAAACACTGAAGGTGGATGGCAGAGGGGAGAAAGAAAGGTGGACAGAGAGAAGGGGGCAGATGGAGGATAGAAATGGAGAGGCGTGGCTGCAGAAGAAGAAGAAGGAGTGAGGGGAAGGGGATATGTTGGCTGAGCGAATGATGAGGGGGGATGCAGAAAATATGGATAGAGGCTCAGAGGATGAGATGGCAGGGAAAAGGAGGAGTGAGTCGGGGGCAGATGGAAGGGGTGGTGAGTGAAGGGGAAAAGAGAAGGGAGCCACAGATGGAGAAGGAGGTGAGGGGAGCAGGAGATGTCAAGAGGGGGAGGAAGCACAGAGGGGTTGGTTAATACTGCATTAGACATACACTCTCCCTCAGTCCCTGTCTGTCCCTCTTCCTCGTTTCCCCCTCTCTATATTTAGACAAAAACTGTGAAGTAGTCAGATTCCACTTGACTTCACAAGCGCATAGTGATGACTTTCACCCACTGAATATCATGTGCTCCAAGATGACCACATGCACACACACACACACTCACAGATTTCCTCACACACAAATATGTTTGGGCAAACATTTTTTAACCGAGGCAGACACGCCATTTATCAGCTTACTGATTTTTTAACACATTACGCTATCACAGTCAACTGGTTCTGCTCTCACTACCCCTGCTGAGGCTATAATTATTGAGCTGTCATGTCCCTCTCCAGCAGGCTGCGAAGATGGATAGCTGGTCTTGAGATGACAGGCGCGGCATCAGCGGGGCCGCACTTTGCTCGGGACGGGAGCCAAAGGCATGTAAACAGCGACGTGAAACAGAGAAGCAGAGATGGCAAAAACAGTTGTTTTCCTCCAAACATGACAAGCCCACGGCCATCTGCGACAGGCGGCGTGGGCCAACACTGTTAGGACGTGTGAGAAAGATTGTCAGAAGCATACTGGCTGCTCTCGCACACCAACAGACCATCTCGAAGGCACAGATAAATAACAGCTAGATAGAAGCAGCCAGGATTTTTTGACAGGGGAGATGAATTAGCTGTGATGACTGAATAGAAAAACAACGACACATCATTCAAGGTGCTGCATGTTAATAGTATGTATGTATATATTATCCATGTGTATCTCTCCTGGATGAGAAATCTCTTTTGGTTTCTTCAGAGCTCTGCTGTGTCTCAGCGGATCCTTCTGATTCCAGGAGCAGCACCTTCCAAAGCCTGCCTTGCCCATCTCTTTTCTCCCAGTACCTGCCTCTCTCCGTCTCCAGACTCACTTTTCAGACAGAAGTAGGTCATTGTGCGGATAATCAACGCACTCTGGAGAACCTAACCATGGTCAAGTTGAATAAAGCGCTTTTCGAAAGGAGCTGTCACAACTCTAAACACGGATGTTCGTCAGCACAATAAACCCGTGGTCTGCCCCTCATCACCTGTCTGTACTGTGTGTACAACAGGAGATGATTAGGTACCCAGTCAAGGGAAAAACTTGAAATCGATGCTTCATTACACTGACAATGTTGTGAATCACAGACACTTTACTGTGTAATGCTCCTGCGTGCTGCTTTGTGTTTGTTACAATAGCACAGGAGTTGAAAGCAGCTTTACTGTGGTCTGTTTCCGAGCATCATATTTCTTTAATGATTCAATTTGCACATTATCTGTAGGATGACCTAGATACATATGTATGCAGGCAGCTTCACATACACAGCTACCCTCTCTCCATTGCTTTAAAAGGTTACAGTGGATGCACACGCAGTGTATATAAATATATACGCATGGAGAAATGATGTTAAGTGTTTATCAAAAAACATAAATATGTCGCTCAGAAATCTGGAGGTTGTTAGTGGGATGACATTTATTTTTATTAAAATGAAGTGTTGGCAAAGCTCTCCTCAGTCCCTTATGGGCTCAGATAAAAGACCTACAGATGTAAGCATATTCCCAGAGGGCATACATCGTATTAGTTATGCCTGCTCCCTCTGTTTTCACATCAGTGGTGATGGCAAAGAAAAATTGCGGCGATTAAGTGTATACATTTTTTTTCCCTCAATGATGTCAACAACATGCAACCTCTCTGAAACATCCTTTGACCCTTTTCAGTTAAAGAAGAATTTCACTGCTGGAGAGATGGTCTGTCTGTGTAGTAGAAAAAACAAATGCTTTTGAAACTGATCAGAGAAAATAGAGGAAAAGGCTGTGGCATTTGCTTTTGCTAAAGAGGAAGAAAACCTACAGCTACCAGAATGCACTGCACCAGACTTGACTAATAAACGCTCCCTCTAGTGAGTGACACAATGCGAGCGTTTGCCATTTTTCCACAAGAAACAATCTGGTTGGTAGCCAGCTGGTAACAACTGATCTTGAATTAAGCTAAAATATATTTCTAAAGAGACTGTAGATAAGAAATCAGCAATACAGGAAACAATATGGTGCCCACTTCCTGTTCACAAATTCTTTTATCAAAATCAAACAGGGCACTAAAATATAGCTGTGTCTTAATACAGAGGCTGCAGCCTTTGAAGCACACAGCCTTCGCAGTCTACCTCGGCCGCGTCCTTTGAAGACCGCATCAGTGAAAGTGAATGGTCTCCGAAATAGGACGGTCTGGTCTGTGGATGATTTCTTGGTTGTGTCACGTTGTTCCCGCCCCGACCTGTTCCTATCACCTAGCAACCAGGTGCACTTGATGAGAAGGTGAAAGCTAGTAAATTAGTTAGATGTTAGTTACCCGTAAATCATGGACCCAGAGCTTGTAATTTTATTTTTCAGAAATTTTATTCAGTACTTGAGGACATATAATTATCTTCTTGGAAATGATAGTGATTGTTAGAGCGATGCCAAAGAATCTTAGTTTATATTTGATCAGTACTACCTAGTGTCACTGTTTGATCCACGTTTGATCTGCTTTCTGAGCCCAGTGTCGCTCTGAAGGCGTCGAAATATGGCACTTGGGCAGTGACTTGCAGCGTCGGAAACCAACAAAAAAAGGCGTCCTTGTGTGGCTGTTTGGTGTTATATTTTATCAGCACCTGGTCACAGCAAGGGGAAACTTGGCGAGACAAGGAAGTTAAGGCGACAGGTTTGTTTGCATGTATTTTTGTGGATAGGTGCTCCTTTTATTTTCCTTGGAAACGGACAGATTCAAAAAACATTTATTTTATGTTGTTCTCCATTGCATAGGCTAGAAGTGCTTGATGTTGTGTACCACAAACATGCTGTAATAATGAATATGTTAATAAAAACAAATCTTTAAAAAAAAAAAAAAAAGTTAAGGCGGCAAAAGTCCGAGTGGGACAGGGAGGGGTGGTTGATGGGTCCAAGTAACGCCGACTTAGACCCAAGAGAGCAGCGTTCGCATCCTGTAAGATTCTAAAGCCAAACCCTGTTCTTTTTCCCGAAACCTAACCACATGCTTTTGTTGCCTAAACCCAATGATGTGTGTTTGTTGTTGAAGGAAAAAAAAACGTCACTTCGCTGTGTTGTGCTGACGTAAATTCCCTGTGAAAATGGAAGTGTATTTTGAAAGAAGACAACACATGTAACAGACAGAACTTGACATAGTGTCCCAGAACGTCAACAACCAATGCACCCAGGGTACCTTGCAAGTCGTATGTGGACGTGGAAAGTCCACGACCAAAACGTCGATATGTGACGAGGTCGGAGTGAGAATGTGTTGGCTCTTTGTGTTTGTGGTGGTGAGCATATGGAAATGCAGAGGTACATTCTGTAGTTGGAGCAACAGCCCTAGATGCAGGGAATATTTGTTGGATGGCACGTTTTTGAGCTGAGAGATGAGCATCGAGATCTGGGCGCTGATAAGATGGAGGGATGTTTACCACCGTTCATTTACACATACTACCCACAATGTCATGATACAAAGCTTGGCGAATATCAGCCAAGTATCCCTTTAATTCACTTTCATACTGAGGTGCATACTGTAGCATAGAGGCAGCCTCAAGCTACACTTGCATGGCTGGGCAATTTAGTTTGCAGAGAAGCAGACACGAGCAGACAGTCGCAGAAACAAAACAGACACATGCCCTCCAGAAAGCTCACCTGCTCACCTCCTAGACAGCACAGACAGACAGACAGACAGACAGATGAACTCAAACTCACACAGACACACAGGCGCATTCCAGCCAGAGGTCTCACCTCCAGGTAGTTCAGCAGGGCCACAGCTCGTCCTCTCCGGGTCTATGTCAGCCACCCATAGGGTGCGGATGCAGCCCTTCCACAGGCCATAATGGGCCATCTGGCAGGTCTGGTTGCCACTGAAATTCTTTGGTTGGGCCAGCTCCACCCAAAACTCTGTCCCCATACCCAGCACCGTCAGGGTCACACCAATGATAGCCACAAAGAAGGCCAGCTTGATCTTTCCCTCCTGACTGTCGCTCATCTTGTGGATCCTCCTCCTTCCACCTTTCACTCCACCCAAACCCCCACCTTGTCCAGCCCCTGCCACTCCGATCCGACCGTCCTCATCCTGCTGTACGAAAAAGTTGGACCACATGTTGATCTCAACTGGCCCGAGGAAGATCGGGGGAAAGAGTAGTGCACTTTGGCTAAAGAGTAGAGGAGGAAGTAATAGATGAAAAAATGGAGGGGTGGTGTAGGAGAATGGGGCGAGGTTAAATGTGAAGAAAGTGGAGGTTTGGAAGTTTTAAAATAGTATGAAGACAAAGCTTTTAACTAGCCTGTGATGGATGGGTACATTGAGCAAAATCAGTCATAGCGAACAAAGGATCAAGGGCGAAACAATTAAATTAGACAGAGAGATGTTAAAAAGCTACAGTGAGGTGGGTGGGGGTGGATGAAGCAAGGAAATGACAAAATGGGAGGTGATGGAGGCGAGGACCAGGAGAGCAAATTTCTGTTTTCCGTCCAGTCCCCTGAAATAGAGAGATGAAACAGAGAGATGAAAGAGCAGCCGGCATATGCTTCACAAGAGCAAAATCCTTTCATCACCAGCGTAATATTTAATTTCCAAGAGCTTTATCAGCATCTACAGTATTCCCTCCCTAAAAGCCATATGACATGCTCTCAGCCAACAATAGATAAGCCATATGGCGTTTCCCTGAAAGGCAGATTTTGCTGCAGATAAAGAAACAATTGGGCTGGGTGAGCCGGTGAAGTCGGACGGTGCGGGTTCAAGGTGAGAGATAACACCACAGCGCCAGACTGGACCACCCATCTTCTATTTTCCCAGAGGAGTTGACAACAGAGCTCTTTCCCGAGCAGTTACACTATCTGTGGCTTAGACGCAGATCCCCTTTGATCTGAGGGGATAATGGGTTGCCACAAATACCTCCCATCCTGCATTATGTGTACCAGCAAACACTCGGAATCTGCAGCCATGACTCTCTTTTTGAGCACGCATGTGAATGTGTGTGTGTGCGTTTCAGAGTGTGGCATATGCGCTCTAAGTGGGGCCAGGCTTATGGAGTTGTTTCTGTTATTCCAGACTGTGAGCAGGGGACCTTTGGAGCAGTTTAAACAACGTGAGTGACGGGGCACGGCGGTGTCGCCGCTCTGCTCAGGGTGCATCAGAGGTGATAATTCATGCCTGAACCCTCTGACAGAGAGGGGGCAGCAGTAATTAACTCTGCTGTGCAGTCCAACAGGTCACATAGTGGAGGCAGGAGGCGCAGCCAGTTAGGAAGGCAGCACCAACAGGCCACACACAGTTGGTGGATCACTTAATTCAGAGTTTTGCGCTGACAGCATCAGAGATTTTATATAGGCGACGCACCACATGAACTCACTGAGTGCAGGTCCTTTGTGTACAATATTTTGCAGTGTATAAATATGAAGAGCAGTTTGAAATATGTGAATTTAAATTTATGGTTTGCAGCATATAGAGTTCTATTATTAAGACAAAAAAACTTTGGTTGCTGTCAGCACATTTATTAATCTTAAACGAGTAATTGGTTAATTGGACAGAAAATTAACCTGCAACTACTTTGATACTTTATTAGTTGCAGAATTTTTTTAATCAAAAACTCCGACTGTGACAGATTTTTGTTGCTTTTCTTTTTTTAACATGCTCAAACAAAAGGATTTTTTTAATGTTAACTTTTTTCCATATAATTTTGAATACCAGAAATTATGCTATAATACCTTTATCATATCATTCAGCTTTTTTTTAATATAATTCAAATTTTTTTATCCATCAATTCAGTCAAATCTAAACAAACTGTCAGTGCTGTTATTGAAACTTGACATATCCGCAGGCACGTGATAGCTACACATATATCGTATACCCCATAATTTTTCAACCACAGAGGTACAACTAAACACCACATCGTATTACATTGTATTATATTACATACAAAAAAGCCCATGACCTCTTAAAGCTTTCAGGTTCATTGCTCACCCTCGTTAACATGTGTTCATATGACACAATTTCTAACATAGACTCCTTCCACTTTTCAGAATCTGGAGGTGATGTACTCTTCCAGAAGGATCACTCGAGCAGCTGTGACGACCCCTACATTTATCACAACAAGGTCATATTTTTGATGCATTCTATAATTCTGTTTGGTCCTCCATAAAGCATAACCTTGGTGAGTTAGGTACAATTATACCCTGACACTTCCCTATGTGAACTTTTTTCCAAAATGTGTTAACCAGATTTCATATAGAAATGTTCCTGTTTCTGTCTGACATTTCCAACATAAATTATAAGCCAGTAGACTCATCCTGTACAACTCAGAAGGAGTAAAGTAGAACCTAAAATAACTTTATATTGAGTAAATTTCCCCTTTGCCACCTTTATATGTTGTTTAATTCACACCCTAGGTCCTTCTGCCAAATGATCCTGAGATTTTTGCAAATATCTTTTGTTGCTTTTAAATTATAGTTTGATGAATTCAGAAAATAATCTGCAGATTAACCAACAATGAAAAGAATAGTTAGTTGCAGCCCTAAACTCATTATCACAATATTTGTAAAGGTAATCTCTGGCGTAGATTATACATTACGAATAGCAAATGTCTGCAGAATCATATTGTCACATGAAACATAGTGTTGTTTTTGTACATGAACAAAATTATCTGAGGTATCTTTCTTTCCAACTGGTGCTCAGTAATATAGATTTATTCTTCTCTTTACTGCAGCTTGACTGGATGCTGTCGGACAGTTCAGACAAAGTAAATCTGGGGAATTAAGTGTTAACTTGTTGGGAATGATTACCTTCAGTGTGAGTGGATTTAGGAAATGATTGATGATCCATTTATGGCACACTTCTTAAATGTAATATGTTTTGATTTTTGGGCTTGAGGGAAAGTTTAGGTGGAGTCATGAGTCTTTGGTGTTTAAACCCAAATCACATTGCAAGTCTTTTTTGATTTTGTCAAGTCGATTCAAAAGTCATCAAATTTGTAACTTGATTCTGACTTGAGTTCACACCTCTGATAATCTGTGTTTCATTGATATGTACTACATGTCACCAGACACTTCATATGTTTAAAAAAAGAACTTAAATAACAAATAGCATCAGTTAAACTTGACAAAGCCAACTCTATCTGAAAGAGTAAACTCCACTATCAGAGGAAAATCATGTGGACCTTGTGATGAGATTATTTTTGATGCCTAATTGAGTTTGATTTTTTTTTTTTTAAAACAAGTGTGTTCATCGGATTTTTAATATACTTCAAATATTACTTTAAACAACAACATCCGAAACTGTTACGACAGGACAATACAAAACTAAACTAAATAATCAGAAATGCTACCTACTGCACATAATTATGTTGCATTCAAGACATTAAGACAGGTAGACTTCTGTAGCCTTCTCTAGAAATGTCATAAAACATTTCCATATCTCATCAAAAGTAGAATATTTACCATTAATCATACAAGTTTTTCCAAGGGCAACAGAGTGTGACAGTCCAGTCAGCCAGGCCAGTAAAGATGGTCTGATAGTAGTAGCCAGAATCTGGCTTTGGTGTGTTGAGTTAGGTTTTAATCACAACTAACTTGATGACATTAATTTGGACAACAAATATGAGCAAAACAACAACATGATAAGATTACATCATCATGATATTATTCTGCAAAAAGTCAGTGACGATAATATCAATTTGTCGCCCGATCCTGACTCACAGCAGGCTCCCCAAAGGCATATAATCTCCTAATATTAAAAGCTAAACAAATCTATGCATGTCTCTAATGATCCAAAAGTTTGGAATAGCAGCCATGCATCTGAATCCTCCTCCAGCATTAACTGTAATAAAGGATATCAAGACTGCAGCTGCTGACAGCCAAGTTAGTAGTCATTGAGTTACAAACCTTGATCACATTACATCCATATTAACCACAGGATGATCGGAGGGGTCAGAGCATGCCAGGCTACTCTACTGGAGGGATAACACACACAAATGCACACTTTGTACTAAAACATTATCCTGAGCTGTGTGTGTTTTGAAGTTGATGAAGCAACAGCTATGCTGCGCTGACTTTAAGTTTGGTAGCAGCTGAGCAGATGATAAGCTTGTAAACACGGGTGCGTTTCACACGAGGAAAACAAGGAACTCTTTACGGTTTCACCAAAGACTGCCCCAGTAACCTGTGTGACCTGTGGGCACAAGAAAGCAATAACTGGCTAATGTACTTGAGTGAAAATAAGAATATAACTCTGACCTGTTTGGTGTGTGTTGTTCAGTTCAGGAGGAAGAGACGCTTGAAACTTAATAGAGGGGGAGAGTGGTGATGGGAGAGTTAGTGAGAAAGC
>NC_065511.1:30775764-30840186 GCF_006386435.1 Epinephelus moara | reverse complement strand
ATATGAAAACATATTATTAAAAATATATAAATGTATACATGTTAACAACTGAATGTAGAGGATGGTATAAAGGGGGTATAGAGGTTTTCATTACCAGCCAGTAATTCAGTCTCGCAGATCTTTCTGATGAGTTCAGCCTCTGTATCTTCAGCAGAGGCACCAATCAACCCCAGCTCTTCTTCCATGGCACTCTCATTGGCCGACTGCTGTTGGAAAAACCGAAAAGCTTTAAAAAACAGCCACTTCTCTCTCTGTAACATATTACTAGATATCATCGCGGGAGCTCTTTGACTTGTAGCGTTTTCTACTGATGATGCAGTCGGACTACATTTCTATGCCCATTAACTTCTTTGTGCTTCTCACTACAGCACGCGAGTAAATTTCACCTGGCAAATTTCAGTCTGACTGCAACTGTAAGTCTTACCGTGACAAATAATAATACTTAAAGGGTGCAGTGGGTAAGATTCAGCATGGTGAGGTTGCAGATTGCAACTTTAATACCTCTCCTTTTCCAAGAACCTACAGTGGCCTGCAAGTCAACATTAAAATGCAAAAGGCCCTCCCTAGAGCCAGTGATTGGTTGGTCTGTTCGGGGCTACAAGAGATAGATTGCAGTGCAACATGGCGGGCTCTGTGGAAAAGGACCTGCTCCCTTAGCAATTATAAAGGGCTCATTCTAAGATAATTAAAACATGACGATTTTTATACTATTCCTTTACACTGGGGAAGACATAATTTCGGTAAAACTTCAAATAATAATCTGGGCTGTTATTTAATTTTTAATTTAATTTTAATTTTATATACTTTATAATTCAATCTTTTTTACTCTGTTGTTATTTACACACAGGTCCGAACACACACGGACAAACAGGACCTATACATGCACTAAGTGGAGAGATTCAGAGTGGGGCTGCCCATGACAGGCGCTCCGAGCGATTGGGGGGGTTCGCTGCCTTGCTCAAGGGCGCCTCGGCAGTGCCCAGGGGGTGAACTGGCACCTCTCCAGCTACCAGTCCACGCTCCATATTTTGGTCCGGATGGGGACTTGAGCCCTTGAACCTTGAACCCTCCGGTTCCAAACCCAGGTCCCTATGGACTGAGCTACTGCCGCCCCATTTGCTCTGGTCAATGAACTCAACTGGTGTATATTTGGGACTGGCATCTATATCCGTCTGGCCTTTAATTCCTCTCACACACAACTTTTGCTAAGCAGAGATGGAAAAAACTATCAGATTGTAAAAAATTTTTTTTTAGATTATTTTTGGGGCTTTTTTGCCTCTAATGGACAGGTCAGTGTGAAATAGGGAGAGAGAGAGAGAGTGTGGGGGGACGACACGCAGCAAAGGGTTGCAAGCCGGAGTCAATCTTGCAATCCACAAAGCTACCAAGCTACCTAGATTGTCTTTTAAACCAGTATGAATGCTATAAGTATAAAAATTAGGCTCTTGGATAACATATTGGTCATCGTTGGACTTTATGGCCACTTCAGAGGTAGAGACCACCAAGTTTGGTCTCTCTTGTTTACCATGCTGGTAAATCTGAATTAATTCCTTCAGATTCAGACACTTTGGTGCTAATGCTTTCCATGAAATCAACTGAAGATTGAACTGCGAAGAATGTGTATTAAAAATAGTTTCAACATTTATATCTGTATGCCCAGTCTGACGGTAGCTGATGACCCAGTGGGCTGCGAGACATTTTATATGGGTGACCCAGTTGCTAATCAGGTAGAGCAGGTATCATTAAGGCTGAGTCCTTCCTGCAGCAGCCTGGCTTTAAGTACAGCCCAGGCCCTTTGTCATGTCATCCCCTTTCTCTCCCCTGTCTGTCCTGTATCCATCTCAGAATTAAATTAAAGCAAAATGGCTATGTGCATCCAAAGAACTTGCATTAAAAATTGGCATAAAAACTGCTTCTCAGCGTCAATGCATCCAAACTCAGTGTTTCATTGAGACCTGGGTTTATTTGTCAAAACATGTAGCCACACCGGAATAACAAAAGAGACTCTACATGGAAATTGGCTTTTAATTGGAGTTTTTGAAGTTTTATGGTGTGAATAGATCCTTCTACATCCTACAAAGTGCTCCTTGAGGTGGTTCAGTATGAAACACTGCCAGAAGACTTGAAATCTGGCTACAATAGATTAATGGTGACATGTTTTCACAAGAGAGAGAAAAGGTTATTAAAACATCCATGGAAAGTCTTTTCAAGTCATTCCTGTGGTATTTTGCATGTATAATCACTAACAATCTCTAGTCCTGGCAGGTTATACAATGAGGTAGTGACATTACAGGTTCTATGCCTCTTTGTCTCTCCCGTTATTCTCAGAGAAAAATGTGAAATAAATTTAAATAATTAACAAAAATGAAAAACTTCTAGTGCTAATTAAGGAGACATTAATCTTCCTGTTCCCTGATGGGCTGAACAATTATGAGCCATCACTCAACTCGTCAAGCTGTCCTGCTGAGACTCAGTCTGATTGTCAAAACAATTTTCACTACACAGGGGGCTGTTGTGGCTTCAACGAAACACTAAAGTATCTGCAGAGGTACAAAAAAAACAACTAACTGCAGTAACTATAGTATGAACAGAAACAGGGCTGCAACTGGTGATTATTTTCTTAATACACATTGTTTTGTCTATAAATGCCATTAAATAGTAAAAAGCAGCCATCAAAATTCTGCAGAGCCTATGGCGACATATTCAAATTGTTTTTGTCCAACCAACAGTCTAAAACCAAAGACTTTATCAACAATCATTAAAAACAGAGGAGCAGCAAATCCCTGTAGGCTGAAACATCAGATATTTGGGCATTTTTGCTAGAAACTGACTCAAACAGTTAAACAATTAAGTGTTGTTCAATTACATAATTAACTACTAGTTTTGGCTCCACACTGCTGTTCTTCCGGTGACAGTCAAATAGTTATTTTCAGAATTGACCAAATCCACATTCACATGGATCAACATACATACAACATAGACTGAAAAATAAAAACCTGAAATGAATTTGTGAACAATCACAATTTCATCTCCTCTTGTTCAGGGCATAGTTCTTGATTGTTTTTGTACACAGCATGTACAGGTGTTGTATTCAGGTTAAGTGTCATATACAGCCTCATTACCTTAGCTTTGCTGGATGGGCCCTTTTCCTTCTCCTCCCTCTCCTCGTTCTCTCCTCTCCTCCTCCGCAGCTCAGCGCTCACACTGCGCTCAAGGTGAGACACCTGCCAGAAAGCCACGCAGCCACACAGAGCCAACAGCTGGGCCAGACACATACAGTTCACTGCAGGAGAGGAAGACACATGTGATTAAGAGCATGCTGGACAGGTTACACTGTGTCAGTGTACACACTGAAACAACAGGGACTCACCTTGTTCACCTTGCTCACTGGACTCTTGAGATCCATCTTGCGTTTGGCCAGCGTCCTTGTTGAGGTCGCCACCTTCTGCAATCTGATCTGATAAGAGGCGAGCGCTGCGCTGGAGCAGCCGGGAGCACAGCTGGTCAGGAGATTCAGCCAGGAAGTAGAGGAGACGGACGGACTGTTCCATGAAGCTCTGCCAGTACGGGTCTTCCATCACCACACCTGGAGACAGAGAGCAGTCAGACGGCGAAACTAAGAGTGGTGAAGGCTAAGACAAACATAATATAATAATAAGGGCGCCTTTGTCTGCATTTACCTTCAGCGATGGCCTGTGTGAGGCAGGTGAAGAGCTGATGGTCTTGGGGCAGTCTGAATGGAGCACCTTTAGATTGCTGGTGGAAATAATGCAGTGCATTAAATTAATACGTTATTCCTCTAAATGTTTATAGGGAAAATATCTACCACAAGACAGTTCTTCATGCCCCAAAGGGTATAAAATAAACAATAATAATGCAATAAACGCAAACCTAATGTGAGATAAATGTAGCTGGAAATAAGGAGTTTGACAGCTGTTTGTTTTGCCAACATATATAGGCTGAATATTTCCAACAGCTAACAGTGAGTGTGAACATGTGGGCTATTTGACATTAATTGGTTAATCATTTTCAACTTTAGGAAACCTTCCTTAACACAGTAAAAATAGTTTATGTAACCCTTGGCTTGTGTTTTGACACTGGCTTCATCTCCCTGTTGTGTAGGAAGTAGACACCACTGATGTGTGTATACAAATAATGGCAAAAACCTTTTTTTTCCCTTTTTTGTCTAAGATATTTAAGTGGTTACCCTTCCCTTCGCCACAAACTGAGCAAACTTGCATATCTAATACACAAAATAGGGAAATATTCATTGTTTTATATTTGATATGGGATATGCATAAATAAATAAATATTCCCTTTCTTGCCATAAAGTCATTACTTACAGTTTGACCAGAGAGAGGTCCAACTCCCCATTAAAGGAATATGCATTACACATGCATCTGAACTAAAACTTCATTATATAAAGCTGAACTGAAACTTATTTGTTCTCCCTTCATAGCCAAACTATAATAACATGGGCTGTAGTCTGTATTTGTCGTTACAAATGGGAAACCAGAAGACTGACAGGACGGGTTCAAGACGCTAGTCAAGGACATTAACAACACAACCTGATGCTGTAAGAACAAAGGATATTTACAGTGTGCCAGCAAAAAAAAAAAAAAAAACAGTAGTTGTTTGTTTGCTTTTCTCATTTCCATTTCTCTTCTTGTGCACTGAGCTGAACCGCCAATCAGAGGGATTTCGCTCACCGATGGACTACGCTGGCTCCAACTCAACACGCTGGACTGGCCAAAGAATAGTAGACAAAGGCTGACTAGTGCCAGTGGTGTGAGATACACTCAAAATCTAGGGCAACACACGCTCACCAATGGCCCAACATTGACCATTGGCCAACAGTTTGGTGTGTCAGGGCCTTTAGACCTCTAACACTCCAATGACAAAAATCAAAACAGATGTCACAGGGATTTGAGATTAGCAACACTGCACAGACAAAAGGCATATGAAAATCCATTGTATGTAACCATGTTTACAGCTGGGGTTATTGGAAACCCCAAACTGAAATATGTCAGTTTTTGTAGAACTTCTGAAACACTTCATTGGCTCAAAATTCTGTTTATGAGCAATTCAAATAAACTTGGGTAATACATCAAGTATGAAACTGTGAGTGTTGAGTATGCTTTAAAGCCATTAAAGAGGGCTTGAACATTTCACTTAAATCTCTACTTATAGATAAGATTTTTGGCCTGCTGACTCAATTAACAGGCTCAAGTCAACGTGGCCCTCTGGTCATCAAGAGCTGCTCCAAAGTCAATCATGCTTTATGTCTTCTTACCCTGACGTGGTCTGTGATGCTGCAGATGGTGATAACGGTGTCTCTTGCCAGAAGAAAGTCTTCAGTCACTTTTTCCCCCAGAGCCACGGAACAAAGAGTATCCAGATTACTGAGTACCACCTCCCTCTCTGCCCTGTTGGATTCAAACAAACACAAAACAGACATTTTTACAAAGATGCATCAAGTATAGATTTTATATTCCCAAATGTTCATGTGATTATGCAAAGTGAGGTAATAACATCTCTGACCTACATCACCCCAACTGCTATGTGCTGGCCTTGCCAGAGCTAGGCTGCTGCCCAGATAATGCGTGTAGGAGGACGGGTTAGGAGAAGCACATAAGATTTAATAGGTTATGAATGCTGCCGGCTGGATGAAGAGAGGCAGCAGTGTGGGTGGACTGCAGATAGTCTCTTAACTCGCTCGCTCTTCCCTACAGCAGTGGCAGTCTTTGAGGTAGATTGAGGGGGAACACTAAAAAAAATATATCTATATTCAGTGAAATGCACTGGCAAGGAGCCTAGTAATATAGTCGTGACTTTGATTACAATGAAGAGGAGCCGAGGCTGAGCCTGTGTTCTGACTAATGAGAGGATTTGCTGAATGTCAAGTAGCTGAGGCAGGACCAAAATGTAAAAGGAAGCGCCTCTATGCAGTGAGTAATATCGCAGATTTTACATAATTTTTTGGAAAAACTGTTTAGTCAACTCAACTTGCCACAAAACTATAACAATGATTTTTTTCTGCCTTTGGATGACACAGAGCCCTGTCCAGTTTAATACACAGCATGGAGGTTTATTCTGAGTGCACACAGATTCGACTTGAGCCTTTTTAGATCCAGATACGAACTGCATTTTCATACAGGTGTAAACCGGATTAAAGAAGGGTTGCAGCTGTAAGATTTTGCCAAGATTATCTCAGCTGTTACTTCTTTCACTGACAATTAGTAATAGTTAATCAGAATCATCAAAATCTCTTTTAGGTCTGTCCCAAATATAATTTTTTAGACAGCGTAGCTTCAGTGGAAATATCCGCGAGTAGTCGAAGCTTTGAGTGGGCTGGGGAGAAACAAGGACATAAGTTGAACTTTTTTGCCGACTGGTGATTTGCCAAGCTTGTTGTAGATTTGTTCCAGTTTCCTTTAGCGTATCTGGAACTCGATTGTTTGGGGGTCAAGTTTTGAAACCATTCCAGACACTGGACAGTAGCACATGTGGTCAAACGGTCCCAGTCTCAGTAGTGCTGGACTGCTGCTGACTGACATTAGGTGAGAGCGAGTCCAAGTCATAAAACTATCACTGAATTTAAATTTCCTTAGTCTGAGAGTAACTATTAATAGTAAAAATGTTGATTCATAATCATTTACTTTTAGATGCCACGTGACTGCAACTTCCACATAATTGGGATTACTGCAATTTCCACTTGACTGAACATATGAGCAAGTGAGTGCAAACTTAAACTGAGTTTGTTCCCTCTCAGTTCAGCTGTGTAAACAGACTCAATAGAGTAACACTGTCTCTTTAAGAAGCAATGTATTTTCATACCCATGCAGCACAAATTATAATGGAAATATAATCAGATTTTACCATCACCCATATGTAAAAGCAATTAACATGTCATGAGAAAGGACTGCTCAGTACTGCTCTCATCAGTCAACACACCTCTCCCTCATCCATAGTAGACAAGTCATAAGGATGCAAAGCACAAGCAACTGTAACAGCAACAGTTGTTTTGTTGCCTTCTACAAAATTAGATAATAAATACAGGCTGCAGAGCATCATGTCTAATCCTACACTTGCCATATTTGTTTTGACTGACATCCCCACCTACTCTACTGCACTGTACAGTGGGTGCAAAATGAGATCAGATCACAGCGTGGACACAGTGAGAAAATGAATAAACACGAGCTGCATTGGGATTGATCTGTTATCATAATACTGATCAAAATAACAGGCTGAATCATTTGATGAGTACACTACAACTGACTGGATTTTACGTTGTCTTAAAAAACATGAAACAAATGCAAGCATGCACTTTGACCACTTGTCAAACTACTCCTTATGTCACTGTCATAGACTGTATAAAAAGAAGTAGATGCAGCCACTGTGGTGTCACCCATTGGTTTTGTGGACGACCTTTTTAAAGCCCCAAGTCTGACATTTTGGTCTTTGCCATCCTGGAATTTTAGAGCCAGAAGTGACCATACTTGGACAAAAGGATGAAGCTGTGGAGGAGTGAGAGAAGAATCTGACTGAGCAATTGAGAACACCGCTGCATTAACAACTTGTCAATCGCAAGGTAGCCACCCCGTAATCTGCTTTATCGTTTATTTTACTCTAAATGGGACCTTTAATTACAGAATGAACATACAGAATGAACATCATGTAGTATTGGAGAAGACTTCAAACTGGAGATTGAGACCATAAACTTATTGAGGTAATAAATAAATTGAGAAGTGGGGTCATTTTCTCATAGTTTTGTATACAATAGTATTTCCTTTTGCAACCAGTAGAGTCGCCCCCTGCTGGCCATTAGAAATAATGCAGGTTTAAGGCACTTCTGCAATGGCTGTACTTTTCAGACCTGGATGGTCACTCTACAAGAGTGGGTCCCAACTGGTGGGTCGTGGTCCAAAAGTGAGTCAAGGTCCATTCTGAATGGACCGCAAGCGACTTGCAAACGTGTCAAGTTTGTAAAAAAACAAGCAAAAAAACAACAACTTTATTTTTAAGTGCAGTGAATTTCCGGTCATTGTGTGCCATTTTCTGCTGTAGAGTGAGTGACTAATGGACAGCTACTTGACTGAAACAGCAAACTAGCTCGACGATATGGCTAAACGTGTGACACCTACTGTATTAAACTGTGTAGACCTTGAACTAACGACTACAGAGCATTCTGGACACCATGGCTGGGACCAGTTGGGAACCACTGCTCCACATAATAAGAGTCAGCAGAGGTCACCTTAACCAAATATTTTTCATCAAAGACTGATTCATCAGAGACTGAAGGTGTGTGTCATTCTGACAGATTAGAACACTGAAGGCGATCTACCGTAACTCAGGGTAATTCCCACCCCTGTCCAGTTGGTGGCATATGCCAATTTATTAGCTATTGTCTCGTCTGGTCTCAAGTGCATAACCTTGTTGTCTTGCTGGTAGGCTATATCGCTGCACACTATTGCAAATTGTCACGGCAGCTGATGTCCAAAGTTTCTGCATGGCAAGTGTATCTATTCATCTTTTCTCTCCATGGCTTTATAAACAGGGGTGTAGTAGTGCTGCTGGAGCACACAGGAATGATGCCTTGACACTTTTTTCCCCAAGGACACTTGAAAAAGAGATTTTTAATCTCAAATGTTTGTTTTTTGTTCATGAAATTAAAATTAAAATGACAAGTAATAATAAATTATGACATAATTTTTACAGCACAGTTTGTCAATATGATAGACAACCTCCAAGTGTAGCAGGAGCTGAGTCATTGCAGAGTGGCACTTTTTTTCCAAACCAAAATTATGAACCAGTTAGAGACAAGAGAAGTTAAAAACTCATTTAAAAAAAAAAAAAAAAAAAGAAACTTCTATGACCCCTTATCCTCATCATGGCATTGAAGTTTGTTTGATACTGAAAGTGGTTTATGTCTTACCGTGCAGCCATGCCCAGCAGTAACACTGCAGCTCGTCTGTGTAAGCCAGAAGTTTCCCGTTTGCCAGTAAACCTCTCCCACAAGACCTGCACTACAATGGACTGGAGATTGCTGCCACTGCCGAAGAACTCCTGCACCTGCAGAAACCACCAGAAACATGTTTAGATGGTTACAACTCCCCGTATGATTTATCACAAGATATATAAAATCCAAAAATACAGTAGACAACAAGTCAAGAAAACATACAATGTACTGGTAAACCTATCCCTCAAACTTCTACATAGTTGTGTTCCTATAAATGACCATCATACACAGAAAAGATCCACAGAAAAGTAATGGAGTTACTCACTATTTCCTCGAGACACTGGATTGTTCCCAGAGATGCATCCACCATCAGCTCCGACAGACTGTCAACCAGAGTTTGGGCTTTCATCCTAAAGACAGACGAGACTGTTACTTTAAGAGGACAACACAAAAAAATATCTTTTCAAGTGTTTTTAGGTTTGCTTCCATCACAACAACTTAACCATTAATTTTGAATATGTACACATAATGCAACATACAACATAATCATGTAATTTCAAGGCATGTTTTTCGCTATAGTTACAAATGTTATCCAGAAAATTAGGTGCCCTAGCATTAATGCAATCCTCAAGAGATTTCAGTAACTGATTAAATCAGAATCCTAATAGTCAAACTTATATATAAATAATTGTATTATCAGCAGAATTTATATCAAATTGTTAATGTTAAGGCATATTGTCATGCGGGTGTGAGGCAGTTTTACAGACCTGATGGTGTCTCCCTGAGGGTTCAGATACAGGCGTCTGTAGGCCTGAACGACAGCATCTTTAATGGCGGCGTCAGTTGACCAAACCAAAGGCAACATCTTCCTCACCCCACTCACAGAGTTGGCGACGCTGAACTCACACACCGTCACACAAAACTGCACAGCCTCCTGGACCACTAAAACCAAACATTTGTCAAATGTAAGAATGTTTCTTTACTGAGTGAATGCATGTATTTCACTAAAATGTACAAGTCAGAACAGGTTTCCACTCTGGTGAATATAGCCCCCCTTCTACCTGAAGTGGTTTTCCAGTAGAGCATGGTGTTAATGACAGAGATGGCTCTCTCCACTTGTAAGGCGAAGGTCTCCGTGTCTTTCAGGTACTGCACCAACATCTCCTGCTTCTTCAGCTCCCCATCCTCCCCCTCTTTTTCTGGCTCTTTCTGTGGGGTTGGTGGCAAGTTCTGACTGAGCTCAGCGGTGTCCTCGTCAGAACCTGAGGAAAAACATCAAGGGCCTTATGATGTAAAGTCAATTGGAATATACGTATATATTTAAAGCAATCACATAAGAATTAGACCAATAAATCATTTTTCCATAGGTGCTCAATTACTCAACACTTCCTGCAGCTGCTGTACTGTACTTAAATTTAATCTGTTCTTTGCCATGAGGCTTTTAGTGTGTGTAAGGCAGCTTCAGAACTGTTACATTTACATTAGCAGCATATTAAGGAATAAGCTGTCCAATTCTGATTACCTTCACACACTCTTTTTTTTGCCATCTGCCAGTATTACAGGGTATAGTGCATATACCATTAAAAAGAAAGAAGAAATACACTTGTTGCTGTCTAGTCTTCAGCAGCCTTTGTCCCCATGATGCAATTGGATCTGGGTAATGTAAACAATTAAGACTGCAATTTAGACTGCAATTTACGGCTGTCCCCGCCTGAACTGCCAGATGCTAATAGGGCTACAACTAATGATAATTTTCATTATCAATTAATCTGCAGATCACTTTCACAGTAAACCTTTGTCTATAAAATTAAAAAAAAAAAGTGAAAAATGCTCATCACAATTTCCCAGAGCCAAAAGTGACATCTTCAAATTGCTTCTTCTGTCCAACCATCAGTCTATAACCTGAAGAATCCTCATTTACAATCATAAATGACAAAGAAAAGCAGCAAATTCTCACATTGAAGACGCTGGAACCAGCAAATGTTCTAAACATTTTTGTTTAGAAAATGAATTTTTAAAAAATGAAATAAATTAATAGATAAATAAATAAATAGTAATAAAATTAAATTAAAGAAATTGTTGGCACTTAATTTTCTTTTGATCAACTAATGGATTAATCGACAAATCGATGCAGCTGTGATGCCAAAAACAGTCATAATACAAGGGCTAAAATCTCATGTCTTGTTCTTCAACTGAATTGAAACAAGTTGATTTCTTTCGTTGTAGTCTCTGCCACAATGACAATAAAGACTTCTATTCTATTCTTTCATGTATTAATTACACTTGGTAGCAACTCAACATGTGCATTTAGCATAACTGTAAAACTGCAGCAGTGTTCATTGGTGGAGGTCGAATGAGATGGCTGATTGAGAAGTGCAGTGTTCTATGCTCTTAAATATATCCTCTACTCACACTCTTGTAAAGTCACATATTAAATGCGCGTCAGTTTTAATGAACTGACACTGAAAAATAATGTGAAATGAATTCCGTCCAATCAAGAGGAAATGCAAAGGACTGAATGTTAAATAGATTCAATCTTGCTTCCATTAGGATTCACACTGGAGAGCCCTTTTGATGAGTGCCTCTGGAGAGAAACACGTCGGGTGGGCCGAGCGCAGGCTTTACCTTTGAAAATCAGAGCCAGCGTGTCCATTAAAGTCTCAGCATTGAGAGTGGACAGAGAAGCAAACATCTCAGATTCAGGGAAGCAGCTGTGGGCTCTTATACAAAGACGCACGGCATTCCTGCAGAGGGGGAAAACAAAATAAATTCCACATATCAAATTTTTGGCTAATTGACAGGGCGAGAGGAAAAAAAATCCTTCAGGTAGTGACACATTGGGCCAGCACTGGTGATTAGCATTACCTGTATTTGTTGACACGCAGGTACTGAGCAACCTTCACCGCAGTTGTCCTGTCATCTTCTGCCTCCTTGTCTTCCTCCACATCCCCTTCATCGTCCTCCTCCTGCTCCCTCTCCGCTTCACTTGTGGGCTCCAGCTCGGTCCTGACAGTGACGAGCAGCTCAGGCTCCATAGCTGCCCACAGCTCAGATGCTTTAATCACCGCCACTGCAGAGAGGCAGAGGGAAAGGGGAAAAAAAATTCAGATTCAATAAGGATGATTTCGGTTAGAGTTGAGTTGCAATGAGCATGAGTAGGAACAAAAATAATTCAAAATAAATAAATTAGCAAGACAGAATAGTAATTGTTGACGGGGTTAAATATCTATATGGCAATGTTGTGCCACCATTTGACCATGTTTGTTTTCCTGGTGTGCCACAGTATTCTCTGACATTAGATACATGAGATTTTTTTTTTTTTTTTTTTAAAGCTAATAACTGCAAAATGCATTAAAACGGGAGGGGTGGTTCAGTCATCAATTTGTGGAGAAACAAAATCATAGCACTAATGCTAAAATGACAGAATTACTGCTCTATTCAAGTGGTGTTGGAAATTACAATACTGACATTTCAGGGCTCGACCATACTGGTTGCCAGGGGCTGCCACTTTTTCCACTTATAAGAACAGGGACAGCAAAAAGTGCACCCCAAAATAAATACTTGTTTTGTATTTGTTGCATTAGTGATAATTGAATATTGCTATTAAGGTCGTAACTGGATTCATAAATGCTGCACGTCATTGATGCATTTACTTGTGTGTGCACAGGCATCTCTTTTAGAGGCCGAGGCTTTGACTGGGGAGAAAACTTCGACTAACCCCGTCTGCATCAAAAACGAATGAGCAAATTGGTTCAACTTACAAAGAAACAGATAAACCTAAATGAAAAACAAAACCGAGATTTGTGAATTCTTAGGAGGGGAAGTGTCCCAGCATCTTCGAATTGGATGTAAATTATACTGCATTGCAAGCACAACATACACCTTGATAAGTGACAAGTTCACTAGTTTAACATAGAAGATCCTTCGGAACAACAGGGCTCGACAAGCAATGGAGCTGGAAGCAACATGAGCGGGCACCTAAATGGCATAATAAGGTAGAGGCTGCACACCCACTGACAAGCCAAAGCCAGCACACCCACTGTACCACTGATGAGTCGATGACCACAGCGATTAATGATTTCAACTGGGCCATTCTCATAAAACCTTTCAACACTGTGTTCTGAAAATGAGGAGCCTCTACATCCTTACTTCATCTGCTGCACAGCAAACGGCAAAAAAATGTTATTCCGTTACTGTAATACAGCTTTTAAACATTCTTTAATGTCACAGTGTCATTGTCAAGCTCAAGTGTAACTGCATAGTACCTTAATTACTCAAAATATAGGGTGACTAAATTGGCAACCATGTTTTCAGTTTTGGCAACCAAAAGCTGATGCCTGGGGCAACCACGTTTAAAAAGGTACTGGTGAACCACCTTTTTTTTTTTTTTGCATCTTTTTTGCTCACATCTAAAACTACATAACTTTGGTACCCTGTGAACAGTATTACTTCTGACTAAAACTCTTTCAACTTAAATAAATGAACTCCTGGCACTTAATAAAACAGCAAAATCTTACTAACTGTTTGGTCTGGCTGAAATTTGAGTGCAATTTCAGACAACTAAATAAGGGGACAGACCAGGTCTGCTGAGTTCAGATGAGTCTCTAAACTCTGCCCTCAGATTACCAAAGAAGCAACTCATTGCTGACTGAACAGCAACGAAAGCTGGGTGTGCTCCTTGCCTTGCCTCTTACACATACACACAAATGCACATACAACCACACACACAATCTCACACACTGTCAGCTTCATCCCCATGATTACTTCACTATAACTTTAAAGAAATAATTTGGGTTGAGCCAAATCACTGTAGGCAGGCCCTTACAGCAGAGCAGGAAAGCTCCTCTGCACTGCCAAGATTACCTGCCAGTCAAGGCAAAGAGGAACCCAGCTCTCATTCAGTAAGCTCGTATTCGCCTTGGTCTCATCATTGGGCAGAGTGTGACTGAGCAGGAAGAAAAATAAACTTCTCAGGGTTCGATCTCACCTGGTGCTTTTCCCTCCAGCTTCTCTTTCATCTCTCTGAGTTTAGCGGTCTCTTTCTCCAGCGGTTTCTTCAGATCTGCACTGCTCAACTGAAAGAAACAAGTACATAGTCCAGTGAGACTGTTAACTCTTAAAAAAAATGTCTGCCAGTCTGGGCCTAAATCATGTTGCTTCCAGTTACCTTGCAGCTATAGGGGTTGTGTGCGATGAAGGCTGCCAACAGCTGGATGGCACTCTTCACCACATTTATAGATTTGTCCATCAGTCGCCCCACAGCAAGCTCCATCACCTCACTGTACCTGCACAGGGGCAGGGCCTAAACACAGAAAGATAGTAGTTATTACCATGGGAGAGTTTAATAACATGCATTTACAGATACAATAGAAGTGAGTAAAAACATACTTTGCTGTTGACAATGCGTGTGTAGACCTGCAACACACGTGCCCTGACATGGGAATGTGTGTCATGCAGATGTTCCTGCATTGTGTCAAAGAAGCGGTCACGGTCAGCTTTCCCAGACTCGTCAAGCCCGTCGCCACACAGGACCCGCACGAGGATCTCTCCCAGCACCTCACAGACAGCAACACGCATTGTGTGACTCTGGAAAACAGTAGGACAGAGGGAGTAAGTCTGAATCTGATCCTGCAATAGGTTGCACCAGCTTTGTGTAAGTTCAAATGCAGCATTGTTTGAAAAGAATTTCTAATTTGGGTTGGAGTTTCCACGTTACTTATATTGTACGGGTTGCACCAGCTGAAACAGTTTCAACATAATCATAAGGTAAAACTTAAATCTTACACTTGAGGGGTGTACCACGAAGAGATCTAAATTGAACCTTACGTCTTTGTGGTGCAACAAAACACTGACACAGCTTTACAATGAAACAATCTAGTTTCAACTTATCGTTTAGTGAGGACTCCATCCCTTAACTTCACCTTAACTAAGAGGAAATGTATGCAAAGTTGGTACAACAGACTGCTGTTCTTCTGTCATTAAAATAATATTTTAGTGTCAAACACAATAATGGGCCAATTAATAAGGACTGATGTATTGTGGCATTTCATGCCAAATCTTCAGAATTTTCTGAGCTCTGCCCTCAGATTACCAAAGAAGCAACTCATTGCTAACCGAATAGCAAAGAGAGCTGGGTGAGCTCCTTGCCCCTACACAACACACACACACCCACACACACAGACACACAAACACACTGTCAGCTTCATCCCAGCAATTATTCTGCTGTGACTTTAGACGAATAATTTGGGTTGAGCCAAGTCACTGTAGGCAGGCCCTTACAGCAGAGCAGGAAGGCTCCTCTGCACTGCCAAGATTACCTGCCAGTCAAGGCAAAGAGGAACCCAACTCTCATTCAGTAAGCTCGTATTCGCCTTGGTCTCATCATTGGGCAGAGTGTGAACAGAATAAGAGAAAAAAAATTGAGCTCTGTGTGTAGATTTCAACAACACAGAGGTAACACTGATCAAGGCCTAAATGAGGAGTGATGCATTGCAACATTATAATAGCAAAACTTGCACCTGGGCAAGACAACTTATTGACCAAATAAAAAAATAAATGTATACATGAGTGTGGGCCATCGCTTTTTGCTCCTTTTGAGAGTCACTGCATAGTAAATGTGCACTTGGAGACTGTCTAAGATTTAATTGGGTGCTGTAATGTTCCTGTCAGGTGTGAAATTATTGCTACACATAGTCTGCTATTCTGTGAAGCACAAGACATTGTAGCACTCCCCTGTCACAGAAAACATACACGATACAATTAAAAAACCCTTCTTCTCTTTTACCCAATCTTTTTTTAATATGTGCTGACATTACCGCACAACCCAGGACGACGGGGCCTTCGATGAAATGTATGTACCTGACAGCGCAGTGTGTCCCACACTGACAAAACTACATAAAACCCCACACAGAAAGTCTTGAAGGGCACAAAAAGCAGTGATTTGTGGAGAAAGGAAATCTCCCAACTCAATCAAGCGGTACGCATGTTCTCGTAGAGACTTAATTCTTTGCATGAGCAGCCACCTTAGTGATGACTCATTAATATTAAGGGCTGCTCCTTTAAATCATCACATAAACCTGCCTGATGCCAGATGAATTCTGCAGCAAGTTTCTACTGCTTTAAGGACACTACTGTTCCTATTCAGGAGCTGCAAATTAGGAATTCCATGTTAGCAGGATGAACACATTAAAGTATGCATATAGTACCTCTCCTTCCAAGTGTGTGATGAGCACACTTATGTTGGGGATCATTGATTCAGGGACCAGGGCACCGAGTTCTGCAATGAAGGCGGCAAAAGCTTTGACCCCCGACGCCTCTCTGGCAAGCTCCTCACTTGACCTTTGACCAATCTCCCTGAAAGAATGGGAAAAATTAAAAAGCATGAAAATCCTCCCATACATCATCATTTGCAGCTGAAGAATCAGATTTCCATGAACAGATTCACAAAAAGGACCTTTTGTTGGAAACTGACCTTATAACTTCTCCTATGATCGCCCTGACTCCATATTCTGTGCTCCACACAGACACTGCTTGGGCGAACACAGATGACAACTGCTCGAAGTGTTGCAGCAGCTGGATCACTTTCACACTTGCACCTGTAAAAAATTAGAGTCTTCACTAGAATCAAAATGTACAATGTATGCTGAATAACAGGAGGTTTTGTAATATTGTTTTCTGCTCTTTATACACAAGGTTCTTGAAAATGACAGGGTTGATATGCTCCCTCAGTTATAAATCTTGCTCACAGGTTCAGTGTGTGACTGTGAGACTAACCCAGGAGGTGGTTGTACTTCTTGATTAGCACTCCCAGTAGGTGTATTATACAATCTCTGGTGGGCTTGGTCTTGACATGGCCAATGGTTGGGTTCTCAAGCAGTTTATAGCAGCAGCAGGTCACACAGCTGAGAGAAGAAAAGGACAGAGCAAAGAATTAAGTTTGTTCATGTTGTGGTATGGTGAAAACCTGCGAGAAAAGCAACTCAAGCAAGCTCAGATCAGATTCTATAGTCTATTCACAAAGTTCTGTATTCATCAGAAAAATTTGCAGATCTATACAGACACTATGTTTGTGATGGTTCTTAAAGCTAACCACATTTTTTTAAAAATGTGTGATCTTTTGTTATGAGCATAACTATCAAGAACTTCTGGTACTGACATGAGAACTGAAAACAAATGAATCTCTTCTGTAGGAAGCAATCACTGCATATCCTTTCTGCTGAACATAAAAAGCTAGGACTGCAAGGAAATGTTCAAAACGGAAACATTACATGACGATCTGATCTTGTTAGGTTTGGTTTGACATTATTTATGGGAAGACAAAAGATAATTTTCATAAAAGCCCCAATTAAGGCTACAAAACCTCAAAGATCGGGAGAAGAAAGTGGGAAATTACACAGACTAACTGAATTAACACAACTAAGTCTGATACTGTACTCTTGCCAAGAGCTCCCCAGTCAGCAGAGTACCTGATGAACTCTTCCTCCACTAGGGAGAGGCTCCAGAGGGAACGGATATCCAGTTGGAAGAGCTGGACGAGGGCCTGCAGCACCCTCTCTCTCTCAGAGTCCCACTGCAGCAGTCCTTCTCCACCACCTTTGCCTTTTTTACCACCCTGTGCAAGAAAGACAAAACCTGATAAATTAAAATTCATAGATTTGACTCGACTCAAAATGTCCTACACAAGACAATAAAGCTAACATCCTACAATACATGCCCTCAGGTTACCAAAGACTGTAGTTCATATGTGCCAAACCAACTTTATTGAGACTATAGCCTCTTGCCAGCTGATACATAAACATTCATACAAGAACACACACAAGGACAAACAAACATCCACACATTATCTGACATCTCCTTCCTGCCCTGTCCCATTGCTCTTTGGGGGGCAGAGGTTGAAGAAGGTGACAAGTTGACTGTTGTTGGGCCCTTACAGCAGTGTAGTAAAACTCCACCACACTACCAAGACTACCCATCTAACAGCAGGCTAGAGACCATAATCTCTTGGTCTGACTGGATCATAAAACTTGCCATGATATCATCATGCGGGCATTTAAAATGGTTAAACACAGAACTGGTCACTGACACAGCCATTAACAATGTATTTCTTTGCTATATCTCTATTGATCATACCTTCCCAGGTGCCGTGACAATGCTCTGCCTATAGGAGTCACTCTCAAAGGTCTCTGCGAGTTTGCAGAGCAGGTAGACACTCATTTTAACGGCATTAAGTTTCTCTTTGCGCTCTGCAGCAGAGACGGTGGTGGAGGTAAGAAGTGCTGGCAGGGAAGCAGCCAGGCCACTAACCACTGAAAGGGAAAAAATAAAGATAATATGTGATCAACTCCAGCATATCAAGGTCATATGTCTACATCTCGGTGAAGATTCTCAGTCATCCAGGTCATGGTAATCATAAGTGCTATACTGTAGGCAACTGGACTTGCTCAAACTGGAACGCCCATCGTTAAACAGAGGGGGTGGCCTACAACACCACTTATCACCCATCTACAATGCAGTCTTGGGATCCCTTCCCAGATGACTTCACACCTATTCACCCCTGGTCTCACCCAACCCTCACGACTCAAATGATAGCCAGGTGGGTCATCGACTCACATTGTGAACTTAACGAATCTGAAACTAAGCTCACATGTGACCCTTACGACTCTGCAAAGTTTCACACCCACACAGGGACTAAGCCTGTAACTCTGTAACAGTCATTATAACTGAAGAAGCTTTTGGATGAAAGACAAAACGTCTTCAAGAAACGCAAGCAAGTCCAGTTGCCTACAATATAGCGCTTATGGTCATATGTCTATTTAAAGATAAAGAAATTAGAAAAAAGTCTAACCTTGTACGAGTAACTCCAGGGTATCCTCTTTCACACCCAGCTCCACTGAGTTGCAGTGCCTAAAAAAGTAAAGAAATTAGTTTTGAACATGCATAGTTCTCAAAAACAATACCTACAGCAAACTATATGTGATCAATACTTACTGTAGCACGCTGTAGCCTGTGTCAAAGTGCTCCAATATACACAAAGGCCCCCGGCTCCTCAGTGCTGATTTGAATTCTGTGAGAAGGGGACACAAAAATTATTTAGGTCACAAACACACCAGCTCAAATGAAAATACCGAATAAAGAACAACTCCAGAACTCATTCAAGTTCACTACTTACTACTGAGATAGGGTGGCAGCTGTTTTGGGGGCACCACATCCTGAACGACATACTGGTTGATCCCCCCAGTCTTCACCAGGTCACCCACGCACACGGGCACAAAAAAGTCCCACGACATCCCTGCATCAATAAACAAACACATTACATTAGTGTACAGCAACGCTGGCTGGGAAACTACAGTACACAGGACTCAACACTGACCTGATAATACTACTACCACCACTAATGCTAGTCGACTGACTTTGTCTGTTTAGTTCACTCTCTTTCGGTCTTAAAACCATATGTACCGTTTGCAAATATAAACAGAAAATGAAGCGGTTTCGTTTTACAAGTCTGGAAAAATGCGATTAAGTTTGTCGCAGAAATATTTCTGTTACGAATTCTTCAGGAAATAGTCATTTGATACCCACCAAACAAAAAACTGACACAGAATTAGATTGGTGAGGTAGTAAATATGTTTTCTAATAAAAGAAAAATTAACAAGCCTTTCTATTATCCAAGCAGCACGTTTGTTGTGAATGAAGCTAGCTAACAAACAGGTAAGTTACTGCTAGCGAAGTTAGCAGGAAAGCTAACGTTAGCTTAGCTAGCGACATTGCGTAGCATCACTTGTTGACTGAAACGTTATTCAACGGAAACGACAAGACATAAACTACACCAGTAACTCTGTTTTACTAAGTTGGAGACACAATACTGACCTGTAGCGGCTACAGTCCCTTTAGCCACAGTGTCGACCTCTGAAGACAAAGGTGTAGCCTGCTCTCCCTGCCGTCAGCAGGCGGTTTGAAGCCGCAGGTTTTCAAATTTATTTGGACATCGCGCCAAAGCGATGACGCTCTGACGTCATAACCCTGCGCCGACTCGGTTTAAATACTCGGTTTGTTTATTTCAAATAATAATTTTGTTTAATCGAGAAAAGGAATATGAAATTTGAAGCCGACATAAATAATGATGAAAGATAAAACAAAAACTAAATACTAGTTGTCATTCAAGGAATTTAGGTGCGCAGATACTTAAACACCCGCAGGGCCTCTCCACTTTTACAGCATTTCTCACATTTTATGAATAGAATTATCGAACTTAAAAACACGGGAAATGCATGGATAGTTTTCAAAAAACGACATTTGTGAATAAAATATTTTGCAAAAAAAAAAAGAAAAAAAAAAGAATTGTGAATCCCGAACCCTGCTTTCTTGTCCTCCAGTTGGACACCAAACTTTATGTTTTCATAACTTAGGGTCGTAATATTTGTATTATTTAAAGTCAGCCAATCTTGAAAAAACTCCCAAAAGGCCCTAGCTTAATTACATTACAGAGAAAAGATGTTCCAGGGTTTAAATATCTGAGTTACATAAAGTACAAATATTCAAATCCAAATTAAACCTTTGGCCTAAGAAGTTATTACATGTGTAAAGCTCATTCATTACTTTAAAGTGAACTTCTTTAGCCTTGGGTGGAATTGGAAGAGAGTGGTAAATGGTTCTTATTTTAACTGCAAAATTTCTGTCGAATCAATGCACATAGCTGTACATATTTCTTAGGTTTACTCTAATTTTGTTTTATTCTAATGAAGCATATATGCGTATATATAGCGTATATATTGTAGTTTAATTTTTACACTTACAGCTTCAGCAGTGACGATATATATTTTATTCTAATATTCAAATGTCATGACTTAATTACTAATGTTAAAACACTGTATTATCATGCACATTTTATTTTTATTTTAAAGCACATTTCATTTCTACTTTATTTTACTTGTTGCTTTATATTTACACACTTTTATTTCATACTTCTACTCTTACTATTTTAATTCTCTATTCTTTACTTAGGGACAACTGTAACAAATCATAATTTCCCCTCGGGAATTAAAGTATTTCTGATTCTAATTCTGTATCCTTGCAGCATGTATCTTCGCTTCAAGTGTGATGGCGAAACAAATGGAAGTGAAAGCACTCATTAAGAATGTATTATTGCATTTTGATTTAAAACCACCTGTAGCTAATGAAGCCTCTTGTGGAATAACTGTAGAATAGATCAGGATGTCCCTAATTAACTGAATCATTGCTTGTGGAACTGACTTAATTACTATTATATTGCCTGTCAGTACAAACAATATTGCATTTCCCTTAAAAGTATTATATGTTAAAATGCTACCATGATTACCTAATAAATTAATAATAAACCAGATCCATCCATTCTTTGCAATAAAAGGATTTTCTCTTAATTATTATCCTTCTATTATTCCAAATAGGGACTGACGTTTAAACAGACGTCCTTTAAATGGATCTGGGGTTTTCACACAACACTGCCACCTACTGGACAACTACAAACACTACAGCACAAGGTTAGAGCTGCCAGATCAGACCATATGATGTAAAAACACAGAGAGACGAAGGAGCACACAGCCAAGTTTTTTGAGGTAGTAGCTGTATTCAAATGATTGACAACACAATCACCCCTTCTCCACTGTACCAATGTTTCAGCTACAGAAATGACAATACTTTTCACAAAATGTCTTACTTTCTATACAGCACTCAATCAAATGTTAAAATGAAATGGTTTAACTTACTACCTACAGATGACTAATACTGTCAGGATGCAGCACTTGTCTTCATGTTCTTTTGCCCTCTTGATATACTTAAAACATAAATCTAGTGTTCCAAGGCTACGCACGAGAAACTAACTATACAATGGAGCAAAAAAATAACCAGGGCCAAACTGTTGTAAGAGCAAAATACTTGAATTTGTAGTTGTACATGTGAATATAGTATAAAGTATCGTGACAACTTGGAAATGTTAAAACATTAGGGGCAGTTGTAGTGTTTATTATTTACGTGTAAAACAAAATGTAAAAAAAAAGAAATCACAATAATAGCACCAAATGTAACTAAAAAAAGAAACAAAATTATTGTTAACCGTTAAGAAAAAAATCAATATTTAAATATATTTGTAACCACTTGGCTCCTTCACACACACACACTGCATCAGAGCAAGGCAAATTACGTAAACCAAAAAAAGAAATAAAAGCACCAAATGTTAAGGAAGATGAGAAACAAAAATTCTAGTAACTAATGAAGAAATATTCTTCTCATTTTCCATCAGATCAGTGAGCACGTTTTCTTCCAGGTGTCTTTATTTTCGCTTTCTGTCTTGAGAGCACCGTGGACAATACCTGCACGGCACAGATTAAAAACAGTGTTTGTTGACTGACTTGAATGAGTAACAATTCACACTTTTATTGCACACATTGGTAAAAGAAAAAAAAGAATAGCACATTACAGCCTGAGTTTCTTACCATTTGCCTCTTGGTTTGGTTGTCAGGCCCACACATGCAAAATGGAACCACTCAATGGAGCACTGGAGCAAAGACAAAAAACAATAATGTGCCGTCAAGTATTCCTGCAAATGGAACACTTATCCGAGACGAAATGATTCAAAACGGACCATCAAAAACGCACATACAGTGTGTGTAGTTTATCATCTGCTAATCAATCACGTGCCCTGTCATCTGTGACCTTATCCACAGAGGACGAGTCACGAGACTACAGGACTCCTCAACCTCTTAATTTGTGATTAGCATTTAGGAAATACTGTATATTTAAGGGAAAGGTTGTATATGTACTCTGACTGACTGTTCATTGACATATTATGCTATCAAAGATCTGTTTTTTTTTTATCATTACTCTTACTTAATCTTGTCAGTTTCAGGCCTGTACTATAAAGGTACATCATTAATGGTGTCTAAAGTTAATGCTATTTAGATAAATATAAACATTTAATCATATGTTGTTTGGAAAAGCCCTTCATATTAAAGGTCCCATGAAATGAATAAATACATTATCTGTGTTCTTATATGTATTGTATGCCACAAAAAAGCATTTTGGCACATCTTTATAGCAAAATTCCTCTTTTGTTCTCCCTGCAACATGCCACTATTTTGCTTATAGATTGTCTTCCGTTAAGGAAATATTTACAATATCCAAAAAATGATTATGAGGAATGTAACTAATGACCACCATACACTACAAGACTTAAAACAAGACTTTGAAAATACTCTAAGAACACTAGAGTCTGACATGAGGAAAGCTGAGACTCTTACAGGGTCACTATCTTCAAGGCTCCAAGTAGATTCCTTTTGAGATTATTTCCCATCTTGCTTCTAAGAAATATGACATATTAACAATTCCTTACATGTCCGCAAAAATCATAGACTGTTTAAATAATGGATGTAGCCACTGTGACATCACCCACTGGTTTGTGGACTGTCGTTTTGAAGCCTCGAGTTCAGCAACTCAGCTGTCACCATCCTGCTTGTTTGGATCCAGAAGTGACCATATTTGGACAAGGGGGTGGAAACGTGAATAAGCGAGGGGTGGATCTGACTCATAAACTGTAGTGATGCCTTGCAGACAGCCTGTCACTCAAGTGGCCCTGTTGTTACTATGCATAACTTTAAGCCTTGTAAACTAATAAAATGTGAAGGGGTTAATAAAAAAATTTGAATGAACGAATGTTTTGCACTGCAGTTTCTGGTACTTTGGCACTGGCTTCATTTTTACGCTTCAGAGGCTGACGCTTAGCAAAAACACATAACTCTCAAAACTCAAGATAGAAGGTGTTACATGTCGACAGTATTCTAGTCAATTCTGTTTCAATATAATCAATAAATATAAACTGTATTTCCAAATATTACATTTTGGATTTTGTCGCCTCAACTTGCCACCAGCCTCTGTTGGCTAACTGCGCTATTTTACTTGGAGCAGACCGTGGGAATGAGAGGCAACCCATTTCAAAAATTAGGATTTCTCAGTAAAATAAAACCCTGTTGGTGGATCTAATACACACCAAATTAAACATGAATTCTTGCTCACTCTATAATGCCACTAGTGTCTCCTCATTTGCCACATTTTTGGAGTCCCCTCCATGTTTACTGCCTACCTGGTTTGCTGCTTCCTGTTTGGTGCTGGAGAGAGCACAGCTATTGTTGACAACGTTCACGTCATTGAACTTAAGTATATGTTTGAGCCAAGACTAAAAACGTGCAATAACGTCAAATATGTTTGATTTTGTCCGTACATCAAGACGAGAAAACAGCGGACTTAAGACAGCTCTGACTGAGTTTATGACCACATAACATCAAACAATCGAGATCACGTGCCACAACTCTAGCAAAACTTTTATGATTTTATACCAACACTCCGAATTGTCTTGAAAATTTGTTTGGTGTAAGTCCGGCATGAGCAGCAATAGGAAAAACAGACACAAAATCCGCAAGGTACAAAACTAGATAGAAAATCACACGCACACTGTAGTTTGTACCAATAAAAGCCTATGTGTAACGATAACAATTACTATTAATAGTTACAAATGTCTCTAATTATCACCTTTACTATATAATTGTTGTTTGTATTTTATTACATATTTTTGTCTTGTGGTTTCTGTCTTCGTATTTGCAATGAGCACTTTTTTATGAGCTCTGGCCACTTTTCTGCATCTTTTATTTCATTTTTTATTGTTCCGTTTTCTTGTTTCTACAGTTTCAGTTCACAACATCAGTATTGCTCATCCCTTCTACAAGACACCCAAATATGGATAAAAAAATTCCACTTCATCCTCCTCTATTTCTTCTGTAAGTACACCTGATGTGAAGCATTATTTCTCCAGAAAAATAGAGTATAGCATGATATCAGTGTCCTGAAACTACCAAGTCCCACCCCGATATCTTATTAAAGCAGAAATATTTAAAAAGATTTGAAAAAATTACAAAAAAACCCCAAAACTCACATCAGTGTTGTCACAGCCGATCATCTCGCCGTAAGACACCTGATGGCACAGACAGTAAGTGGGTTCGTTGGGGTCCACTGGCATGTCCAGCACATCAGATGGGTGCACATTCCCAAAGTTGGCGGCAGGGCTGTTGAATTCTCCTCTGATGATGGCAAAGAAAGTATTGAAAGTGAGAATGTAAGTGTGATCATGATACTAACTAAAAACTAAAATGTGAAGAGCAAACACATGGTCATCACAAGCAGGAAAAGTAGATACACAACATACGGCTGAAGGAGTTTGACTTTCTTCTGTGCACTCTTGGGACTGCCATCTTCATCTGAACTCTTCACTTTAGACCTTGTTTTAGCCGTCTTCTTTTCCTTCTGTCTGGTTTCAGCTGGAATTACACAACCACTTTAGTTGTGACACCAAGTTTGGCTTCATTGTCTTGACAGTTCTTGTTGTAAAAAGCGGAATGACACACAAATACAACGGACACACACCTTTCTTCCCCTTACTGGAGGTGGAATCATAGTCCGTGCTCTCGATCTGTTTTTCCTTCAGGTCAGCCTCAAACCGAGCCAGATCTGTGTCAAGACGTCTGATGTGTTTGTCGACCTGTAGGAAACACAACTTTAGCAGTCTGACTGTGGCATGGTGTTTATTTCATGATTATTTCAAAGATACGAACCATCTCATAGGTCTGCATGGCCAGTTGCACCTTATCATCTCCGAACTCCTTGCATTTACTGTAAGACTGCTGAATCTGCCTCAGTATGGACAGCTTTTGCTCAGAGGAGAGAGTCCGGGCGTTGGCTGTGTACTCCTTAGCCAGAGAGTCTATCTGTCCCTTCAGATCTGAAACACGGAGTAAAACTTCTAAAACAACACTGTAACTTTTAAGTCAATATTACGTACATTATTATGTCATGTTATTATGTGAAAGTGTCATTGTGCACTATTAATATTTATCAAATATATAAAAAACAAATGCCAAATCTTAGGTGTCAGCTTTCATGTCTAATATGGATGGGCGTTTGTTTTTATTCATGCCCATAAACACCTTGAGAGAAAAGAAGTAAGATAGCGTCTAAAATATTTTCTGAATTTTTAAATCACTCACAACGTATTATACTGAATTGACAACAGTTAATTATTACCACAAGGCTGCTGTTTACAAACTGATGTGGAATGATGCGCTTCTACTATAGATTACTGATTCTCAAAACTTCTTGGCTGCGGACCCCTTAAAAAGAAGTAATTTCTAGTACTTGTGACTCCTCGTCACAGGTTGCAGCATTGCTGTGGACATTAAATTGTAACCAGTTCAATCAAACTATGATTATGGTGATTTTGGACCAAACAGCTCTGGGGACTCCCTGAGAGGATCTGCCCAATGGGGAGCTCCCCAAAAAACGACATACCTTCGAAGGCTTTTTTTCTGTTTGCATTCAAACCTCCCATAGGAACACTGAAGTGATGTAGAGTAGAAGAGTCTTAATATTTCACTTTTAAGAGTCAAAATAATTGTATTTTCCTGGTTGCATATATGCTCTGAAAAACCTAGACATCACTGTTGGTCCATTCGTCTGTGTCTTTTCTTACACTATTTTAGTTACAAGCTCTTGTTTGTGTTTTGTGTTGTCTGTTGTTTACACGGCTAAAAGGTTTTAAGAATGGAGTTTGCCAGTGCTGCATTCGCTTGTGTTCAACTGATCAACTGACATAAGATTTTTTCGAACCAAGAAACTTTTTCATAGTTTTAGAAACCTAGCTCCCTTTATGTTGTGTCCACACCAGAAGAACTAGGAACTATCATAGTTCTGAAAGCGGTTTTGAGGGACTTTTTTTTTTAGCTCCTTTTCCAGAGTAGGTACTCTTGCAGCATGAGAGAAAACATGGGTGACTTAAGTGTACCTTGACTGGTCAAACACAGCCAATGCAGATTATAAAGCCCTGTTTATAAAGACAGCGTTTCTGTACTGTTACTACTTCCCGTGGCAGATTACAGGTGAGACAACTGTCCCCCCATTACGCAGTCGTACCTTATATACGGCACGGTGAGGTGGAAAAACAGCATGATATTCCTGCCTTGAACAGGCAGTGTAAAAGGGGAACGTGATGGTATGCATTTGTTAGGGGAGGTCCCCAGTGGGTAGTTCCTCTCAGAGGCTACTCATAACCGTTTGGTCCAAAAACACCAATAGAAAAAAAAAGTCACTCAAAACGGTCATTCCTATGAAAAAGTTCCTTTGGTCAAAATATGCCTTTGGATTGTTTCATTTGAAGGATTTTCAGTGGCCTGAAGAAGACAAAATATCCAGTATTACACAAGAAATGGCAAATACTAGGAAGAGGAAAAAACATATATCATTTTAAATAAAAGTTGTCCCCCCATTTTTGTTCCTTTAATCATCTTGTGACACCTCAGACTTCCTTTGGGATCTTTTGGGGGATCCTGACCCACAGGTTTGGAACCACTGCATACATCACCTTGTTCACACATGGGACATCTAACTGGCGTAGTGTGCTTTAAAACATGGTTCAACTAAATTGTGTACAATTGACACGTGTTTTTGTTTTCACCAGTTCATGGTTAAAATCCCCAGTAGTCTCACGGGTCATTGTCCTCACCCTCTGTGCGTTGATCCAGATCCCTCATCAAATTGAAGTTTCTCTGCAACTCGAAGGGCAAGTTTTCTATACCTGGTGTTGTGGAGGGGGAGAAAACAAAACTTTAATCCCGCTTTCAGTGAACTCAAAAACTGAAACTGTAACGTTAATACAAGCAGGATAACGTTAGCTAGCTTAATGCGCGCTGGATGATGCTCAGGCTACATTAACGATGGCGCTCGAGCTAACATGCACATGTATTTCAGTAATAACAAGGGGGCACAACGACATATGACTTTGCTTGCTAAATGAATTCAAACTAGCTCTGCACGGCTAGTGTGGCATATGCGCTTTGCATTCTCAAACTGCATCCTTTCTTCGCCACGGTGCGTTTTCCAGGAAATAGTCTGAGCCTAAACCCGCTGACCGTTGGGAAACGGTCGAAACAGCCCATTCCGCGCGCGGGTTTTCCAGGAACTACACGGTACAACAAAAGCCAAAGTATAAAACGAGCTGAATATGTTCAAATGTTTTCCAACATGTTTATCACATATTAATCAGCTTACTGTCCAAATAATGCTCCAAATACATCCCCGCCGCCATCTTGTAAACAACAGAGCTTCCGGTCCGAGACGGACAATCTGATTGGTTGTTACTACAGCCTTGACAACACTACTTTCCAGCACAAATTCACATCCAAAATTGGTACAGATATTATTTAAGTTAAATATATAATTAATACTATCTGCCATGTGGCATATTAAAGATTAGCATTTAAAATAAAGTGCATTTAAAAATCTAAACTTGAATTTAAGATATATCTAATAAAATTCTGACTAGTCTAAAATCAGAATTAAGACATTTCTACAAACTATTTAATTGTATGGACAATCAAAATAAAGCTAGCAGCAATGCGACTTTTAACATTTTTCCATAGGCTATACATCATTACTGATAAGAACTCAAATTCAAGCTACTTTTAATGCACTTCTCACTACACCTAATTACAGTTTAAGATACTTTAGATGTTTGAATGAAAAATGGGTTGCTAGTCTAAATTCAGTTGAATATATCTGTAACTGGAATAATGACTTATTAAAACTAAACTGACAAGTCAAACTACATTTGTAGATGGCATCCAATGTATAACGAGATGGTCAAGTTAAAGCTTTACATGCAAAAGCTTTTTCTATAGCTGCATTTAACATTCACTACTAATATAAACTATCTCAAATTACCATCGGAAAACCACAAGGCTACACAATTTTATTAAGTAACTAACTACCCCCTGTGTGATACGTCTCTTAATGTGAAACTGATTTGGCAAAGGGATCTCTGAGAAGAAACTGATGGTGACAGATGTTTGAAAATTGTGTCAGGGTGTGGTAAATATATGAAAGAAGCGAGGGGAAGCTCACACAATATAACTGCATAGATGTTATCATTCACAGTTATGTCTCTACACATAATGAAATTGTTAAATTACAATAGCTGTTGGAAATGTAAAACTGAAATAGGAACTTTCCTCCACTGTATATGGAAATAAAGTCGGGTCAGACCACTCTGGATTGGAGTTTTAGAAATTTTAAGTTGTTGGTTTGGTTCAGTAATCCCTGTAAATCTAAAGTTGTATCCAAATGTGCATTTTCTGTTATTATTGTGGGTCTAATAACTGTTTTCCAAGGCACTGGAAGACAACAAAGGCCCCAAAATTGAAAGAATGGGTTAAAGCAATGGTGGAAATAGCATCTTATGAATGTCAGCTCAGTAGAATAAATGGCAATCAGAAGAGAGGAGTGTCTTCTTGGGACTGATTATGGACTCATCAAAATGGAGGATAAGCCTACGTAATTGTGATCCTGCTCTATGAATATGTGACCCTGTAGAGTGATGTATGAAGGCACGTGTGACGTTTCTGTCTGTTTGTTTCCTTGTGTGCCGAGAAGACGAGTAAAACTTCCCACTGATGAATCAAACAAGTGATGACAAGACATCTTAAAAGATTTATTATGTTTCACAGATTAATGGAAATTGTCCCACACTTCAATTAAATCAACAGACAAACATAATGAATATTCAGTAATACAAATAAAAAACAGGGGACCCAACTTAAGTGAGAACATCTTTGACCAGTCTGATTCATTTGTACACAGTTATTACAACCATATCTGACTGACACATACAGTACAGCTGCTCACTTGTTAGCTGATCTGAGTTTGTGAAGAAGCTCTACAAAGCTCTTACATTATGTCGTACAATTTGTCACACTGTACACACCTCATTCTTTTTCTTGTTTTTCCAACATGTGCTTCAACTTTTTGAATTTATTCTTTCCGATCCTCTTCTTTGCTTTCATGGGTGTTGTTCTCTTTTTGCCCTGCTTCTTCTCAAATCTGCTCTGTTCCTTTTTGTCAGCCTTTGATGCTTTCGTTTCATCAGCTGTCTTCACTGCGGGCTTCTTGGCCTCTGCCCCTTTCACAGTCTCTCCGTCCATCTTGGCCACCTTTGCCTTTTTTGGTCCAGTAGGTGAGTCCTTTTTGCCTTTTGGCTTGGCGTTTGCTGTTCCATTGGCTTGGGTTTTCCCCTTGAAGCTGGGGACACTCTTCTTTGCCTTGTCGCTTTTGGATGGTTTCTCTTCAGGAGAGTCTGGAACAGCCGTCGCCTCGGGAGCATCTGCGCTTTCTTCCTCTACAGAAATAACAGACGCAGAGGATGAGTTCATGTTTAACAGGGTAACTATCATGATGAAAGTTGGCGTGTGCTTGTAAGAGGAAGTGTTACCTTTTCCTGTGGGTGCAGTAGGAATTACATTGGAGAATTTCTTTAGCTTGGCCACAAAAAACCCATCCATATTGTGGGAATGAGGGTAAAATCGGCGAGACAGTCGCAGAGTAGGATGGAATCTACGTTCTCTGAATCTAAAAAAATGAAAAATAAATTAAGGGTTGAAGGTCAGAGTATTTGCAACAGAATAAAAACATACTGCAATTATCTTATTTACCTGGTGAAGCCTTCTTTGCCAAAGTCAAGTCCAGTGGGAACTAATTTGACGTTCCTTTTCTTCAAAGCATAGTCCACCACCCATTCATTCTCCTCCACCTGATGGAACACATTTTTATCAATGCCTAACCCTTCTGCTAAATACTCACAAGTAACATGGAAACCTAAAAATGAATTAGCTGCCTGTAGAGTACACGTACCATTATTGAACATGTGCAGTAGACCAGATATCCTCCCGTAGGGGACTCAGCGTTCACAGAGTCGATGGCAGATAGAATCAGTTCTTTCTGTAAGTGAGCGGAGCGCTGGATGTCGGCCTCGTCCTGTCAGGAAATAACAAAGCATTAAAAACTGTTTAAAACCAAAAGTGAGCATATGTATGCATGGATGACATGACAGCTCCCCAAAAGGGAAGCCCAAACATGTCGATGCCTGCAACATAGGTCATAAACACCGCCTCCTCCATGTTAGCAGACAGGATATTGACCAAACTAACAAAGGTAGTTCTTATCATGCTGTTGTATGTTTAATAGTTTGTTTTTCTTATAAGTTTGGTTTTAATTTGATGCTATAAAAAGGGGGTTCAATGTGATGACTGACAGCTGTGTGTGCCAATCGAGCGCTTGCAAACAATGGCGCTGCTGCAATTAGTCAGATGGCAGGAGCTCAATACAGCGCAGACTCTGGGTGTATTCCAAATCACATACTTTTTCTTCTTACTTTTAGTATGTACTACAACTGCCCTTAAAAAGTACGAACACAGTCGACCCTCCTTTCATAAATCCGTTACCTTGGAGATAAAACAAAATGCTGTTCACCAAGCTCGCCAGACAAGGAAGTCAACCCAGAGCTCTGCTGTTGTTACTTTGGGATGCATGTAGTTTAACTTTGAAGTTATAACTGCATAGATTCTAACATACATTCACAACAGTTAAATTACATATGCATTTCTCTGTCATTGTTATTTTTATAGCTATGTCCTTTTAATGTTGGTCATCTTTTTGATTATTTTGTTCATTTAAACAACCAATATTCCTATTATTACTATTCAACTGGTCATTAGTCACTTGAATACGCTGTCATCCATCATTGTGACTTCTGAGAGCTGTTGAAGAGCTGTCAATCAGCTGTCAACGAGCTCTCAAGCTGTCATCTGTTTGCAGCTCAGGCAATGTAATGTATTTTCCGCTGCACTGAGAATAGCCAGAAGAGCATGCTGGCTTGCATACTGCAAAATATATCCCAATGTAGTAGAACATCCTGGTATTTTTGGCATACTGCATTTGACATACTATGTATTGGGCCATACTAAATCTTCTTCTGGCATACTACTGTATATAGTATGGTAATATGGGTATCGGAACACACAGTCCGGCTTCAAACAACGTCACCAGCGCAAGATGGCAGTGGCCTTATCTGGGATGTTTTGGCTTCATTTTTTTGTATAGTGAAGGGAAGTAGAAACGCTTTGTCCATCTTTATATACAGTCATTAGTGTATACATAAACAGTGAAAGGTGTTTTACCTTACTGGTCTTCACAGCTGGATCTTTAGCGATGACTCCAGTTCCTGAGCATGGAGCATCAAGCAGCACTCTATCGAACCCACCCATCACCTGCAGGCAAAGTTTTCAACAGGTTAGTTCGTTCTGTAAAGCCACATAACAGAGATAATGTTACACTACAGATGTACAAACATTACCTTTGGGAACTGCCTTCCATCGTAGTTACAAACAACAGTGTTGGTGACCCCCAGACGGTGGATGTTGCCCACCACACTCTTCAACCTGTCAGCGTTGGCGTCATTGGCCACGATCATCCCCGTGTTTCTCATCAGCTGAGCTGAGGGTGGAACATTTAAATAAACTGAGTTCATTTGCATGTGAGAAAAGTTTGTATTTGCCTACATTGCAGCTGAAACAGTCTTGCGTAGCCAGACCTATCCACACAGTGCTGTGTCAGTGCAAGAAAAAGGTCTGGAAGCACACGTTATTGTTCTGCTATAGAGGAGAAAATGCTCTGGCTTGTTTGTATTTCTGTAAACCAATCACAAGCCCAGGATGCAGTGGTGGTGCCAAAACAAAGTATCACAAAGTATAACTGCAGCACATCTTACCAATATAGGTGGTCTTGCCTCCTGGAGCTGAGCTCATGTCTAGCACCAACTCTCCCTCCTGTGGAGAGAGCGCCATGACGGGAAGAAAACTGGAGGCTCCTTGCAGCATGTACTGACCAGAGAGATACTCTGGGGTTGCACCTGTTTTAAAACATGTAAAGAATTACAGTTAAAGCTTGTGTGGCTACAGTCAGCCTCAGATATTCTTCAATAAAAGATCCTTAATAGCTCGAGTCAGATCCTTGATGTGAAGGTGCTGAAACTTACCTACAGGTACTGAGGAGTCATAGATGACCAAACCCACTTTAGACCATTTCCCCAGCGGATCGAGGTTCACTCCTCTGTTGATCAGGGCCTAAACGTGGAGAAACACAAACCACACTGACACATGAGCACTTGAAGGCAGTATTTGACATTAGACAATACTAGTGAAGTGTTTTGGTGAGGGGTTTTCCTTGGTGGTTTATGGGTTAATGACACTCCGAACTAAAGCCAAACATTTCTCTTTTATTCTTAAGTTTTATTTCTGCCACTTTTTTCTGAAAAGGCTACGGTGAATGTAAATTTTGTTCTGCAAACTGCTTTTGTAGAACTCATATATCAGTGTTATTTCCTTGATGTAAAGTGCTGTTAAATCCTGTAAACAAATTCATTACAGTATATTTATACTTCATTTGTGCTTTTTATTGAGTTGACTAACTAGAAATACTACAAAGCACGTGGAATTTTGAATTTGAAAATATTGCATTGGCTGGTTAATGTCTCCCCCACGCCGTGCAGTTACCTGTGCAAGATCCCTCCTCCTTGTTTTCAGTGTGTTCGTCCGAATAGTGACAGGTCTGTGAATTTCATTGGCCTCGAGGAAATCAACCAGCTGTAAACAAGAAAGGAGAAAAATTATTAATTATAGAAAAAAGAAAGCAGCACAGTCAAAAAATTTAACTCATTTAAGGCCCAGACACATCAAAGAACTAATGACGACGAAGGAGGACTGTTGCCTGTGTCTTGGCCAGAAAGTTGCACTTGAACACGCCACACAGACTACAGTTAACGGCCAATGAGCACCTACATTCTGCACCTGCGTGAGTGGAAATAACTAGATACCAGCAGCCAGGCAGCGGTAGTTTGTATTCGTCATTCAAAACGGAAGGAAACTGGAAGACCAGAAGACCATCAAGACGGATACAAGACGCTAGCCAGTTTGCAAATTGACAGGGAGGGGATTTCTCTCACTTACAGGCTCCACCGCCGATTGAACATGTTGAATTGAATGAAAAAGTGCTAAAAAGGGAGGACGAGTGCCAACAGTGAGGGACACAGTGCAAAATTAGGGTGACAGATTCTCACCGACGGCCCGACACAAACCAACGACTGACCGTCACCTTGATGTGTCAGGGACCTAAACCCAGCTCTCAATCAGGTGTTGACAACTGCCATGTGTTAAACTTTATAACTGTGTACATCAATCAATTCTAATATGTTGAAAAGGACATCAGAATGTGTTTTCTTCAGCACTACAGGGGGGAAAAGAAATGACCCACCTCTGAGAGAGGGAAGATGTCCATTAATTTCTCGATGAGGAAAATGTTGTAGCTGTAATAAGTACAGAGATCCTTCTTCAGAAGAGAGATGTACTCTGCTCTCTCTTTCCCCTCCTCTCTTTTTGTTGAGAAATTACAAAGGACATCAATGTTGTCTTTTATTCTCTGATAGATTGTCTTCAGGTCCAGAGGCAGGACACCTAAAAGTGCAGATAAGAAAGAGATTTAGACTTCTTGCAAAAATATTTACATTTCCTCCTTTAAAGTAGAATAATCTTATCAGAAATCTGAATCAGAAATCAGAAAAAAGTAGGCTTTCACATACAACACATTTGCCTTGATGTAATAATAAACAGAGAAAATATACTACTTGTACAATTGAATAAGAAATGACAATAAAAATATGAAAACAATATTACAAAAATAACTGTAAGTCACACACCTTCCTTCTCAGCTTCCTCCGCACCAGGTAGCCTAAATGTATCCATCTCATCTATGTTTGCTTGTACTGTGTCTTCCTCATCCATGTCAGCATCTGATTTCTGTTCCTCATCATCATCATCTTCTTCGTCTTTGTCATCTTCCTCATCATCGTCGTCATCATCATCACTTTCTAGACCCATGGTTTCCTTCAGCTTCTTCTCCTTCTTGGCTGCACGCTCAATGGGAAGAAGCTGAATGTGGGAGAACAAGGAAAGTAGTCAATAAGTCATACTAATTTTAATTTTACCACATTAGTCACATTAGTTTTTCTGACATATCAACAGTTAAGTGGAAGGAAATTTGGCATCAGCATAAAAAAGAAATCAGGGACTGTATCAGCAAATTTGCAGTTTGGGTAAAAATTACATTTTCACATCTGAACCAAAATTTCAGTAAAATTTCCAGTCTTCAAAAAAGAAAATAAAAAAAGTTACAGGAGAACCATTTTACATACTTCCTCTTCATCACTTTCTTCTTCCGCTGCTTTCTCACTACTCTCTTCATCAAGTGCACCATAGTCATCAACCATTTCATCGTCGTCTTCCTCATCATTGTCGTCCTCTTCCACTTCTTTCATTTCTACTTTGGCACCCTTCTTTCCTTGGACTTTTCCTCCCTTCTGTGGCTGTTGCTGCTCTTCCTCCTCCTCCTCATCTTCCTCTTCCTCCCAGTGTTCATCACTGTCATCCTCACTTTCAGCTTCTTCAAGTTTGCGCTTCCTCTTCGCTGGTTTCAACCATTTGCTGTTCTCATCAGTGAATCCTTTAGATAAAAATAAACAGACAATAAACACCAAGTACATATTCTACAAATTAAACAATAACTACTCTAGCAGCAACAATTCAGACACACACATTTAATGTTTTGTTTTGTTTACGTTGCAGGTGCTGGGTAGTAACCATCTGCATGTGTGTATACAGAAAACATCACAGCCACATTCACACTGCTGTGTTTACCTTTCTTGGGCTTTTCCTCAGCAGCACCTTTCGGCTTTTTCAGATTCTGGACTCTTTTTGCAGCTCTGTAAAATGACAATATGAATGAGCAACTTGTAAACACAGTAATATTATTTCTTATTGTATTCAGACGACCTCTTACCTTTGCCTGCCTCTCCTCGACAGACGTTTTGATTCAGTTTCCTCTGCAAACAAAAACACAAACATTGTGAGAAACAAGGCATAATGATGCAGTCAGCAAAATGAACAAGTGGTTCTTAAACTAATTTCCAGGGCGAATGTGTGTCTTTACAAACAGCTGATAGAAAAAGGACACAATAATCACCATCAGTTATAAACTTGGCCAACTCAGTCTCTGCTCCTTGCTGCTTCCTGGATTTTTTCCCCGGCCCTCTCTTCACCTTGTTGGTGGGATCCAACTTCCGACCCATGACTCCGATCTACACAGACACCCTGAAAAGCAAAGGGAAATAATGTGTCATCTTTTTAAGGCCAGTGCATTATAACAATGTCATTGTTTATGAGCAGATACCACTGTTGGTGCTGTCTTTAGTCCATGTTGTGCTGTAAAGCCCAGTTTCTACCAAGCAGTCCGGTCAGTTCAGTACACATTAGAATGGTTATTTTTGCCATGTTTGGTACCAACAAACCCATTTCTTTTCGTCCCCATTTTCTGTCAACCCTCTGTAGAGGTACCTAGCACACTGATCTGATACTAAAAGGTGGAGCTGGAAACAGCAGTCCATCTATTGGTCAATAGAGAACATCATTCTTGCTCAGGGGTGAGCAATGGGACTCATGTGTTTAGAGAAGCACACAACATACCTACACATACTTAGAGTTAAGTAACAGCATGCTGTGCTGAACTTAATTTAGTTGAATAATGATAATGTTTAAGGGATTGTTTAAGGGATTTACTTAGGACTAATCTGACCACCATAACAGAAATATCGCAGACACACTTAATCCATGCCACATAGGTTTAATAGAGACAGTGTTTTTATCCTACTTGAATTTTTGTCAGGTCAAAATGCTAACCCCCCAAAAATATGATCAGTGTTAAGCTATCTCTATAACCTGCAGCTTAAAGGTTTTGGGCTAAGACAGCACTATTACTCCCACTCATGGGCACAAGTATGTGTATCAAGGATTGTAACATGTTGTCCCAAACTGTACCCAATGGTAAAAAGGCACAAAAAATAGAGGATACATATTTTGATAAACTGAGAAATGTTTGTGACCTTTTCTTTTATTGGACATGAACTATATCCTAATTTTCCTCTGTTGTGTGTTTAACTTAAGGCTGTTGACCTTTATAAACTTATATTGAGAGTTTCATTAGGATATATAAGCTTCCATATAATAATCCTGTAAACACAAATATGCAGGTCTTTTGACTGCAGTCATTATGGGAAGCAGAATGACAGGGGACAGATATTTATTAGTTATCAAAGACTGTCAAATAAAGAAATTGCTAAAACCTGAGCTCTGTAGCCATTAAATTATTAAAAGGAATCTAGAAAGTGGTGACTGAGCTCTGGTTAAACAGGTGTGCAGACCAACTGTATGTCAGAGACATGTCACATGTGGCCTGCTGTAATCATCTGACAAAAACATTTCCATAGTCATCTTTAAAAGTGATCAAGAGGGAGGCCATATGCAAGAGAAAATGGTCTCGCACTTCACTCTGATTACCACAGATACATATTTTTACTTTCTACTTTCTTTATGGTATTTCAAATGGATCCAAAATTCAATTCCTGGAGACATAGCTACCCTAAATGTTAAATTATAAGGCCTTCAAACGCTTCTGCACGTTTGCAGTAACAGAGTAATGACAGAATAAAGTGCAACGAGCAGTCACACAGTAAATTAACATTAGTTGACCAAACTCCGCATGTCGTGTTGACAAGCTCAAATTAAGACCTCGGTTGTTGACACAGACAGACTGACTGAGTCTTTGCCTAATGCAGCATAAAGTCTCCACATACTCACCGAAAAATCTGCTCCTGTTATCCAACTTTCAACTGTACGGTGGAAGATAAAATACCCACACGTGAATTTTCCTTCAACACGTTGTAGAAGTGCATCCGGCGCGCGTCAGTGACGTAACGATGGTGGCGAACACGCGAGCGCATACACAGAAACCGCTCAGGAGGTTACGTTTTTTGTAAATATATAAAATAACTAAACTTTATTTCATTATTATTGTACATAAAATGCTGTTTGCTATGTTAAAAGGCGCAAAGTAGACACTTGTTATCAGCACCCGCTTGTGAACGCGCACTTCTGCCGTGACGTACACATTCCGCGACAGTCCATCCGAAGGCGTCATGGCGGCTCCTAACGAGAAGAAGCGTGGTCTTGAACATTTGGACGAATATGAACCTAAACCAGCGAAACACCTCCGCAGCCTGCACGACCGTATGGCAGAGAGGAGACTGGTTGTTATTCTGGAGGGAGCCTCGTTAGAAACAGTGAAGGTAAAGCCTCAGGGTCGTGTGTGTGTGTGTTGTTGTGACGCAGCCCCCTGACTGCTGCAAGTGGAAGTGACATCAGTAATTATACATTTAAACTGGGGCTAACTAATGAAATAAGTGCATGTTTTGTATTTTACAGGTCGGAAAAACCTTTGAGCTGTTAAACTGTGACCAACACAAAAATATTATTGTCAAAAGTGGGAGAAATCCAGGACATATAAGACCAGACATCACACACCAGGTAAGCACTCATGTAGTGTGTACAGCTGTGTTCTTCACTTGTGTCTGTCATGACTGATAGATACAGAGAAGTGCCATTTCGTTTTAGTTCATATTATTTGCATCACTGAAAAAGAGTTTTAGAGGTCAGAAATGGGGCTTGTCAGAATCAGCTCTAGTAAGTGTGTACACATTCAGGACAAGGAGCTGGACTGTGATTTTCGTTACTCTCAATGTACATGCAGAGAAATGGATTTAACACTTAAAAACAAGGGCAACAAAGGTAAACAAGGTAAACGTTATTATCTGACTACTATGTAAATTTACACTGGTAAGCCAGAACATTAACACTGGTGGCTGGTGAAGTGAAAAACAAATTATCTTGTTATAATGCAGTGTTCTGCTGTGAAACCTTGAACCTGGCCACCTGTCGCACTCCACCATCACAGACCAAGTACCTCCCTCATGGCTACAGCAATCTCTTATGGCAGTGCCCCGCCAGCGGAAAAATACACCATGCAGTCACCATAGAAACTGTTCAGGAATGGCCCAAAGAACGTGACAAAGGGCTCAAGGCACGACTTGGCCTCCAAATTCCCCTAATCCCAGTCTGATCGAGCCTTTTTGGCTGTGACCCTGGGGGTGTCCTGTGATGTCTGGCAGCAGGGTGCTGCTGGTGGATCCTTTCAGTCTTGTAGGTTGTGAGGTGGGGTACCAGCATGCCCCACGGATACTCGATCACATTGGGATCTAGGGAATTGGGAAGCGAGGTTGAAGCCTCGAGCTCTTTGTCACATTTGTGGAACCATTGCAACGAGTGGGGGTACTTGGTCTGCAATCGTGTTTGGGTGATTGGAGCCCATCAAGTGGGTTCCACATGAAAGCCAGGACCCAAGGTTTCCCAGCAGAATATTGTATTGTGACTAAAGGATTAATGTTATTCTCTTCACCCACCAGTGGCAGTGAATCAGTGTTGTTTTTTTACAAATACTTAACCTATCAAGCATGTCTGAAAATAGGCTTCAAAAACCATATTGGTCCATGTCCTTCTTGTACTGTATCTTTTATGTCTTCAGGACATGAGTGTTCATATCAAAAAACTTTAAACCTAATTATCTCATTTCCTTGTGCCAGTGTCTGCTCATGCTGATGGACAGTCCACTGAACAGGGCAGGCCTGCTGCAGGTTTACATCCACACAGAGAAAAACGCCTTAATAGAGATCAACCCACAGACCCGCATCCCAAGAACCTTCACTCGTTTCTGTGGCCTTATGGGTAAACTTTTAGTGTTCCATGCTTTCTGTGTATGAACTACATATATGTTAAGTTGATCTCTGTGTAGGCAAATCAGTCTTTTCCGCCCATGTTACTGTTTCATGTTGTAAACTCCTCTTCAGTTGATATCCTAATTATTCCTTCCTCTCCTCTACTTTAGTTCAGCTGCTGCACAAGCTGAGTGTCAGGGCCGCTGATGGTCCTCAGAAGCTTCTGAGGATGATTAAAAACCCTGTGTCTGACCACCTGCCTCCCGGCTGCCCCCGCATATCCACCTCCTTCTCTGCTGGGGAGGCCGTCTGTCCCCGGACTTTGGTGCCAGAGGGACCGGCTGCGGTGGTGATTGGAGCTTTTGCACACGGAGCGGTGAGAAAAGGCTTTAGATGGCAGCTGATTCACTGCTTTAAGCATCACATATCTGTGTTACTGATCTCTTTGTCTTTATTAGGTGAATGTGGACTACACAGAGAAGACGGTCTCCATCAGTAACTACCCCCTCTCTGGGGCACTGACCTGTGCCAAGATATGCTCTGCCTTCGAGGAAGTCTGGGGTGTCCTGTGACAGACAGTCAATAAACTATTGGTATTGACCCGACAGAGACAGCAGAGTACATTGACTTTTTTTAATGGACTAGGAATGGATATGATGTCCATTTCACCAGTGCTGCCGCGTGAACTACAGACGTGTCCTGTTATACACTGTATGTGTATACCTATATGATGGTGTTTGGAAACCATGTGGAATATAAAAAGATTTCTATTTCCTTTTCATGTAGAAGCATGTTTTTATATTTTTATGAATTGCACCAATTACTGGGTTTTGGATTATCAATCAATACAGTTACATTAAAACATCTGAAAAAATGAAGAGTGGTTTTCTTTCATATAGACTTAGAAGAGTGAAATACACAGTGGAGACTAAATGCTATGAGATGAGCCTACTTTTTTGCAAGGCACATTATTTCCCTGGGAACATGGATCCAAAGTGTAAAATGAAAATAAGCCATCAGAAAACCCATTTTCAACTCAGCTGATGCATCAAAAGAGAATATACAATATCCAGTTGCTGCAAAGGTTCGAGTTTATTAAGCTCACCATGTACTACTCTAAATGCTAATAGTAGTAAGCTCTTCTCCTGGCAACCCGACGCTGGCTCTGTCTGGGTGGCTGTGTTTTCTGGGAAGATTTATATGGATGTTGGGTTTGCTTTGGTCGACGTCTCTGGGCCCTTTGAGCCTTCCTTGGTGCCTTGCGAACCTGTGCTGCTTGGTTCGTTGCAGATCTGCGTTTATTCCCTGCTGGCTTCGGCGATTTTCCTTTTGCTTTGGGTGTCTTCTTTCTTGGTTTGCGGGATTTGGCTGCTGGTTTACGGGTCTTGCCGTCTGGTTTGTGCGATGTGGCTGCTGGTTTGAGAGTCTCTCCTGTTTGTTTGTGTGATTTGGTTGTTTGGCTGATCTTGCCTTTTGGTTGGGTACTCTTTCTGGCTGGTCTCTGTGACTTCTCTGCTCCTTTGGGAGATCTACTGGTGTTTTTTCTCTGCTCAGGATCTCCTTTTGGTTTTGGAGATTTCACAGTGCTTGTCCTCACTTGCTTTGTTTCAGGCTGTTTCTGATTTTTCTTTAAAAACAAAACAAAACAGTGAATTCCAGGAAATACTGAATTATTGTTGACAAGACAAACCTGTTGTATAGCATCACACAGGAAAGAAAACTGCTGCATTAAATGGATTGAAACTTTCAAGTATGTTCCACTTTTGGGCACATCCCAATAAAATATATGTACAACATGTACAGAGCACTGAAGCAGCAATTTTCTGTTTGTCGTTCAGCCCAATTTAGGAGCAAACTTGTTATCAAATCATATGGGCAAAAGTTCTTTTACCTTATTGTTGAGTCTGAATGTGACACTCCTTGTAGTCCGTATAAGTGTGTCATTGTTAACCAGCCTTTGAGTCACCGCGTTCACCCGCCTGTTGTTCTTGGTAACATCATAGCCTCCAGCGGCCAGCGCCTGCTTAAGCTCCGCCATGGAGATGCCACCTCGGTGTCTGCACTGGGAAACCACATTGAGGATGAGGTGGCGCACATCGACCGGGGTCGGCTTTGCACTGTTTGTCTTGGGTGCATTGTCGATCTTAGTTTGAATCTGATACTTGAAAAGGCGAAAAGGAGTCTCTGAAAGATCAATAAAGACAAAAGAAGGTTGTGTGACATGGTAAAAAAAAGGAGATGTAAGAATCAATGTCACAACACTGGAATTTCTAACCTTGACATAAGATTTTGAAAAAAAATGATATTCAATATAATGTTTGACACCATGTGGGGAGATTGACATTGATGGCATAAAAATTTGAATTTTTTTCAAAAGATATATAAAGCAAGACTATAACATGGCAATGACACCTTTCTTACAGAACAGCAAATTGTCATGAGTAAACATTAACAATATAAGAGCACCTTTCTCCCCTCCTCTAACAGCACAAGGCCTCAGGACAACCCTCACACAATCCAGCCAAACCAAGTTATAGCTAAAGAAAAAGAAAACTACATCAACTATAGGACATCTACCACAAAAAAACAAAACAAACCCAAATGCGATTTGGCCCTAAACAGACAGTACACAATTGCAAGCTACTGACCGCTGTGACAGATCAGAAACTGAGAACGATACTGACTATGTACAGACTCAATGATCACAGCCTGGCCATAGAGGCTGGCAGACACAGGCAGACCTGGTTGCCCAGAGAAGACAGGCTGTGTTGGCTCTGTCCTCAGAGACAGAACAACATATCCTGCTACAATGTAGCACATATGAAGACATCAGGACAAAGTTCTTTACAAAAATTAAATGTAAACTCCAAGATTTTGATACACTTTCTGATCAGACTAAAATGCAACATCTGCTCGGAAAAAAATGTCAGTGCCACAGATGCAGCAAGATATGTCAGTGCATGTCACAGCCTAGGAGACAACCAACACAACAACATATAGATCATCTCATCACAGATCACGCTCTGCCGTTTATTTAGTACTCCTTCACTTACTAAATTTTTCCCCTTTAAAATGTATGCCTATGCATTTGTTGCAAGTGTTTTTGAATTTCCACTGTCTTAAATTATAATTGTGCTTTGGCAACACAAGAAATGTCATGCCAACAAAATTTATTGAATTGAACTGAATTGAAAGAGCAACTAGTACTGGTGTTTCAGTGCTGTGGAAAATGAGTAACGTTATTGCAACTGTTTCAAATATATAGGCTACATATTTTAGCGGTAGCATAGTGGATAGTGCCGGCGCCCCATGTACAGAGGCGATGCCTTGCTGCAGCGGTTGCAGGTTCAACTCCAGCTTGCAAACCTTTGCTGCATGTCAACCCCCACTCTCTCTCTCTCTCTCTCTCACCCCATTTCAATCTGTCCTGTCCATTAAAGGCAAAATGCCCCAAGAAATAATCTTAAAAAAACAACAACCCCTGATTATCACTAAGGGCTGACACTGAGTACACCAAGGGCATGTCCTCTGTATTTAATTTGTAAAGTTCTACAATAATAATATTAAATAAAAACATGCACAGACAGTGGATATTTCATATATTTTCCTAATTTTCTTTGATTTAAAAAATGTGTAAATATTTCACTGTCAAAATTTTCCAATAACAGCTCATCTGCCATGTAAGGTCCAGAAACTCGAGGTCTCCTTTTGTTTTCCTCACAAGCTAACATTTGGTTAAATGTTGACTGAAGCCAGTTAAAAATATGATAAAAAAAAAAGACTAGATAAGATAAAAATAAATAAATAAATAAACTTGTAACTTGAAGTATCCTTAAGTTTAGCTAGCTGTAAATACTGCTTTAAGTGGCTAGCTAAAGTTAGCTACCTGCTAACTAGCTGCTAGCTAACTAGCTGCTAACGTTAGCTAAAATGGCCGTAACCGTTACTTGGCAAAGAGGCTTTCCCCCTCCCGGTGGACTCCACCTGGTCCTGGATGGCCCGTTTCAACAGCCGGCCCAAACGCTTTACTCCAGCTTTTCCGAGGCCTAACCCGGTCAGAGTTTTGTAAGGTCTCCTTGTTAGCTTGGTCACCTTTGACGGTGTATTTTCTCTTGCTTTAACGTTACTGTGTCTATTAGCATTTTCGGTGGCGCCCTTGGGTGAGGCTGTTTTGACGGTGTCTTTCCTCCGCATTTTCGCTGTTAGCCTATTTTATGTTTCAGAAGGAAATCTAAAAACTGCCCAGCTGATTGTTGGAGTCTGACAGACACATATGGCCTGATTATCAAACAGTAAGTGTGTGATTTCTTTGAAAATATAACAACTCTTTAGTTGCTGTTGGAGGTGATTGTTTACATCACCTAGGAGACAGACCTCAATTAAAATTAATGTTTTTGTTTTTTTTTACCATGGCAGTGGACAAAGTAATAATGTGGATCAGTGAAATGAAACGTTTTCAAATGTTTATTTCAGTTACAAGCATATGTAACAGCTTGTGCAATCTATGGAAATCCAAACATCTCTTAACTGCTACTTATACAAAAAATGTCAGTGTTTTTATCTGTACTTACTGTCAGTACTCTTACCATAAACGTCTGGTATAATAAACTATCCCTGTAACAACAGTTTGTAAACATTCACAGTGTGCTCAATTTCTACAGCACTAAGTGGATAGTTTAGCCAGACAATCCATAACAATTAACAACTCTAAAAAACAAAGCCTGCTGGTCTCCAGAGGAGTGTACTCAGCAGGTCTGTAATGAATGCTGCTGTGTTTTGTTGAGGCACTGCAGGCTTGTAGGACACAGGTCAGATTTGGCACAAATCACTGTGATCAAGAAGGAGGGCTCCAAGGGCATGAATTCACGGTATGGGTCTGAGTCACAGTTAACCTGGAAAAGGATTATAATAAAACACATTAGAGCAATAGCAGAGAGGAAAGGAGATGACAGCGGTAACCTGATAATAAAAGCACACTACCTGAGAAAAAGATGAGAGAAACAGACGAGTGTGTGATAGTCCTGAGATGGAGGTGTCACTCGGATGGTTCTTTAGACTCTGACGATATGCCTGAGGATAAAAATGTGGTTGTATGAGCTCAGTGTTGCACACACAGATAACTGAAGCCAGAAGATGGCTGCTCACCTGCAATGCTATCTGCAGTGCAGAGTACTGCACCCACACCTCCTGCTGCTGTGCCGCTGAGAGAGAAAACACTCCACCTCGGCCTGCTTTTTCTGTCACAGTGAGGTAGTGAGCCCACACACATTCCCCCACAGCATGCACCGTCTCACTTTGAGAGTAAACTGAAGCACAACACAGAGATTGATATGAAGCTTGTTAAATCATCTGACAGTAGAGTGTAAAGAAGGCAGTTTTAACATCTGAAAAAACAATTTATTAAAGGGACAGTTCACCCCAAAATCAAATATACATATTTTTTTCTCTTAACATGAGTGCTGTTTCTCTGTCTAGATTGTTTTGGTGTCAGTTGCCGTGTGTTGGCGATATTGGCTGTAGAGATGCCTGCCTTCTCTCGGATATAATTGAACTAAATGGCGCTCGGCTTAAAAATACATTTAAAAAACTCAACAGCAATGTCTCTTTCCAGAAATCATTACCCAGTTACTCAAGGTAATCCACAGACCTTGTTTGTGATCAGCTTCATAGAGGAACTTTTTTCTCTCTATGAAGACGGAGCAAAATCATGCTCGCTGGAGGGGGAAACTATCAGCGCCGCAATATACAACCAAGGATTGAAAGCTAACAAAATAGCGGTAGCTAGCTAAAAACATTTCATATCAGCATGTTGTCAGTTCATCGCCGTGTTCCTTCTCCTTACCTTACTAATCTTGGTGAGATGATCCCACTGACTGGCCAGAAATGACATACTTTGATATTTACAACTATTTGACCGAATCACTAGGTGAGATCATCATTTAAGCCCATCAAAGATCAAAAGCAGGCCTTATATCGTTTAGTTAGCTTCACCCTCTACAGTTTGTCGGACCAAATAGCAAAGTGCTCGCTGCATGTATTCGTAGAGTGAGGTTTTTCCATATTTTCCTGCTGATGTCTCACGTCTTATTGCTTAAAAGCTCATTTTTTTCTGGTTCAGCAGCTTGTAATAAATGAGTTATGGATTCTTTACCATGTTGGTGGGGGTGGGACTCAAATACACTCAGTCTTCATTGAACTACATCGGCCAACCATATCACCACGCAGAAAGAAGAGTGCATTTGCCTCTAGCTCACCTAGCACCACTGAGGTAGGTAACGTTTCCACTCAGGCAAGGAGGATGCCATTAACATTTACATCTTGCGCTGTCAAGAGCACAAGCCTCTTATCCATGAGTAGATGCACGCTTCCTTCTGCGCAGTGACACTGTTGGCGGGTGTAGTATGATAGAGAGAAAATAGTTCCTACATGAAACTGCTCACAACAAGGTCTGCGGATTATCTTGAGTGACCAGGTCATGATTAATGGAAAAAGACACTGCTGTTGAGTTTTTCAAATGTTTGTGGGTTAATCTAGACTGATAAATAGCACTACAGGTAATTGAAAAAATACTTTAGTTTTTGGGGTGAATTGTCCTGTTAAGGCGATCAACTGTGTACGTAACCCAAACAGAACAAATGTGAGCTTCTCTTACTGTCAGGCAGAAGCAGGTGGAGGACATCTTTGGCTATAAGGAAACCTATTACACCATAATTCATTGCCCTGTTACGAAATAAAACAAAGAGTGTACTGTAATGTTCAATAATAAGTATCATACGAACACACTTTAATAGTTAAAATCACGACACATTACCTTGGATAGGTGGGATGGAAGAGAGGAGGGACGAACATTCCCATGGGAAATAGGAGCTCATTACCGAGGAGGAACGGTGTGGCAGCCAGACTAAAAGAAAAGATTAAAAATATGTTCAAAACATTCATATCGACTCTCAACTTCAAGAATAGAGGCAGACACTTACATATCAGCTGCCTCAGTCTGCTCAGTCAAGAGTTTACTGCGTCTTTTTTGCCACAAGGACAGGAGCTGTAAGTAGTCGTAGAAGAAGCTCTGTGTGCCGACAGTAACCTGGAATCAAAACAAAAGTCGTGTTAAATGAGTTCAGATGGATTTAACTCAAGATAATCTCAGTTGGAAAGAGGTTAATAATCTGTTAGAGCCAGCAGAGGTCTGTAATATACCTTGGAAAAAAGCAGGTCAAGCTCAGCCTCACTAGAGATCTCTTTCGTAGTCCAAAGTCTTGGAATTAAAGACTGAACCTGGAGGAAGACAGGCCTTTATTGATATCAAAACAACAAATGTAGTTTCAGGAAGTACAAAAACAATTCATGCTTCACTTGTTACCTTTTTCATGACAGTCTGGAGAGACATCTGATTCGTCCACTTGAGTTCATGTAATTTGGACTTGAAGGAGGAAAAGATATTTTTAATAATCTCCTCTGCCTGTTGAACAATGAAAATCTTAAATACATATCAGCTTTAAAATTGGATCGCTGCTAAATTCATTAAGTCCCAAAGCCCATAATGGCTACTTACCTCTCTGTGTGCTGTCCTTTCACTGAGAAGGTGTGTAAGGACTGAATCAAATCCTCTCTCGGTTTCTAACAAACACTGTTTCCAGCGAGGGGCTACCTGATGAAGAAACCCATAATGAAGATATGATTAAACAAACAAAGGTATCATCTTTTTAAAAAGTACATTTGCTTTGTTTGACTCACTCCTTCAGTGTTGCCCAGAGCCACAGACAAATTCCTCTCTGTTTCAGAAAACCTGCGGTCGAGAGCAGGCATCAGGGTGTGCAGCAGATTGAGGACCATGAAAGTATGAACGGGGCCGCTGAGTGGGGTCGAATGTGACAGCACAAGGTAAAAAAAAAGTCTATCCATATTTGATTGTGGGATGTTTTGTGCCACTTACAATACCTGGTGCTCAGCTCGTGCCTGTTCAGCCATTTGCTAATGACGCGGGACATTTGCACAATGTAGGGTAAGTTATGCAGAAGTACGTGATCATCTTCAACGAGAGGCAGCGGATGGAAAACGGCCTGCAGACAGCCCAGCCAATCAATGGCAGGGGCCTGGCTCTGTGGGTAAATATATGTGAAGAAAATAAATCTAATTAAGACAGAGTATGGTGGTATTTGAAACCGCCTACTACAAACTAACAACTGGCGTTAATCACCACGCACTGCTAGTATAGTAGGCAGTTTGAATACAGCCTATGTGTGTATAGTGACCCATCATCCTGCTCTCCTTGTACCTGTAGCTCTCTGATTGTCATGCGCTGATAGAGCTGCCCCTTTGACAGGCGATACTGCAGAGGTGTTGCAGCCACAGCGAGCTCAGAGGACAGAGAGATGAATGTGCCCACGTGGATCATGCTCCTGCTGGCCGGGGCCCCCAACAGTGCCAGGTACTCCTCACACGATGCCAAGAAGGGACGTAGCGTCTGGATGAAAAGAGACGGGAGAATGATAAAGGAATGCATTACTGGGATGGATGGATATTGTTTACTCATAAAAAAAGACATCTCTTGAATCAATAGCGGTCTGGCTAAGTCATCAACCTGAGTTTTAGCTTGAGACTTCATTGTCTTGCTGTTCCATTCAATCGGGATCAACAGATCTGGCTGATCAATCTGTTGACAGAGAGGAGACTTGAGTTAAAGCAATAAGACAAATCCTACGTTGCTATGGCAGTGCTCCCACCAGCATGTCAAATGATCCTAATGGAGACTGACCTGTATGTATCGTTTTGTTGTCCTGCGGGTAATTTCATTTGGGTCTTTGCCCACATAGAGGTTGAAGAATGGAAAGGTGGCGTAATCTCTCATGAGCAGGCTCAGGGTAGAGTTGAATTCAGTCTGATTCCACTGGCCGGATACTGCCCAGCCTCCCAGCTGCACACAGACAGACAGAGAGAGAGATATTACACAATCATTATAGACAGCATGATTGAGCCATACCTCAAGCATGGCTAAAAATCTTGCTATGATAGTGGTAGGGTGCAGCTTTTCTTTGTGTCTTTTGTTGCCTGGGATGCCAAGTTTAACAGACAAATTCATGTCCCCTGACGTTTAAAGCAATATGTCACTGCTGGAAAGATGGTCTTTTCACAAAACTGGGTTGTCAGTGTAGTAGAAAGATGCAAATTCCCTTGAAATTGGTGCTACAAGGGGAAGGAAAACCAACAATTACCAGAATGTACTATGGCGCATTGGACCAATAAATGCTCCGGCTGGTAGGTGACGTTTGTCCATTTTGACACAAGAAACAGTATTTCACTTGGCTGGTAACAAATGATTTCGAATTACAGTAAACCAGTGAGGTAAAATATGTTTCTGAAAATATTTGAGGCAAGAAATTGGCAATGCAGCAACACTCTTGATTCATATTTGATCAGCACTGACTAGTTTTACCATTTGATTTCAGTTTTTTCAGCCCTGTTTGTTAGTATGATACCACTTCCTGTTCACAAATTCTCATATGACAGCCAAACAGTGCACTAAAATGTGTTTCTGAAGACATTTGAGGCGAGAAATAGGCAATACAGTAATAGCATCTATAAATAATTGGTCAGTGCTGCCCAGTGGTGTAGTGGTAGTTGATGAGGTGGGTGTACTAGGTAGATAGGTAGGTTACCGATGAGGAAGTGGGCATACTCTCCTAATGGCTGTTTAGCTGATAGGTGGGTATACTGTCACTGGATAGAAAAAGAAGTGGGTATACCCCATATACCTGAGTATACCCTCCACTACACCACTGGTGCTGCCTAATTTTACAGTTTGAGAGAAAGAGGAGCGGGTGTCTCTTTCAATACGCGTCTATACTCTTTGTATCCGCAGTGGCAGACATATGAAAATGCTTAAGTACAATCTGCAGTTCAAGCTAAAACCGCGGAGCATGTTATCCAGTGCTGGGAAATGGCGCTGGTAAAATGGAGGGAAGTTTACCACAGTTCATTTACAGTATCCCTTTAAAGAGAGGTGATAAGGGAACATGGTATTTAACAACCTATATTTGGGGATTTATCAGCCAAAGGCCCACATTTTAAAGGCAAGTAATTATCTCACTTTCTGGATGAGTGTGAGGAAGGGCTCTGCTCCAGCAGTCTCTATGGATCTGGTGTCCAAACAGGAATGGTAAAATGCTCTGGCCTTCTGCACAGCTGTACTACCCGGTCTGTCATTTGATTCTTCAAAAAAGGAACAAGAAAAACCAGATTCAGAGAATACATTGATATAATCATGCAGAAATATGTTAGAGGATGTTTTGGTGGCAGAGTACTACCCAAAATCTCCCTGAGATACTGCAGCAGCATGGTTTTTCTGACCAGCATATTCTCCTCTCTCACTCCTCTGTCTTCTCTCTCTGTACTCTGTCTGACCCTGTCCGGCCACACAGCCTTTCCCTTCAGGTTCTGTGGATGTCCAGGGATGCCCTGACCTCTCTGCCTCCCCCCACTGTCCAGTGAAAGTCTGTCAGATCCACATGTGAACAAGAAGTAATCACAAGGCTGCGTGAAGGGATCAGCAGACATGGACAGACGGGCTGAGGCCCACTGACAGGCCGAGGAGAGACATGGAGTCACTACAGGGAAGAGTACAACAAGAGTTAAGACAAAACATCAAATTCTGAATTCATGGTGTCACGTTGTTGTGTTTCTCTGGAGGCCTACCTTTGTCTGTCTGGTTATTGCTTCGGTTTTGAAGATTACGATGCATATGGTAAATAAGTACCCAAACAGAACCACAAAATAAGAACCCATAAAAGAAGAGGAGCAGCCTTCGACAGTTTATCCACTCTGGCTCTGCTTGCCGCTGGTTTTCGGGGTTAGGCTCTGACAGCTGCAGCTCAGGCTGGAACTGGCTTTGTTGATGGGGATCTTGGGTGGGGAGTGGCAGCTGAAACAGAGGTGGAGGCCGCAGCCCCCTCTCAGGTTCTTGCTGTGATGATGGCTGGATTGATAACTGAGGCTGGAAGTGAGCAAGTGGAACGACAGTGTAACTGTACAGAACTAAACACAATGTTTTGGGGATTTTTCCCCTGCTGATGTAGCCTATATACTCAGTACTCAGTAGTGACTGATATACATACATACAGTAAAACTTCAATTAAAAGCCTAGTCCCAATTAAACACCAAGCCCTTTGACTAGCTCGGTGTGGCTACACATTTTGACAAATAAAGGCCTGTCTCAATTAGACGCCTGATCTGGTTGCCAAGCAATTCATTTTTTTTAATAGAAGTTCTTTGAATGTATAAAAGCGGGTTGTTGGCTACCTCAAATTATGTGTCTGTTCCTTGATTATCGTGTAAGTTGAGCATAAAAATCAATCCAAGTTGTGAGTATTGTTTTATCAGGATAGAGTGTTGTGATGAGAGGAGATATTCACTTGATTTAAGTCTTACGTGTAGCAAGTAAGGAAGCCGTTACTATACATTGGTTTAATGCAGATGCTCCGAAACAGAAACACTGGCTGGAAATTGTCGAAGGCATTCTCGTCATGGAAAAGTTTACAAGTGTTTTGAAAATGAAAGAGAATACAATTTTAAAAGAACTAAAAAAAAATGGGAACATTTACATGGGACATGACGCCAGCTAAATAAATGCCTAATTAGAAGATAAATATTGAAACATTTACAAGACAATTGCTGTGACTGTATATTTTTAGTTTGTATTCTGTTCTATTATTGCTTGTGTTGATGTTGTGCTGTTCTATTTATAGCTTTGCAAAAAGTTAGTAAAAACTTAGGTGAGAAAAAAAACGTGTTGAGGAAAACAAATTTTGTGTACATGAGTGTGGTCATCAGCTCGTCATGTCTCATGTCCTGTCTCAGATCTTTTATAGAATTTGGCCCGAAACACTCCACAAGACCTAACACTGATCTGTAGTATCCCAAAAGCCCCTGATCATCCATTGTTAATTTTTGATCACAGATTGAGTCATTTCCACTGTTCTGCACCACACCTAGAAGCCTCTCAGTATTTCCTCAAACAACAACCACACGTTGGAGTTTCTGATCTCACCACCAAGTTTTAATCAGAGCAACTGTAACATTAGCTTAAATGGCATAAATAAATACTTAGATAACTCCAGTGACATGTACTTAACAGTTCAGTTAACTCATAGCTCATGTTAATATCACCAGCACTGACCCGCAGCTTGTCTATGTACAGTATGTTTTCTGTCTGAAGTCTTCCAAAGTCACCAGAAAATGCTGATAAGAACAACATCATTTTATATTGTGGCAAAAATAATTTGAGCACATTGCAGACCGCACCAAACCACACAATCTAAATAATATCGCCCAGGAACACACATGGCTCTGCTCCAGTTTCCAGCAACAACAAAACAAAAAACACTTTTCATTACCGTGTAAACACAGCTTCATAATAACATGGCCAACTTTTAGTATTTTTTTTAAAAGGTCTTACCTCAAGCTGTATGGGAGTTTCACTCATTCTTAGTAGATGGATGTGTTGCTCTGTTTCTCCTGCGTTTTTGCATCCTCTGTGTTGTACATGTGATGTTTCACAGGGGCTCCCTCCTCCTGCTGTCCCTCCGTCAGACAGCTGTCATCTCAGCTCTCTATCTCTCTTCGTCACTCACTTCTCTCCTCATATGACACTGATAAAAACAACTCTGCTGGCTAGGTCTCACTCTCCTCTCCAGAGCACACATAATTAGCCAAAGACTATGGTTCTGCTCTGGGACGTATGTCTGGATATTTTGTTTTGTTTGTGAACCACAGAGAAACTCAACATGTGGAGTCTAACTTGTGTTTTTTTTTCCTTCCTGTCTGCAGGGTTAAAGGCTTACAGAAAAGAAGGTCTCGGCTGGTAAGTGGAGGCCAACAAATTGGTTTTGCTTATGAATTGTTACATGGCATTAAATGAGGGCAAGCACTCCTGGAGAGTAAACACTCTCAGATGCACACGCACGCATGTCCGCTGTCGTCATTATCAGTGCAACACATGGCTGTTAACAACTGATACAGCTGTTTGGCATCCTGGAAGTCATGTATCAGTGTAGCTCAGTGAAACACGTTTCATAGACGTCACATGGAGGCCGACCAGTGACTAACTCTAATTGTTTGCAACTTTTTGGTGACTATTCAGTGCATACACTATTTCGTATATCGTCCAGAACTCAAACATTATAGTGTGAATACTGCTAAAGTGGGATGCTTTCAGATAATTTACCTTCTGTGTCAGTTTTAATTATGATCTAACTGTCTCAGCCCCTCTCATGACACTATTTTAAATAGCTTTAGAGCTCTAGAATACTACACAGAAGAAAAAAGAGAGAAACACGTAACACAGGATGGATGACTCTTACTCAGACACACCACATTTTCCAGGAGTTATTGTCTGGGACACCTTTACTGGCAAACTGGGACACTTAAACCACATTCTGTTGTTATTTCAGTGTAGGTCTAATGGATTAAATGCATAGTTTTAATACAAACAACAGTATAAACATGTTTTTATTAAAGGAGGGGTTCAGGTACAGCAGATTCATTATCTTCCTTCTCCTTCCCTTGCCCACTTGCAATATGTTTAAATTATTTTGTATAAATTTAATGTTAAAAAATAGGAACCTTCATGAATATCTCTTCTTATAACTAATTCACACAGGCTTAATTTCATTTATGCTCTCTGTATAGAAGGTTAGTCTATATGTCAGTACAGCCAGTGCAAATAAATGCTTCCCTGTTTTCAATGAGGCCACGATCCAATCTTCGGTCGTCTTGGTAACATTTTCACCACCATATCTGGCTTCGCAAATACTGCAAATGTCCCAGCCATCAAAGCTTTCTTTAGGCAGTGTATTAAAATGTATATTACTGGTTAGGTATGAAGTACCTCCATCTCGACAGCTGACAGGAAGAGACTCAACAGACTGACAAAGAAGGCCAGCTGTGTCCTGCCCGCTGGACGTGGTGGGAGAAAGGAGAATGCTAGCCAAGCTATCATCCCTTATGGTCAACATGTCCCACCCCATGCAGGACACTTTGTCAGCACTGGGCAGCTCGTTCAGTGACTGGCTGCTTCACCCGCTGTGCTGTCAGACTATACATCCAACACTGCTCCCAGTGGACCACACATACAAAAACTATGGACAATCAAACATCATTCATGTGAGGTATGTGTCTGTATATACCAACTGTGAAATATCTACACTTGATGTGTACAATAATGACCAGACTCCGGCTCCTATAAGAAACTTAGGACTGAATCATCCTCAATTTAATGATGAATGCTTCCCACAAAACTGTTTTATTGAACTTTTTACTCAGTGTTCATGTTTAATTATAACAAAAGCCCAAATGCTAAAAATACTGTAGGCCTACAAGTTCCTTCTCATATGGTGTTTCTTTGCTGTTGGCCTAACTGTAGGTAGGGGAAGCACAATATAAGGTGTCTGGCAGTGATGAACCTACAATTATAACCTGAATCTGCAGCTCTCTTTATCTTCACAGAGCTTTACAGTGAGCTTCAGCTCATTGTTTCACTGTCCAGCCCATAATTTTACTGTTTTGCTTTACTGTCTTTGTGTTTTGCTCTAAAAACCTACTATTCACTACCTGCTCAGCAGCAAACAGCAGAACAACACAGTTAGGGACTAGCTGTTGCACACAGTGGAACATTAAGCAGCTAAAGGGACAAATATTAAGTTAATATATGACTCACATTTATCAGGTGGACAAGATAGCAAACATAAGAATTAAGTCATATCAAGACAATTTATTTATTGAAAAGCAAAAAATGCTAGACAAACAGAATATTAGACAATATTTCAACGTGTTTTTAAAAAAGTGCACAGTCATAGTGTCTTTGCATTATGCGTATTACATTGGTGCTCTGTCCAGATGGAGGACAGCTGGAGGCAAAGTCTACCAACACTGCACCAATGCCTTTGATTTGCGCTGCTTACGGCCGTTCCAATCAATAAAACTTGGGAAAAAACAAGAGCCAATTTATGACCTAAATGCAGTAGGACGTAAAGGGGATAAGTATTTTTACAAAGTAACTGAGAAACAGCAGCAGATGTGGATCCAAAACCTCAGTCTTGGGTTTGGAAGAGCCCAGTCAGCTATTGTCAAACCTTAAAGCATGTTAAACACACCACAAGTTGGATGCAATTACATCGAGCTGCGACAACTTCTCCAAGTTTTTAGCCACGACTGAGAGCTTTGACGGCATTACCTCAGACCTCTGGGATCGATTAACCTCGTAACATTAGGTTAGGTAGAAAACAGTAGCCAAAGCTAGCTAATGTTAGCTGGTAACATCAGCCTGACAACGGTGTCTCCATGCACACCTGGCCAAGAACAAGATGGTAGTCATTTCAGTTGTGGTCCCAGATAACACAAAATAGTTACAGTCCACTAGACACTAGAACACTTTCACTAGCTCACCGAGTAACATGAGTAGCATTAGGAGGTCTGAAGGACAAGGTAAATTCTAACAATGATAGTGCCCAACCCTTCTTTGTAGTCACCCTTCTCTATTTCAAATTCACGCACTATATGGGTTTTATCACTACCTTCCCTCCATCTAAATTTAGCGAGTCTTAAGTCACATGATTGCAGACAAGCTATTATATTTGTGTAGAATCAAAATAAGAGAAAAACAGGGTCAGTTCCACAGTCTCAGAGCGGAAATATAACAAAAGAGCAAATTTACTCTGATCACAGGATTTATGACTCCTTCCTCTTGAGATCAGCAACAAGATATGTCTCGTTCTCCTCAAGGACTTTGTAGAAGACGTCTTTGCCGTCATGTCCAGCAGCTTTCAGGGCACCACTATAGAGTTTCCTCATCTTCTTCTGACTGGTTTTGAGGGCATTGATTGCATCATACTCTTCTTGTTGGATAACCTTTTCTTTCAGGAGATTATCCAAGATTGAGCCTATATTGCTCACTCTCTTAATCAGCTCACACTGGTGTTTATCCACAAAGTGCTCCCCTGAGGGCAGAAAAATCTGTTTAGGTAATATCTGGTGACATCAGTTCCTTTACGATTTAAAAGAAAGAGAGGATTGATTTATTGCAAAGTGACACTCAAATCTTTTCACTTGTGAAAGAAAAGAACACCACAAACACCTGTCGAGTTTAAATGGTTTGTCGCTGTCGGACAGCCTAACATTCAAAATTTTATTGGTTTGAAGTAACCAGGTTACTGTAAATCCATGTAGACATGCAGCAGGTCAGTAATCAGATTGCACTATTTGAGCAGGTTCAAAATGACACACAGGCCTACACAAGCCTATCCTGACAGATTCTCCTGACATTACCAAGTATCAGAAATAGAGGATAAACACATTGTCGCTGTCTGTGACTAAGTGTCAGTACTGTACAGAGACAGAACATAAAAAGGAGAGGGCTCAGAGATTAGTGAGCAAAGCCGTAGCACTACACGGTTAAGCTCTGAGAATATGCATTTGGACTTGTGTTAGCGGTTTTGTTGAGTTGCTTATTAGCAAAATGCTTTGAGTAATTTAAGTTAGTTATTGGAAAGACAGTGGGAGGAGTGAAGTAGTAATGCGCTGCCGTGGACAATGTGAAAAATACAACCCTGATTCTGAAAAAGTTTGTAAGCCCTGTAAAATGTAATGAAAACAGAATGCAATTATTTGTGAATCTTTTGTGAACGATATTCAACTGAATACAGGACAGAGACAAGAAAATAAATATTCGAACTGGTAAACTGTATTGTATTTTAAATAAACACTCCTGACTTTGATGCAATGCAAAAAATCACAATGCAAAAAATTTCACTTTGTGTTTACTGTGAACACATCACAGCGCAGCAGACAGACAGACAGACAAAACAGAGTGAAATGTAAAGTGCAATTCTTCTTAACACAAATCATTTAAAATATTTTACCTTGTAAAGGACCAGTGCTGCTTTGGTAGTCATCTGTAAAGATAAACNGTAAAGTGCAATTCTTCTTAACACAAATCATTTAAAATATTTTACCTTGTAAAGGACCAGTGCTGCTTTGGTAGTCATCTGTAAAGATAAACCAGAGATAAGGAAATATGAATATGTAGCTGATTTACTGCCTTTTATCAATAGATGTCTGCTTCAATAATGATGTTCAATAAAATCAATGTGGTACTCAGACTGTATTTAAATTCTTGTGGTATTATTAAAACTGACCTTTTCGAACTGTACAGGTCCACACTGGTTGATGATCTTTTTCTTGTTCAAGCTTGAGCTTGAAAACTTTATCTGGATTTTCAATGAACACTTCAAAGAAATTTGGGTTTGTATGCCTGAGCTGTAATGTCTGTAAAAAGATATGGTGATGGTGATATTTTTGAGCCAATAATCTTCTTTTTTTACTTCACTGCATTTGCCTTTTTTACCTTCATTACAACAAATACAACATTAATTCAATCTAGTGTAGGAGGAGAGCACACAAGGAACACCTCAAATGCAAACCAGGAAGCCCATCTCCGCCTGAACTAAAGCACTATTGATTTTTCAAAAATGAATTTTTTATTTGTTTTTTAAAGTACTTAAAGGATATGGCCACTTTAGAATGAAAATACAGACAGTACTTACTGACCCTCATGACTTTAGAATGAAAATACAGACAGTACTTACTGACCCTCATGCCGACAAGAAGTCCAGTTTTTTAATCCACAAAACTCGTTCGGGGTATCGGAGGATAACAGCTAGCCAGAATAACATCCACAAAACTCGTTCGGGGTATCGGAGGATAACAGCTAGCCAGAATAACAAATAAATAATAAAACTCCGCTAATGCATTTCAAAAACGTGAGAACGGCCAGTCTGTCGTAATCCAATTGCCCTGAAGCCGCAGCATGCAAAGTTGACTTGAAAAGACGTAATTTACGCCACTTTTATAGCATTATTTCTCACCGTGGTCAGTTAGCCTGCCCTGCAGGCGTGCTGTGTTTACATGGCAACTCACGCGAGACTCGAGAACTAGCACCACCACTAGCGATCAGCTAGTCTCACGCGAGTTGCCACACAGCACGCCTGCATGCTATTTAAAATCTCCACACTCGAGCAGCATGATGCCCCCGTCATTAGGTTCTGTGTAAAAATGCAAAGGCGGCATAAAGAAGGAACTTTGTAGCGGCCCAACGCCACAATCTTTGTATATAAAAAGCTTTTAAGACGTCATTGCTTTCTGGAAAACACAACTTATGAGTAGTGTCACAGTTTGTTTATGAGTAATAAATAAAAATGTTTTAGGACATTTCAATGTCTTTAACTAGACTGTTTCAATGTGAATTTCTCATGAGACCAGAATCAAAACATTTAACTAAATTTGGATCATTTTGTAATGATTTTTCATTTCAAATCACAAAACATAGAGCAGTTATTCTTAAATGGTTTAAAACATACTTCAGGACAAATGTCTGCACTTTCCAAATCTGCTGTTAGGATGAAACGATCTCGCATTTTCAGGGACTTCTCTGGATGTGGCTTTTGGATAATTTTGTATCCACGGGACTCCCTCTTGTCCATTTCCTGTAAAAACACACCAAACTCTTAACACAAAGTTGCTACAAGGTTGATGCAGAAAACATTGTCATCTGTGTTGTTTATTAATCAAGTTATTGACTGTGCCATTCTGTGTCTTATTATGATTGGTACTGACGACAGTAAGTTATGAAATAACCTGTTGTAGACCCGGATCACATGGAATCAGAAAAACATGGAGAGTGAGGAATGCTGTGTTGGTCTTGTATATCAACACATTACACTTTATTTTCACTGGAAGGCCTAATTTCACCAGGGTCATTTTTTGAGAGAAAACTGGTTCAGACAGCTTGACATGGGACGATGTGACCTCAGACACTTTTTCCACGACATCTCCACAGTCATCTATGTGTAGGACTGCAAACTTGTCTAATATTGTAGGGTTGTCATCTGCACAAAATAAAAGCAGACACAGTAAGTGAAGAGAAAAGGATTGCGTCAGTTTTTGTACACATGCTATGAGATATAAATAGAAAAGTTCGTTTTTATTTTATTATTTTCTTTATGTCCACTTACCTATGCAGATCCAGTGTGGCAGGTACACTACATCTAACTTCCCAGCAATGACTGTGATGTCCATCAGGGGACCTGCAGCCATGTACTGCATGCTTTCTATCCTCTCCAAGTGTCCACTCGAAGAGCAAAACTGGTACTTAAAGCTGACCTTTTCCTTACAGACCCAGCGCAAGCCGGAGACACTGCATTCAAAGTTTCCTGCTTCAGACTGTAGGCTAAATGTGAATGAAAAGAAAACAAGCGAGTTTGTGTCTATGCACAAAAATACTGTATTAGGGTCACAAAGGAATAAACGTAAAACTCATGCGTATTAGCCTTCAGTTCATTTGGTGTTAAATCTATTGCCACTATAATTGTTTTATTGCATTAGTCACCAGTAACAGCACAGAGAGATTTTAGATTCCCTTCTGTGAAAACATCCTAAGAACCAAGCTTGAAGGTTTCATATAGTTCCAGAGTTTGACATTTTGGTAGTCCCTCCAGGATTTTGTGTTTCGTTTGTGTATATGTAAATGAACGAACAAAACAGAGTAAATGTAAACTTAGAGAGTACCTGCCTTGATTTTAACTGGTGCAAAATGTAGCATCATCACTATTATTGTAATATTACATTAAAAATATTTTATCTTCCTTCTGTGAAAAATCTCAAGAACCAAGCAGTAGTGTTTCCTGTAGTTCCAATTTGCTGTGACGCAGTATTTAGGATGTAATCTTTACCTATAAGTTGGAGCTTCATCTGCATCTGTACTGTTCACTTCAGGGTCAAGTTTAGTCCAGTCACTGGAGTCCTGCTGCAGAGGACAATCATTTTTACAGATAAGTGGAGATGTGTCTTTTTGAAACAAAACATAAAGGAACAAATGAATGAATGTAAGGGATTACCGTAACACTTCCACAACCCCCAAGCTCCGAGCTTCCTGAGGGCCCTTGTGAAGACACACATTCATATGTTTTAAATGTTATTTAAGCAATATCACATGAGAGGGAGTGATGCTGTACTGTGATATCGTCACGGCTGTGATTTGGTCGTAGGCACAAGGCCGCAGGCTGAGTGCCGAAGCATGTGGCGCTTTAGGCGACCGCCTATATGGCCTATGCCAAGAGCCGGCCCTGAATCAGACATTTTTGAAACATATGATTGTGTAATGTGGCAGTTTTTGTCTTCTTCATCTTACCTTTGAGTCCTGAGCTGGGTTCTGACAGCAGCTCTACCAGATCTCTCCTGTTCATCCTCTTTAAAACTTTACTGGTCACCTCCACAGACTGTTGGCCATAGATCTGCACCATCAACTCCACTATTTCACCTCTGTCTGCCATCTCCACTTGGTCTCTTGTGATTTTTGGGACATCGGTCTCCATTTTAGTGTACTGCAAGACTTGCTTGAATTTCTCAAACTCCCCGGGACTTAGATCTTCCAGTGTTTCTAAAAGCTTCTCCATTAGTGGTGTCTTGGTGACTTCCTGATGGGTACAAAGTAGTTAGAGGACATTTATGTCATATCTCCACTGTAGTGATGATGCATTAATTTATCTGGATCAATAAAAACAGTTAAGTCAAGAGAGTATTGTAACAGCTAATGATATTAAGGCACAATGATACACCAAATTATTTATTTATGAACTAGTTATCAGTAATTTGTTTTACTGACTGTCTCTTACCCTCTCTCTGTCACTGTGCTACCATAACTAGTAATGATCCACCTCATCACATGTTCTCACTGCTTCTACATCAGATGTGATGTTTCTGGTTTAAAAACATTTTCCACCTCTTTACTGTCAACATAAGGATCATTTTCAACCTGTAAAAATTAAACAAAAGCTGTGTTCTGTAAAATGTGTCTGATACTGTATGATATTACTCACTTTCTGGAGCGGTTCAGACGGATGTTCCTCTGAAGAAAAAGAAAACAGGAAATGACCCATGAGTGATTCAAAATCACACTATAAACAACTTAAGTCAGATTTAGTTGCTTTTGAATAAAAATAATATTAATGATTAATCACAAAATATCACTAAATTTTGCTCGGATCTGATCTAAAATCAATCAGGGAGATTTGTGGGACACCATATCATTAACACCCATTAAATCTAAAGGACTCCAATACAAAAGTCCTGCAACAAACACTACCTTTATAAATATCATAATGTCTGAAATGTGTCCAAATATATAATTTACAATGCTGTCCAATGATAATATTCAGTGTTGATTCAGGTGGTCACTTTTATGGTCAAAGTATTAACGCTTGATATTCTCTATCATTCTGTGAACTGTATCCTCAAAGTAGCTGGATTCAACTGAATGATTTCTGCGGTGAAAGTAATGAATGTGGTGTTGTTAAATTGCTGCCTGCTCCCTAATATGTCATATTTTCTGTTCTGTTTGTGAATAAATAAAGTTTGAACCCAGTTTTACTATGAATTCTTCAATAGTAAACAAGTAATTAAAGCTTTATTTATACAGTATTTTTAAAACACAGCTACAAAGCAAAGTAAAAATCAAGTAAACATTTATGAGACATATGATTGTGTAATGTGGTGGGTTTTGCATTTTTTATTTTACCTTTGAATCCTGAGCTGGTTTCTGACAACCTCTCTGTCAGATCTCTCATGTTCATCTCCATTAAAACCTCCCTTGTCACCTCCACAGACAGTTGGCCGTAGATCTCCACCATCAGCATCATCAAACCAATTCTGCTTGCCGTCTCCATTCTCTGCCTTGAGATTTCTGGGAGGCCTTTCTTCATTGTAGTGCGCTGTAGGACATGCTTGAAGTACCTGAGCTGCGTTGGACTTAAATCTTCCAGTGTTTCCAAAAGCTTCTCCGTTAGGGATACAAAGCAGTCAGAGGGCATTTTTGTCATATCTCCACTGTAGCGATAATACATTAATTTATTTGTAATGACTAATATTAACCACATTAGGCAAAATATTGGTGAGATTGAATTTTAAGGTGACTACAAAAACAAAGAACTTCCATGTGTTCATTTCTGTAGCTTCATCACAATACAGTGGCCCTCATTTATGAAATAAACATATGACATCAATGTGGACGTGAGCGGAGGCTACAATCAAATCTCACATCACGTCTCAACTCACGCACAGTAAATCAAGCTGAGTTGGACCATTTTTATTAGATCATATTCTGACGGGCATATTAAGTATTTGCAGCCACAGTAATACAGGGCGTGACGCTAACTTTTTTCCCAAGTTTAGTTGAAAAAGTAAGGAGCACACAAAGAACTTTAGGGGCACAATGTAAATTGATCAAATAATGTGTTTTCCATAATAAACGTGATGCAAATAGACATTTACAAGCAAAATTATTTAATGAATTTGTATACAAAATGTACAGAAAGGTAAAACCATCAAGTTTTGAAAAAGTATTGCAATTTAATTTTGTCTTTAATGTTATTATCTTATATATATTATCTTTGCAATATGATTATCTTATATAATGTTATTACTATCCTAAAACATTCTCCAGGTCCTCTGAAACTCTTCAGGACTTATTTCCACCCTGCCCAGCAGCGGTACCGTGGCGAACGGTCCCTAACTGCGGGGAGAACGGAGCAGGCTTCCCCAGAGGTCCGCTGCTTTTCCCGGTCCCTCTTCTCCGCAACACTTTGACTTATTCCCACCCAGCCGACAGCCTGGCCATGGAGAATGGTCCCTAACTGCTGGGAGAACGGAGCAGGCTTCTCCGTAGGTCCGCCGTTTAACCCGGTCCGTCTCCTCTGCCACATTTTGACTTATTTCCACCCAGCCGACAGCCTGGCCGTGGAGAACGGTCCCTAACTGCCGGGAGAACGGAGCAGGCTTCCCCGGAGGTCCGCCACTTAACCCGGTCCATCTCCTCCACACTTTGACTTATTTCCACGCTGCCGACAGTGGGACTTATATTCATTGTGCCGACAGTGGCTTGGAAAACCGCCCATAACCGTGTCACAAGGGGAAGAGGGAAGAGGGAAGAGGGAAGAGGGAAGGCGGCTGGAGTTCCTCCAACATTTGCAGTTAGATTATCATATTTTTTTATTGACAAAAATATAGGCTGCTTCAGCTGATTTTTTTATGCGCACATGTGCCCCTAAATACTTTCGCACACACCTATTTTTAGTCGCAAATGCGAGTGAAACGCTCGCACTGTCGAGCGCTGTAATAAAATGCGAGTGAAACGCTCGCACTGTCGAGCGCTGTAATAACTTAAAAATGTAACGCTGCCAAATGGACGCAGTCTCTCTATCATAGCTCGCAGTTGCCTGGCTCTGTGTTACTGATCAAAGGCTGAACACCACTAGTGCCCGGCTCTAATTTATCTAAAAATCTTTTTTGGAAACACTGACAAGCCAAAGCATTTTTATATAATTTATCATAAAACCTTAAGTTAAAACTAGAATTACCGCCCCGTGGCTGTGTGCCTCCAAGCACCAGTCAAATTTCTCTTACAGTGTACATCCATGTCTGTGGAAACATAGCTGCTTCACAAACATCTTGTCCCTGACAGCACAGAGGGTCTATACAATCAGCACAGTTTCAAGGTGGGCAAAAAAGATGAGGGTCACCAATTAAGTATCTGACCAAATTTCTCCCCTTCTGTTCCTGAGATATGATGTTGAGTAACAGCTGGAAAAGTGTTTTTTTTTTTTTAAACATTGTGATGTCACAGTGAAACTGACCTATGGCCTTTTGGATATAAAATGTCATCACTTAATTATTTTATCCTGTCAGACATTTGTATGAGGTTTAGTCGAAATTAGCGTAAGAATTCTTAAGTTATGGCCAAAAACATATTTTTTGAGGTCACACTGACCTTGAGCTTTGACCTTTGAACACATAACCCTAATCAGTGAATTCTTTCGTTCCCAGAAATTCCCATAATGTGTTATTGAGATATCGCGTTCACAAGAATGAGACAGACAAGGTCACAGTGACCTTGAACTTTGACCATCGAAATCCAATCAGTTGGGACAGACGGACAACACGAAAACATAATAAAATAATAAACTTAAGCCCTGCGACAGTGTAATTATTTAAATGTTAGTAACCAAGGATATTAAATTCTTACTGTTGTCTGGCTAGGATACAGGTGGTGCCTCTGTGTCTCCTCCGTCACCTGTTAAGCCCAAATGAAATTGACCCAATACGCACAGCCACGCGCTCATCAGTCGGGGTCAATTATAAGCTTTTAAATGAATATTACAACAATATCAATATTATATATATAATATTTAGGCTAAGTTATATAGGTTATACGTCAGTACATATAATGGATGAATTCAATAATCCAACCTCAGCTGGAGTTTCGATTGTCCATTGCAACGCTGTTGATAGCTGCAGTGTTTTTTCTCCATACTGCATTTGACTTTCCTTAAAGCCACTTTTAAGGCTGCCAAATTGAATTGATTGGTTAAACTGAACCTGGAACATCAGTGTTTCCGTTTCTAGCTCAGAGAAGTTTCTCTTGGCTGTATTATGCCTCTCTGTGTCATAAACTAAACCAACAATATGTATTATATTTAAATGACGCTTGATCATTTGAATCAGCAAGACACGAACATTTTCAAAACGTGAACCCTATTGTAGATGATTTCTGTGTTTGGTTCTGTGCTGGTTTGTACATTAGATTGATAAATGAGGGCCAGTGTGATCCATTTAATGCTATAAACTGGTTATCAGTAACTGTGCTTTAATGACTGTCTCTAACTCTCTCTCTGTGCAACCAAAAGCAGGAACGATCCACCTGATCACATGTTCTCATTGCTTTTACAGCAGATGTGATGTTTCTGGTTTA
>NC_065511.1:30748037-30775499 GCF_006386435.1 Epinephelus moara | reverse complement strand
TGAATTCAACTCAGTGATTTCTGCAGTCCAAGTAATAAATGTGGTGTGGTTGTGTCGCTGTCTGCTTTCTAATTTTTCAGATTTCTTATTGATTAAATAAAGTTTGAATGCAGCTTCACTATGAAATCTAAGATGTATTTATTAAACATTTCTGAGAAACATATGATTGTGTAATGTGGCAGTTTTTGTCTTTTTTCTCTGACCTTTGATTCTTGAGCTGATGATTGACAACCTCTTTACTAGATCAGTCCTGTCCATGTCCATGAAAACCTCTGTGGTCACCTCCACAGACTGCTGGCCACAGGTCTGGACCATCAGATCCACCAGTGTGTCTGTACTGTCTGCCCCCTGTAGTCCGCTCAATGGGACGTGTGGAAGACCCTTCTGGAACTGCGTGAACCGCAGCAACCACTTGAATTTCTCGATTTCCTTCTTACTCAAATCTTTCAGTGTTTCCAAAAGAACCATTTTCACAGCTGCCTGAAAGATTTAAAGGATGCATTAAGCAAATGTGTCAATTCTGTATTATAGACCTGGATCTTTTAAGACTTTCTCTGTATGATCACTCAAGACAAAGATACAGTTGGTAATAAATATTCTGTTGATTATGTTTCCCTCTTTTTCTTTACAAACACATTTTTTTTTATGTCTATTCATTACTTCAGCAGCATCAAAGCAAAAGATGATTCCCTTCATACTTTTACCCCTTAATACCTGTAAACTGATTACTACCACCTGATCTAACATAATATTGTTTCTGTAACTCAAAGAAACTTTTTACTCTACTTGAAAGTAAGTATTTTATTTTCATAGTTAAAAATCTGAATAAGATAACTTATCAAATAATAGATATTAGATATTTAGATATGCATTGTCTTCATCACCCACTGGTTTGTACACTGCTGTTTTGAAGCCTTGAGTTTGACATTTCAGGTGTTGCCAAATTGGCTTTTTGGAGTCAGAAGTGACCACATTTGGATGAGAGGGTGGAGCTGTGGAAAAGTGAGGGATGGATCTAAATTACAGACTACAGCAACGCATTGCAGACAGCCTGTCACTCAAGCCACCCCATCGTTAAATATGCGCAACTTTAAGCCTAAAAAAAAATGTAAACAAGTGAGTTTCAAAAAATCCATCCCCCATACAATTGTCGTGAATGTTGAAATTAGCTAGAGACCAAAACTGTTTTTTTTTTGTGTCAGGCTGTAAACATGTTTATTTCTGCTGTAACCCTGGAGGTTGCTGGTTGATATTTTGCATCTAACTGGATGAATTCAGGGTTTATTTCAACCAAACCAGAATTTGTGAAGGTGCGCTAAAAGCTTGCCAACTGAAACTAGGGCTGCGGTCGAAAAGTCCCTCCTACCTGTCTATTCCTAACCACTTTTCCTTGAAATCGATGGAAAACGTCATGAGGTCAAGAGAAGATGTGAAGGAGAATTCATAAGGAAAGGACAACTGCGGTGCTGAGAGAATCCGACTGCACTTCAGGTCTACTGTCAGCGCAGGCGGAGCACAGCCGGTGTAGAGGAAGTTTGGCTGACCAGCGGACAGTGCGCACACGTCACCAAAACCTCAGGCAGGTTTCCTGAATATCAGGCATATTAACAATGCAATAAATACCACTATTCAATGCAACTACCTGCAATCAGCACATAAATGTATCTCTATATCGACTGTCCCGTCACATCTGATGTCAGATCAAAGGGGATTGGTACCTTTTGGCACGTTTGGCACGTTTGGCACGCGTAATGGAAACCCAACCTGATTTGATTAACACATCGGCAAACTAATGAGTTCACATCCCTCTCAGCCAACCACAAACAGCCACAGCATCAGATAGGGAGTATTTAATCAGCATCTGTCATCTTAGAAAAGTCAAAAGAAAAGAAACAGAGTGAGACTGCGAGAGAGAAAGAGAGAGCGCGCAACAACACCGACCTCCTCCCAGGCTACCTTTGCATCATCAGCCCATGGAGGTCTGCTCGCAGTTCCGTATATTTGGACACTACGAGCAGACCTCCCGGACCAAAACATCAGTTTCCTCCTGGGAGAAGTTTGGCCGTCTGACGCTGCTGCTCTCCTCTGCTATGGCGAATTGAATAAACTCTCATTACGCCTTCGTGTGGCGCATTTAAGGGCGAGGAGAGGGGCTCATTTGATTGGTGGGATGTGTGTAAAACCCACTCCACACCAAACTTGCAAAATCCGCCTGGCCACACCGAGTTGGCGAAGCGCAGGTGCGCTGCGCCTCCGCCTTGCCCGGTCTGCGAAACTAGAGGCCACTTATGATCAACAATCTGAGCCTGTCAGTGGCAAAAACAAGCACTTACAGTGGATGTAAATCGACAGTTGCTTTTGCCACTGTTGTCTGCAGCGGTCTCGCTCAATACCGAACCACTTTCAAAAATTGTTGTTTCCATTAGTCACTTAAAGGAAAATTAGGGTCCAGGTCAGAAAACACAGAAGTTACCCTTCGACTGTGAGAACCATCAAGATTAAAACCTTTGGTTTGATTTGTATCATCATTCATGATGTTCAGGATGAGGATGGTTTTCAACCTGCATCTACTGAATGAAAGCTGTAATGTATAAAGTCAGACTCACTTTCTTCAACACTGCAGGTACATGTTCATCCACTGAGTGTGCCTCTGCAGAGAAAAGACATTTAAAATGACTCAGAGGATTAAACTCTAACCTAACAGAGAAAGTATGATCGACTTTAAAAAGACTCAGGTAACTCAAAAGTAAACATAACAAATTCACAATATCATAAACACTTTCACAGTCGAAAGCAATCCAACACAGAAGTCCTGCAACAATTACTTAACTCATTAAAATTATAACACTTTGTGTGCCTGTTATTGATTTAGTTATGATTCAATTGACGATTTATTGATCCCTGCTTTGTTTTATTTCTTCACATTTGTGATGATAGAGTGTGTACACAAGCAGATTTACCATTTCTAAATTATGAATCATAAAATGTATGTAATATGACAGTTTTTTGTCTTACCTTCGAGTTCTGAGCTGGGCTTTGACAACCTCTGCATCAGATCAATCCTGTTCATTTTCTTTACAACCTCCCTGGTTAATGGCACAGACTGTTGGCTGTAGGTCTGCAACATCACATCCACTATTTCTGCTCTGTCGTTTGTGAAGCCAAACTCCAGTGAGACATCTGGGAGGTCCTTCTGGGAGACAATCAACTCCAGGAACCACTTAAATTTCTTGAGCTCCTTGTCACTCAAATCATTCAGAGTTTCCAAAAGCAGCTGTTTAACAGCTGCCATTGTTGCTACCTGAAATAATCAATACATTTATAGGACATATATTTAATCCACTGGGACAATTACAAATGTGTTTCTTTGCACCACATCAGTTTGTATGGAGATGTAAGTTGTACTGGCAGATAACATAGCATATTGATCATTTGGTGACTGCTGTTGTATTAAGTACAGTTGGTTCAGTTGTTTTTTATAGATTGGTGTATTTGTGCATATTTGTGTTTTAGTATAATTTGTGTTTTTTTTTGAAGGAACACAAACTACAAATCAGAAGATGATTCCCTTTTCCTTCTTCCTTTCAATTCTTATACACTGGTGGTGAACTGTTTTTCTTTTAATTTACAGGCTGCAGCTCTTTTCACAAAAACTGAAATGAGTCACAGTGGCTCAAAAGATTATTTTCAGGTTTTATATTTTGTTTAATGCTTTTGAAAAAATGGCTTAAAGTACAATAAATAGATAGAAGTTCTCTTTACTGCTGACAAAAAAAAGTCATGAAAAATGTACATTCTGACATTTTCTCATCTCATCTTCAGTGATAAAAATATCATATTATTGTTTGATAAAATTACTGCTAAAGAGCTCAACCTGAATGCAGCTTCAGTTCTGTGAAAATTAAATAAGTGAATCATGACCTCTGGTTGTATCATTATTTAAAATGTTCAAAATGATAATAATTTTTAACCTGGATCTGTTTAATGAAAGCTGTTTTGTATAAAGTCAGACAGATGTGACATTACTCACTTTCTGGATCAGTGCAGATTGGTGTTCACCTGAGTGTTTCTCTGAGGAGAAAAGTGGTAAAAGTCATGAGTGACTGATCAAACAGCTGACAGCAAATTTGTTATCAGGCCAAAAATTAATAGGCAAAATTACACTTAAACCACCTCAACAGTCATTTTTGCCTCCTCTCCCAAAATATATTTTTATTTTTCACATTAGCCATAAAATATATTTTCTATGAAAAGAGTGATTCTTATTTTATCGACATCATAAATCTTAATATTTATGAATAATTATAAATCTTAATATTTAGAATTTAAAGAGAAGAAAACATGGGTTATAAACAACAGACACATGTTAAAGACCAGTTTTTTTTCTTCATTTTCTTACTTTTGGGTCTTGAGCTGCTGTCTGACAACCTCTGCACTAGATCAGTCCTCTCCACTATCTTTAAAGCCTTCTTGGTAATCTCCACAGACTGTTGGCCATAGGTCAGCACCATTAAAAACACTGTGACCTGCCTGTCTTCTGTTCTCAGCAGCATCGATGGCATGTCTGAGTGGCGTCTGTGGAGGTCAATCTGACCCAGGAGGACGTGACTGAACAGCAAGAGCTCCCAGTCACTCAAACCAGCCAGTGTTTCCAAAAGCAGCTCTATGACAGATGTCATCATCTCCACCTGGTAAATTCAAAGGAAATGTTCGTGGGCTAAAAGTGCAATTTGTCAGCAGGGATGATTACAGATTTTTCTGTTCACATCTCGTCATTGTCTGCGTTTTAGAAATGTGGATGTGTTAAGAGTACATCAGTCATATCACACAAAGTAACAATTGTATTTGTCCAACTGATCATATAATGTGACATTACTCACCGTCTGGACCAATGCAGGCCAATGTTCATCCATACAGTGTTTCTCTGAGGACAAAGGAAATATGAATGAATGACTGATTTAACATCAGGCTTTATAATCAGACACTGTCAGACTGTTACAATTCTAATATCAATGACTTATATTAGAACTGGTAAAATGAACAAAAAAATCAACCTTGATAGTAACATCATAAAAATCAATGACGGTTTCACCTGATGCCTTCTTTGCTATTAAACTCTGCGTTAAAGGTTCATATATGCAAAAGTTAATTAAAATAACTAACGCTCTTTGAGGAAATCTTATTTTTAGTTTGTGAGATTTTTTTTTTATATATGTTATTGGGGTTTTTATGTCTTAAGTTTTTTATGGGACACATACCTCCCTGCGTGGTTCTCACACCAAACGCTTCAGCTGATGATCCTGCAGCTGCAACACATTTAATGACCACTGTAATTATAATAATAAAAACATGGTGTGAAGCCTTTATGTATTCTTGTTCCGAGTGTAATACTAAGTCCTCCTGAGAACAAAAAGTCTTCAACATTTCAGTTTCAGGTGTGTGGACTGAAGGCAGAAGGAAGCCATGGTTACAGAGATCACAGAGGGAAACAATGAGAAAACACTGTAATAATCTGCCTAATCTGCCTGTAGAGCATTGTATGAGTCATATTAAAGTTTTACAGCGAGACAACTCAATGAATAAATGTGAAATCACGGAGACAGCATTTGTCTGATTCCTAGAAGGCTAAATATAATACAAGACTGATAATGAGCCCAAAATACACAAATTTAATGGCTCAAAAAACAAACAAGAACATTTGGCTCAATCACAAAGATTTTCAAAAAAAAAGATGTTGAGAAACTTGAAAACCAAAACATTGAGCTCTGAGGTAATCTTTATCTTATTTCACATTTAGTTTTGATTTTGTAAGCACAAGTAAATTTAGTTTGTTAAATGAGTCACTTAATTTCACAGAGTGAGAAGCATATTCCATTATTATTAAATGACAGACACATAACTCTGTGAAGCTGATATTCAGTTTTTTGTTGAGACTGTGTTTGAGAGGTGTTGTTTAAACTCTTTGGTTGTTCTTGAGGTCATGGCAGGCCTACATGTTATTACTGTATTGTTTTAAATTATAAGCTGCTGATTTTGTAACAATGCATATTGCATATTATCTTATCTTACTATATAATGACAAAAACTCTGTCTGTGGGTGTGTCTGTGTGTCTATTCCACGTTTTTCCTCCTCACTGACTTGGTCAATCCATGTGAAATTTGGCACAGTGGCAGAGGGTCATGGGAGGATGCGAATGAAGCAATATTACATCAAATGGCCAAAGGGGGGGCGCTATAGCAACCGATTGAAATTGCAAACTTTGAATGGGCATATCTCATGCCCCGTATGTCGTAGAGACATGAAACTTTGCACAGAGATGCCTCTCCTCATGAGGAACAAATTTGCCTCAAGAACCCATAACTTCCGGTTATATAGATTTTCAGCCATTTTGAATTTTGTGAAAAACACTTCAAATCGATCTCTTCCTAGGAAGTTTGACCGATCTGCATGAAACTCAGTGAACATAATCTAGGGAGCAATATCTAAAGTTCCCTCTTGGCAAAAGTTTTAAAACTTACTAAAACTGAGCTTCTATAAGGCAATGAATATTGCGGAGGGCGTGGCTCATCACATAAAGGTATATAACATCTCAAGGGTTTCACCGATCACCACGCAACTTGGTAGGCATATGACCACACATAATCTGAGGGGAACCCTCCAAAATGGGGGCGCTAGAGAGCTAATTTCTTATCAAAGCCTAACCGCCACATCGATTTTTACTAAACTTGGTAGATATGTAGAACAGGACGCCTCAAGGTGACTGGAGAAATGTAACTCTAATTGGCAACTGGGTGGCGCTATAACAACAGAAAAATGCTTAAAAATGGCTCAAATGCGACCGATTGCTGTGGCTCCCCCTGTGGCCGAATGTTGTTGTTTTTATATTCTAATTTTTGATATGACTAAGTCATGGTATGGTATGTTGTATTCAATGGATATGGACTAGTTTATTATTACATATAAAGTTACATTTATCTTCAATCTTACCTTTGTGTCCTGAGATGGTCTCTGAGAGATCAGTTCTGTTCATGTCCATCAAAACCTCCATGGTCACCTCCACAGACTGTTGACCGCATCTCTCCAACATCACATCCACCACTTTGTTTATACAGTCAATCCACTGCGGTCCTCTCCACGAGGTGTGAGGACGGCTCAGTTCACTCGATGAGATGAGTTCAAGGCTCCTCTGGAAGAACGTGAACTGCAGCAGCCACTTGAATTTCTCCAACTCCTCCTGACCCAAATGACTGAGTGTTTCCAAAAGCAGTTCTTTAAAAGCCCCCATTGTTGCCACCTGGAAAATTACAAGTATATGTTCATTGTGTAAATATGTTAAATGAAGCTCAGTGTAAGTTCAATCAGGAAGAATGAATGAATGAATGAATGAATGAATGAATGAATGAATGAATGAATGAATGAATAAGTTATTGGTCACTCCACAAGCAAAGGCTTGGGGCAGAAGCCTCAGCTTATGTGTAGCCCCCCTTTCTCACGTTTCAACTTTTCTTTAGACTGACATTTTCTGGGACACTGTTTATCCTCATTTGGCCTTAATACTGTAAAAACTTAACTAGAATTATCATAAGACAAGAAAAGAAAAAAGTAGATAAAATAACTAATAATAATAATAAAATATAAAAAACAGAAAACATATATAGATACACATACACATATACATACTGTGATGGCCACAGCCACACATGGTAATATGATTCCAAAGCACATTAACTCACCTCATTAGTTTGCGGCCTACATAAGTTGGTTTCTGTTCATTTTCTCATTTCAGTTTGCTACACGGGTTAATTTCATTTGCAATCAACATATTCAAATAATTAACATTACACAGTTAGTTTTTTTGTAGTCTTTATTAACGTAATTGTGTGTTGTATTAATCCTTTGTTTGTTTGTCTCTGAGTTACAGTGGTTGTTGGAGGTCACTTCCTGGGTTGGCAAAAGCCGTGGCTGAGGGCTGAGGACACTTAAATGCCGGAGCCAGCTGATTGGACAAATCCATGTGCTGCTATGTCAGGGGGGGATTTGGGTTTAGTTAGTTTTTGCTTTGTATTTAGTTGTAATTAGCGTCCATCTTGTCAACCCCTGTGTGCTATTTGATTTTGCCAAGCCACTATATATATTCCCCTCATGTGTCATTGTGGCAGGTCTGTTTGTTCACTTAACACTTTGTTAATTTACGATCTTGAGTATAGTTATATTTTGTTGACCTCTTTTGTAGGCCTAGTTGTTAAGTTCTTGGTTTATATTGTTTCGTTGTTGGGTGGGTAAATAAACAAACCCAGTTTTTTCAACCAAAGACCTCCTGTTTCCTCTTGCCTTACTGCTTGGTCCCTGACACATACTTACATACATAAAATAAATAAAATCATAAATAATAATGACAATAATAATAATAGTACTCAATGTACCCTTTCTTTTTTCTTTACAGCATTCAGTTATGCTGACTCAAGTCTGTACTTATCTAGCGTCATATCTTTATACCCTTTTTTAATTTCAACACATTCTTACTATGTTTTAATTCTTCTTGTAATGCATTCCATAACTTCACGCCACAAACAGATATGCACCTGCTTTTCAAGACTGTATTACAGATGGGTTGTTTCCAGTTGAGTTCACTTCTAAGGGCATAACCCCCCTCTCTTTCTCTGAACATGGTTTGTATGTTGGGAGGAAGTAGGTTATTTCTTGCCTTATACAGAACTAGCGCTGTTTTCTGATCCACCAGGTCCATGAATTTTAGTGCTTTTGACTTTATGAATAATAAATTAGTATGATCATAGAAGCCAACATTATTCACTATTCGTATTGCTCTTTTCTGCACTGTGCATACTGTCTGTAGCGTGGTTTCGCAGGCATTACTCAACACAGTATGTCCCTTGGTCCCTATTCGACTATGGATTCGTCACCCTCCTTAAACCCCATAGAATGCGGAATAGAACCACAGTTATAGAACATTCTAAGGCTTCCCATGGCATTATTTGAATAAAAAATTAAATCTCGCCAGGTGATTATAATGGATGAATGTTACACTCCACCAACCTACATGAAACATAGACATATCATATATCTTTAGAAACCTGAGGCTCTAAACTGTCTATTTATGAGGATTTCAATGTGTTTTCATTAATTTACCAGTAAGTCATCACCATTTGAAAACTTCTTTAAAGTGGCAAGATAAATTATACTTTGTATCAAATATCTACATATTATGAACTTTATATACACAACAAATATTCAAATATATTTGCCAAATTACTGAGATAAGTAACATATCAACAGGTTTGGCACAGAACAGTTTAAAACCCATTTAACTTACGACTGTATTTGAATATATATTTTTTTATTATTAAAAAAAAATCCAAACTCGTCAGGTGGTAAAATTCCACGAGTTCCACAAACTTCGGGAAACCCAGCGAAAATGTATCCCTTAATCCTATTAATTACTCCAGTATTACTGGGTTTTGTGTCTACCAATCAGATTATCTGTTACAAAGCCAAACATGGAACCTGTTCAAATGGGCATCAAATGTCCAATCAAATCCAATCCAACATTATTTATAAAGCGCTTTAAAACAACCACTGAGGTCCCAAAGTGCTGTACAGAGAAAATACGAAGCACTATAAAATACACAATAGGTTGAAATACACAGTTTGCATAATTAGAAAATAGAAAATGTAAAAACACATAAAAACAACATCTTACACAGTGTTAAAAGCCAGGGAAAACAGGTGGGTTTTGAGAAGATTTTTAAAAACAGGCAGTGAGGATGCCTGCCTGATGTGCAGTGGCAGATCGTTTCACAGTTTGGGAGCTGCCACAGCGAATGCACGATCTCCTCTGTGCTTGAGCCTAGTTTTAGGCACTGTCAGGAGCAGCTGGTTAGCTGACCTGAGGGAACGGGTGGGCATAAAAGGCTGTAGCAACTCAGAGAGGTAGGGTGGGGTAAGGTCGTTAACAGCTTTAAAAGCAAATAAAAATAATTTTAAAATGGATCCTAAAATGAACTGGCAGCCAATGAAGTGATGCTAAAATTGGTGTAATGTGCTCATGCTTGCGTGTACCAGTTAAAAGTCGTGCAGCAGCATTTTGTACCAGCTGCAGACAAGCAATGGAGGACCCATTAACCCCCACATATAGTGCGTTGCAGTAGTCCAGCCGAGTGGTGACAAAGGCATGGATGACTGACTCAAAACACTTCCTTGTCAGTATGGGCTTAATTTTTGTTTGCCTTTACAACAGCATTTATCTGCTTGTCAACCTTAAAGCTGCCCTGTGGAGTTTCTACATATAAACCAATGTCCGTTACATTACAGCCACTGCCAAACGAGTTATTAGGATGATCATTGAACGCATCTCCACCACACAACAGTCTCTGGTTTGCTTAGAAGCGCTATTGCCTCTCAGGAGCGACATTCCCGCCCTGTCGCACAGGAAACGACGCATTTGACGTAGAGTTCAAAGAGCGCATGCGCAGTTGGAAATGTCGGAGACGACGAGGCTAGCAGAGGAGCTACTGAAAGATGTCTGAAAACCCAAAGAAACGGCCAAGGAAAGCTTCCGAAGCCTCTAGAGCTGGTCCTCCCCAACCTCCGCGACGTTCAGAAGAAGGAAAAAAGGCAAAACGGTGTGCGGTGCAGGAGGGAGCGTCACTCTCATATTGCCGACGTCATCAAACGGTGCACGCTGACTGTTATTGTTGCAGTACTCGGAAAAACACGGCAGATGGCGCAAATGGGCAAAACTCCACAGGGCAGCTTTAAGGTCTGAGTCGACTTTGACTTTTTTAATAGCAGGCTTAACATACTGGGCCAGATAACCTGCATCAACAGTAGGGGATGCAGAGGGGGCACTAAAAACCATCACCTCAGTTTTTTTCTCATTAAAATTTAGAAAATTTAAAGACATCCAGTCTTTGATGTCATTGAGACAGTTTATCAATGGTTTGGTGGAGTATGAGTCTGACTTTTTGAGGGGCACATAAATCTGACTGTCATCTGCGTAGCAATGGAATGAGATGCCATGTGGCAGTAGGTAGAGGGAGAAAAGAAGAGAGCCTAAAACGGAACCCTGCGGAACCCCACATGAGAGAGGAGCAGAGGACAACACAGAATCACCAAGGCTGACACTAAAAGTTCTGTCTGACAGGTAGGACTTAAACCATTCCAAGGCAGTGCCCTTGATGCTAACGCACTGCTCCAAACGAGAGATCAGTATGGCATGGTCCACTGTGTCGAATGCAGCAGTCAAATCTAAAAGCACAAGAATGACCCATTGACCAGTGTCGGTGGCTAAAAAGATGTCATTAAAAACTTTTGAAAGTGCAGTTTCAGTGCTATGTAGGGCTTTAAAACCAGATTGAAGAACTTCCAGGATATTCTGTTCCACTAAAAATGCCATTAGTTGAGAGTAAACTATTTTTCTCAAGGATTTTCGATAAAAATGGCAGTTTAGAAATAGGCCTGAAATTTGCCAGAATTGCAGGATCTAGGCCAGGCTTTTTGATCAAAGGCTGCACTACTGCATGTTTAAAAGTCATATGGACTGCACCTGAGGATAGACTGACATTAATAATGGCAAGTACAGATGGCCCAATGGTGGTAAAAACCTCTTTAAAAAGTCGAGGAGAAATGACATCGTTTGGGGAACCTGAGGGCTTCATCTGGCACACAGTCTCTTGTACAGAGGACAAAGTCACAAGCTCAAATGTGTCAAAAATGGCAGAGCAAGGGACAGAGACAGTGGGATCATATGCAGGTGGTGAACAGAGGGCCCTAGCGGAAGTGACCTTATTAATGAAAAAGTGAAGAAAATTTTTACAGGCCGCAGGGGAGGGGTCAATACAGGCAGTCTGTGGTGCATTTAAAACAGAGTTGATGGTGTTGAACAGCACACAGGGCTTATGACAGTTTGACAGAACAATGTCAGAGAAATATTTTCTTTTGAATCTCTCACAGTAGATTGGTAATTATGCCAACAGTCTCTTAGTATTTGGAATGACACATGCAGTTTGTCCTTTTTCCATTTGCGCTCTGCTATACGGCACTCACGTCTGGCAGCGCGGGTTGTGTCATTTAGCCAGGGCTCAGAGTTGGCTTTTGGCTGCCTGGTCTTTAACGGAGCCACAGTGTCTATGGCAGTTTGGCAGGTGTCGAAAAACCATGCACTAAGAGCATATGTGTCATTGGATAGAGACTCAGGAATGCCACAGTTCTGGCTGACGGAAACGGAAGAGAACTGAGCAGCAGTGGATGGGTTAATAACACGGCATCGACGGGGAGCAGCGCAAGTTTCAACTGTATTATAGCCGAGAGCAGCCTCAAACAGCACAGGCATATGGTCAGAAAACACCGGGTCACAGAGCGTTCATGTTTTGGACCAGACACGGACTGCACAAGATTAAAAGAGTCAATAATGTTTAAGAAGTACTTTGACAGAGGGTTATCAGCACAACAAACATGAATATTAAAATCTCCAACAATAAGAACATGGTCGTATTTAGGCATGATCTCAGCTAGAAAAGCAGAAAAGTCATTAATAAAATCGTTATTGTATTTGTGAGGCCGATAAATCACAGCACACAACGCTGAGCGACCCAGCTCAAATAAGCATAGTTCAAAGCTGGAGAAAGATGATGGCAGAAGGATTTGCTTACATTTCAAGTTATTCTTAAAAACAGATGCTATTCCTCCTCCACGACCTGACGTCCGCGGTGAGTTAAGATAGCAGCAGTCAGTTGGTAAAAGCTCAGTAAAAGTGCTGGACACATCAACATTTAACCAAGTCTCGGTCACAAGAAGGAAATCCAAACCCCAGGACATGAAGAAGTCCTTTAGGGTGAAGGTTTTGTTCTGCAGTGATCTGGCGTTCACCAGGCCAAACCTGACAGGAGCCGGTGAGTCCAAGGCGTCAGCTGTCCGGGGAGCCCGGCACAGAGACCGCAGGTTGCCCGGGTTCATTCCGCCGCCGCGGTGCTGACAGAGAGGTCTGACAGACATAACGGTCTCAATGGGGTGTGGTGTAGAGGGGTGTAGTGACAGCAGGGGCCTGTAGGGGGAGTTGACGAGTGCAGTGTTACTCTGAGGAGGCCCCATAGAAGAAGAGAGAGGGACCTGTGGGTGTGTGTGAGTGAGGTGAGTAAGCAGTCAGTCACGTGGGTGTGATTGCACAGCGTGCTGCAGGTTGGCTTTTAACATGTAGCTGCCTAACTTGTTTGGGTGAATACCATCGGATTTAAAAAGGATGGGCGATTCCAAAACGTGTTAACCCTAACCCTAACCCTAACCCTGCACATGGACTGGTCCCAAGTGTGGAAATAGATGACTCTGCTGAACTTTTCTGACCAACAGCCGTGAGGAGAAAGCAGACCACTGATAAAGATGAATTTTCCACTGCTGATTAAAAGCTGAAGAAGCTTTCTAAACTCAGATTTGGTCACCTCGGAGTGTCGAAATTAAGAATCATTCATCCCGACATGAACAATTATCCTGTGGATGGAGGACGGCAGTGTTTTCAGCAAATCTGGGAGATTTTTCAGGAAAACTGGGACTGTGGCTCCGGGGAAGCATTGCGTTACAGCATTAAAAAAGCGGATGTTCCTTGTTATTGAGTCCCCAGTTATTAATGTAGTCGGAGGAAAAAGAGGGCGAGGGGATGCTGAGTGTGGGGTCTCCGGTCTGGATGAGGTGAGGGGAGAGATCCGAGGAGGAGACTCCACCAGAGGCGATGAGGGATGGACGGGGGCAGGGGCAGGAGCGGAGCGCGGTGCCGGTGTAAACAGCGGTATGGAGCAGCGAGTCCTGGAGTGAGAAGAGCGGTCAGGTTTGGCTGTAGAGGACACTGGAGGTGACGGTGATCCGTGGGACCCCTGGGATGGCGGTGGAAATGGAGGAGAGGATAGCTGGGGGTCCTCATTAAAGGGAAGATGAGCGAGGGGTGCAAATCTATTCTCCAGCTGGATGTGCTGAGGTGTGCGAGAGGAGCCCCTTCCTCTCCTGTGCTCCCTGCGCACCAGGGGACAGGGCTCTGGGTCCGATGGAGTGGAGCTGATGGGGGGTTTGGGTCTAGCCCCTTGCACGGGCACTTACACGCAGGGGCTCCAACCAGGAGCCCACAGCGTTGAAAAATTATTAGCCGCCGTGATCTACGGAAAGGACAGAGCAGGGCGTCAAGTAGCAGGACTTACCGGCACGCTGCGGAGATCAAGCTTCAACGGTAGGCAGCATCTTGACACCCGGAGTAATCCTTGGCTGGATGGGTTGCACAGCTAAAAACAAGCCGTCGCTAGCAACAGGAAGGCCTGCGGTGGTTGTTCCTCATAGTGACAGCTGTCGTCTTTATGAATATGCCAGGGGTGTCAAAACTTGTCATTAAGGATTTCAGGGGTGGGGTCATATGTTGTCATTATGGGGAAGAGTTAAATCAAACTATCTCTACAGGGTCTAATTGCCAAAGACTTTCCACATTCTTATTCATACATTCACATTAATAAATATTTTTGTATCTTTTTACACCTGATCATTGTCATTATGATTATTATTATTATTTCAGACACTTCATTGTTTGAAGATGTATTTTTCTACAAGATCACCTAAGACAACATATATCAATTCTCGGTTTATAAGAGCAGAAGATGATTCTAGTGTCCTTCTACTCTTTAATATCTGTTACCTGATTAATGTTCATTCATATTTCCAGGCTGTCATAAACTGAAATAAGCCACCTGATCTGAATATCAGATGCTGTTGATGAAGTCAGAGAAACAGGTGGCAGCACAATAAAGACATTTTCTCATTTTCGTGTTGAGCATTTCATTGAAATATTTTTAAAAAACTGTTTAAAACACAATGACATGACAATAGCAACATTAATGAACACAAATCGATCTCAGCTTCAGTTCTGTGAGAAATCCAGTTTGGTTTAATTTACCATCATTAATGTTGAAATGACTTTAAACCTGCATCTTATTTAATAAAAGCTGTACTCTGCACAGCCAGACAAATATGACATCACTCACTTTGTGTATCAGCGCAGACAGGCGTTCATCCACAGAGTGTTTTTCTGAGGAGACAGAAAGGAAATAAAAACAGGTGACTGACATCAGACAGTACTGCTGTGTAAAAAAAAAAAGAAAACACAATACAAAAATGTCATGTCAATGTTACACTCAAACCATCACAGATAATTAATCAGATATATACTTCACATAAGTCATAAAATACATCTTGTACATCAGATGATGTGTCTTTTACAATTATTATTCATAATGTAAAGAGAAAAAAACATTGTTTATAAACTAATGAGAGGTGTGTTAAGGGGTTTTTGTCTTTTTTTTTTTTTTTTAAATCTTACTTTTGGATCCTGAGCTGCTGTCTGACAACCTCTGCATCAGATCAGTCCTCTTCATCTTCTCTAAAGCCTTCTTGGTCATCTCCACAGACTGCTGGCCGTCATTCTGCACCATTAAAAACACTATGTCCTGCCTGTCTGTCATCTCCAGCAGCCTCTGTTGGATATCTGAGAAGTTTCTGTGGAGTTTACTCAGGACCATCGTGAACTTCTTGATCTCCCTGTCACTCAAACCAGCCACTATTTCCAAAAGCAGCTCTATGACAGACGCTAATGTTTCCACCTGGTAGGTTCAAAGGAAATGTTCATGGGGCAAAACTGCAATTAGTCAGCAGGGATGATTACAGATTTTTCTGTTCACATCTCTTCAACGTCGTGTTTTATAAATATGGTGTGATGGAGTAAATTGGTTGATCACACAAGGTAATGGTCAAACAACAGTTCTGTTCTTTATTTTTTGTTTTTTAAATTGCTTGTCCATCTATACATTTCTTTAGCAACATCAAGCTGCATTCTTCAGAAAAATAAAAATTGTTTGTTTCATCAATATTTTGAATAATTTTGTCTTCATCTGCGGAATAAAAGCTGCACTGTGTAAAGTCAGAGTGATGTGACATTACTCACTCTCTGGATCAGTGAAGCCCACTGTTTCTCTGAGGAGAAAAGAAATAGAAAAAGACCTCTTAACTTTAACTTCAGGCTTAATAAACATTTATGATCAAAAACAAATACTCAACACACATCTGTCTCAACACATAAAGTCTGTTGCAAGAAATCTTGGTGTCATGTTCGATAGTAATCTGTGTGCTTAACATCATGTCACTAAGCTTGTCCAATCATGTTTTTATCACCTCAGAAACATGAATAAAATAAGATGTATTTTAACTTTTAGAGATACAGAAACTGTTGTACATGCTTTGATCTCTTCATGTTTTGATTATTGCAACAGCCTTTATTACTGTCTCAATCAAAAAACCTTGCAGCGACTTTAGACTGTTCAGAATTCAGCCACAAGGCTTTTAACCAAAACCAGGAAGTACGACAACATCACACCAGTTTCAGCCTCTTTACATTGGCTCCCTGTTTGTTTTAGGATTGGCTTTAAATCTTATTGATACTTTAAAGGCTCTTCATGGCTCCAGATTACATTTCAGACCTGTTAAACCCTTATGAACCTTCACGTAGTTTAAGATCGGGCAGAGCACTTCTGCTTGTCCCAGTGAAGACCAAAGGGGACAGAGCTGTTGTCACCAGGGCCCCGAGGCTCTGGAATGACTTGCCTGAGGCTATAAGGCTGTCTGAGTCACTGGCTTCGTTTAAGGCTCTCCTAAAAATGTACTTCTATCAGAAAGCATATCTTGACTTTATCTGAGCTGTCTGTCTCTTTTGGCCTCGGGGGGGATTTGGCCCAGCTGCAGAAAATGTTCACATTATTTGACTAAAAAAAAACTATATGCATTTTAATATCAGTTTGGACCACTCTAGCTCATGGCTACTTTATAGTAGGCTGTACATAATCCTATACAGTGAGGTGATAGTTTTTTTTTTTTTTATGGCAGGCTACTTTGTACTAGTAGGTTTAGTACAACAATAATGGTCTTTTGAGAGAGTGAGGAGGGAGAGATTTTCTATTGTAAGGACCCTAGAAACCCATTTTCACTGAGACATATTGAGGTGAGAGGTAAAGAGACCCGTTTAACCAGTTTTAGAAAAATTCATACCAAAATGACCAAAAAGCCTCTAGGGGGGTCTGGGAGCATGCTCCCCCAGGAGAAAAATTTGTATACATTTGATTTAAAGGCATCAATCTGGTGAATTCTGTGAGCCAAGTTATGATGGCAGAATATGCCTAGATTTCAACATCTTTGTGCTTTTTATGTGTGAAAAATGTTTTATTTTACTGATAAACACACTAGTGCTAAGGATTAGTGGTTAAACATTTCAGTCATCAAAAGAAAAATGCATAACATACTGATCTGCCTCTGGAGGGCCAGTGTTTCCCCTATATGCAACTATATGACCGCCGCTGCTGATTTTATTTAATTTTTTTTCCGTCTTAGCTCTGGACGCGTCATATCCAGGCCTATAGAACAGGTCTATACCTTGTCCTTTTATCAAATAATCTAAATAGCCTTATGTTATTTATCTTATTTACATGACAGCATGTCATTTCTGTCTCTACGTGGTCGCACATTTACAATTCTCCTCTGCTGTCTGTATTGCGCACGACAGAGTTTTGCCCCGATGCCCACACAGTCTTGTCAATGTATTGGAAACACTGTTCACTCACATCGTCTGTCAGCTAGCAGTATCGTCGTCCTCCTGTCAAGTGAATTCAACTTTTCCGCGTTCCGCAGATACATCAGATAACTTCCTGGGTGTCGTTTCAAAATAAAAGCTGTCCTTTACCATGCTGTTTGGGGCTTCTTCTATTTTTAGGGGCCGGGCAGCCTAAGCTCATAGCTGGCTACGGCCATGATAACAATATGTCAAGTAAATAAATCGAGTCAATGTTTATTATAGCCCAATGTAGGCTTTCCTCAAAGGGCTGTACAAATAATTAAGTTAAATTTCGATTTTATATCTAAAGTCTAACGTCATAAAACACGATTTGCCTGATAGGGCTTTACAACACATGACATCCCTCTGTCCTTGGACCCTCACAGCAGATAGTGAAATACTGCCTCCCCCCAAAAAACCTTTTAATGGGGGAAAAAATGGTAGAAATCTCAGGAAGAGCAACTGAGGAGGGATCCCTCTTCCAGGACATACAGACGTGCAACAGATGTCATGTGTACAGAACAAAATGTGAATGTGGTGGAAAATCTCATACCATTGCAACTCTAGTGTTGATTGGTTTTACATGAATTTGTTATTCCCATATACAAAAACTTAAAAAATTTGTTCCCATTTTTACATTTTAAAAATAAAAATGTAAAAACAATTACAACATCATAAAATATTATTATAAAATAAATAAATAACTCTAAAATGACTGACATGATTTGGAGATGATGTGAAGCTAATTTGATAAATTTCATCTTTAGAGATGTTTCATTGTAAGATGCTATAAAACTTCTTAAGGAAGGATTTAAGAATTTGTGAAGGTGATGATTTCTAAAGTTCAGCTGTATGTGTATTTTTACTGTTTTCAACTGCAGGTTGGGTCAAGAAAGAGAATTCCCAACCTGCAAACCTTTTACTTGCAATAAACTTTAGTAAGCACAGAATATTTCAATTCCTTAGCTTTTTATCAGGTTCAGTCACTTACTGAACCTCATAATGAACGCTTTTCTCACTTGCGTTTCTCTTTTTGTGAGCTGAGCTGAACTGCAAATCAGAGTGATTTTACTCACCAACGGGCTCCACTTACTCCGCCACCAATTCATCATGCTGTATCAGCCAAAATACAGGCAGTGACAGCCAGTAAGGGCCAACGGTTTGGGACACACAGCAAAAACTAGGGCAACAGACTTTCGACATTAACCTACGGCTGGTCTGGTGTGTCAGGGGCCCTTATTGTTAGATTCTGGGATTCTAGAGAATCTGATCAGTGACTGATTACAAACAGAGAACAAATAATTTATTGAGAGAACATCATACTACCTCTGCACCCACCTTCTGTCATGGTATCTACACCGGTTGCTCCGGCTGAAGGTTTCCCAGCTGAAACCAAAGAAGGGAAAATTAAAATTTCTTTAAGATGGACCTGACTGGTGTTTATGCACACAGTTTTTTACACACACAGCAAACCAACTCAACTTCATCTCCCTGGTTTTAAAACCACTTTTTTCAAGTGCCCTGATTGGTTGTCAGTTAAAAAAAAAAGACTTCAAGGGAAAAGACTGGTTATTTTCTTATTGTCAAGAGACCAAAATCCTAAATGTGTCTGTCTCTCTCAATACTTCCCCAGCCGGTCTGTGGCACTCAGTTCCGAGCCCATTTGTTCCTTCTGGAGATGTAAATCAAATATATAGTTTTTTGTTGTTGTTCTTGTTGTTGTTGTTTTTAAAGGCTAAAGAATTCCTCAAACGGCTGTGTAATGTAGTTTGTTTAACCCTCCTTAGTTAAACAGAGGAGTAAATATTGCATTTGTTACAGACTGTTTTCAGCTGGAAATTTGGTGCAGTAGTGAGTAAAATCAAATGATAAATCTGAGCTGCAAATCTGCAAAATCTCTTCACTGTATTTTATTTTTAGGTATAATGCCTTTTACTTTGTTTTTAAGTATATCAAATTGTATTTGATTGACATTTCATTCTTTAATGCTTCAATTATGTGTTTTTCTACATTTGTTCAATATGTTGCATGTTCTAGTGCTGTTTTTATGTTGTAGACGACCTGAACTCAGTGACGACAGGCATTTAATACACCTACCTTCCGCCATTGTATTTCTATCAGTTGCTGCTGCTGAGGATCAAGGAGCTGTAAAAAATAAATAAATTAATTAATTAAAAACTTCAGATAAGATAAAGGCTTCAGAACAATGTACAGTATTGTTCTTAGACATTATGCATACCTCTGTTGTTTCATATACATCTCAATGATAAACAACATGTTGTCTCTCTTTATTGATCAGAGTAGAGCTGCAACCAATGATTATTTTCAGTGCTGATTTATCTGTCGATTACTGTCTTGATTAATCAGTTAGTTGTTTGGTCTATAAAGTGTCAGAAAATGGTGAAAAATGTCCAAGATGAAGTCCTTAAATGTCTTGTTTTGTCCAGAACTCAAAGATATTCAGTTTCCATTTCACATTTAAAAAGATGACATCAGAGATTTTGTTTTTCTTAAAAAAAACAAAACAAAAAACCCAACTCAAAACCAATACATGAATTATCAGATTAGTTGGCAAATATTTTAATAGATGATAACTAATCAATCTATTGATTAATTGTTGCAGCTCTAAGAGCACCAAGAATGCAAGACAAAATAAATAGAACCGAAATTTGAGCAGATATACAACACACATTATGAGGCTCAGTTAAAGGTTTACTATGCAGGAATTGTCAGTTACTATTTCTACCAGTATCGCCACTGAAGGTGAAGGCCAACCCGAGATTCACTCATTTATTATCTTTGTGTTTTACGGTGCTGTATCCATGAACAATAGTAAATAGTTGGATCATAAAAATAGTTACGTGGTTTTGTAAAGAAAAGTACATCTCTCACACATGAACAATAGCAGTTATATATTAGATCCCAGATATTATTTTATTTACTGAGCAGACTGAACTATACAGGGTACCCCAGCAGCTCCATCTTCAACTTAAGTAAAAGTAGCAATACCACACTGTAGAAATACTCTGTGACAAGTAAAAGTATTGCATTCAAAACCTTACTTCAAAGAAAGTACACAAGTATTTGTTAGGATCCTCCCTGTGTCCTGTCATTCCTTGTGTTTCTCTCCTGTTTTCCCCACCCTCTTGCTCTGTGTTTGTGTTGTCTGTTTCCCTTGTCTGTAGGTTCCAGGGCTAGGCGTGGCTTCTGGTCATTACTCACCTCACAGCTGCTCTGCATCAAGTTGATCGCCACCTACCTCTCCTGCAGTGTACATATACCAGGGGATTCATTTATAAAAGTGGCGTATGCACAGAAGGCGGCGTACGCCACTTTCTATGCAAACTTTAGGATTCATAAAAAACAAACCTGACGGGAAAATGTGCAGCCTTCCACAGAAGCTCTGACCCCCTTGGCAGAAAGATGAAAAGGAAGAAATGTTGTGAATTTGATATCATTGTGTAAAATAAAGACAGATATGACCTCTCAGGTTTTATATATAAAGAGCACACTTGCAAAAATGGATAAACATGAATAAACAAACCAACATGTTTTTGACTGATAGTCCCTGGTGTGCACACATAAAACTATTTACAAGCAGATATATTTATTTTAAAAGAACTCCTCAGGTATATACTATAATCATTAGATAATATGATTCTTAGTCTGTGAAATAATGATGTGAACGGCTGGGCAGATATGAGTGCAGAGTGTCACTTTTACCCTATATGGGCCAATACATGGTGTTTTATAATGTGTTTGTTTTATGGCTTTTAATTCTCTTTATCACTGTGTGTTAAATGTGTTGTATGTAAAAGTGTAAACAAATAACGTGAAAAAGTGTAAACAAATAATGTGTATTAATATTTATCTCACATGTTCGTTGGCCAAAATTGCCCACTTAGTGACAATTCAGGGAATTCCTTTTCACATGTGATCAATCAGATGATGGGTGGATATAACAAGCAGCGATCACAGTGCGTGAAGACGCACAATGGCTTATTTGTCAGTTAGAGGATGTGGTGGATTGGAGACTCTGGAGGGAGCAGACATTCAGGGACCAGCAAGACCTACTGGCCAACGATGATGAGTGGCTCCTGAGCCGGTTCTGACTGCTAAGTGCAGTTCGGCTGGATCTCGGCGCTGTGTCGGGCGTTACAAAGAAGTTCCTGCAGGAACCAAGCTGTGCCAGTGCTGTGCTGCACAATGATGCCCAGACCCCGAGCACTATCCCCAGGCATTTGAGCCAGTCTGGATGTGATGCATGGTTTTATTTTAAGAAATCATTTGAGTCAAGAAAATCAGATTGTTTGTTAAACAGCTATGACAACTGTATCCTTCATTTAGAGTGTTCATTTCAGACAGTCACTGAAACTGTCTGACAGTCAGCTTGAAACATCCCTGTTTTCTGTTTAAATAAACCACCGCAAACAGCCTTAACGCCTTAATATCAGACCGATTCTTCTTCTTGACTTCTGAAACAGTCTGAGGCAGCAGCATTTACAGCATCTCCCACCAGCTGCCACTCCGCTGCATTTTTAGCCTTAGTAGCCTAATGCCCATATTGAGTCCACCAAACAACATTGTCTTTCTGTTATCAACCTCCCTAACAAGAACTTCAACTTCACATTGTGTGAAGTTTCGTTTTTTACCTTTTAATGCTACATTTGCCATGGTCTCCTTCGTGCTGTTTCTTGTTAATGAATACTGACTCAGGGCGTTTCACTGGCCATTTATAGGCATCTATGGGTGGGCCAAGACGCTCGCTCACCTGCGCCACATTTCTAATTGATTGTGATTTATAAAGGGAAACAGGCGTGGGACACGCCTGCATACTGTATTTTAAATCAGAACATTTCTGTGCTCTGTTCGTTCGTCACCTGTAGTCACCGTTCCTGCACACAGTTTTAAAAATGAGGCCCCAGGTCTTTCCCTCCACTTTTCGCCAGTTCCTTGTTGTAACCACAAGCGGTAACTACTCGGCCAAACTTTTTTGACTCTAGATTTTTTGTGTGTTTTTCCTAAATCTTTGTTGTTGTTTTTTTGTCGTTTTCTCAGTGCCCGGCCATACTCACCTGTTTCCATCTGCCACGCTCAGCCACAGTCTCTTTATCTGCTCCTCTCCACCTGGACATCCACTGACTCCCCTGGCCCAGCTTTGTCGTCCTGTCATCTACACCCCTGCTTTTCTGCCTGTATTTGGATAATAAAGCAGTTAACTCTTACACCTGTCTTTGGCCTGCATTGTGGGTTCAGTTTCTGTTTCCAGCAAATGCTTAACAGTATTAGCATCAACACATACTTAAAGTAGGCTACCAAAACTAAAAGTAGTCCTACTCATTATGAAGAATGGGCCATTTCAGAATAATGTTAATTATATTCCTGGATTGTAATCACTGATACATAAATGTGTGCATCCCTTTAATGTTGCAGCTGGTAAATGGAGCTAACGCTAACATTATGTACTGCTGGGTCAATTGATTCATAAATATACATCATAATTCATTAGTTGATACGTAAGGGTTAATGCCAATCAGAATTGAGTATTCACCCAGACCATGGTATAATTTTTATTAATAGTCTGAATCTGCAAAATAACCGGCAACTAATACTGTCAAAATTATTGTAGCAGAGTAAAAACTTACAACACTGGCTTTCAAAATATAGTGGATTAGAAGTACTAACTAGCATAACTTGAAAATACTATAGTAAAATTACCTAAAGTACAGTAGCCTAACATGGGTGTCTACACACACACACACACACACACACACACACACATACACAAACACACACAGTGTCCCTTGTTGACCTTGTTGAACGTTGCTGTTTATATTCTAGTTTCTGTTTTAGTAAACTGTCTTGTCAAATCACTTTAGCAACTTTAGCTAGCAACCTGTTGAAACTGTCTTGTCAAATCACTTTAGCAACTTTAGCTAGCAACCTGTTGTTCACATACTGACGTTAGAAAAGTGTCAGTTACTGTACGTTGGCTCAGTTAACCGTTTACACATGAATGGAGCTCAACAGGAAGTTAAAACCATAAAAGTGAAAGCAAGGATACTGGATTATCCACCGTCTTTGGTGAAAGTAAGAGTTAAAGTAAGTTTTACAAACCGTTTTAAAACAACTCGTATCTTCAGCTGTCAGAGATGAATCTGAATCCGTCCATTTTTTTATGACAGCGGTATATCATGTCTCGTTGAGTTGACAGCACTTGGGGTCGAAGTGTGTCCCTCCCGTTGGAGAGCCGTTTGCCGTGGTGCCCTTCTCTCCGTCTCCACGGCGGTTGGGGTGAGTGCTGACCGGTGCTGACAGACGGACGACAGGGGGCGGTAACACAACTTAACTGCAGAGGCATGCGACAAAAGGCGCAGAAGAAGAAGGTCCAGGAAGTCAACAACAAGCTAAACACACAGGTGACAGGTATGTAGGCCCAATTCCAATCCGATCCCTTACAGACTCACTGAGGCGCGTTCATATGAAGTGCGTGAGTGTGTGAGGGCCTTCCCATTGTCAAATCGTCAAGTCAGTGAGTCATTGAGTGAGCCCTTTATGCCCCCTTACCATAGACATACGTAGACGCCGCATCTAGCCCGCTGCTGCGATACGTCAACGTCGCCGCCATATTGGATGTGGCAAGGCTGCGCTGTAAACTAATACAAGTAAATGGGCTTAATTTCATAAAGCGCCTTTCTACAAAGAAATGTACGTTAATGCCTTTCGTTTATCCATTCACACACACACACACACTCTAATATACTTGGGAAACAGTTAGGCACCAAAAACAATGTATTTGATCTTCTCAGATGGCTAAGATAAAACATGAGTAATTCATCTTACATCAGCTATAGAGAACAAGGTAGTACCGAAAAACAATACACAGTATATATAGATACACACACACACACACACACACACACACACGTGTGTGTATCTATATATATATATATGTATGTGTATATATATATATATATATATATATATATACATACATACATATATATGTATATGTACATATACTGTGTATTGTTTTTCGGCACTACCTTGTTTTCTGTAGCTGATGTAAGGTGAATTACTCCTGTGTGGGATCAATAAAGTTCATATCTTAGCCATCTGAGATGATCAAATACATTGTTTTTGGTGCCTAACTGTTTCCCAAGTATATTAGAGCGTGCGTGAATGGATAAACGAAAGGCATTAACGTAAATTTCTTTGTAGAAAGGCGCTTTATGAAATTACCTCCATTTACTTGTATTAGTTTACAGCGCAGCCTTGCCACATCCAATATGGCGGCGACGTTGACGTACGGCTCAGCGCTCGATGTGGCGTCTACATATATATGTCTATGAATATGTCGAGCTTTCCTTAACTGAAGCAGAGGAAGAGGTGAAGGTGAAACTGTTTTATAACCTTATTGGGGAGACGGGCAGAGAGTTGTGTGAAACACTGATGAGCGACGTGACTTCTGCCAGGAGGAAACTCAGTGACTTGACAAGATTTGATGAACACTGTAACCCCAAGGTGAATGAGACAGTTGAAAGATACCGTTTCTTCATGAGAAATCAAGGTAATGATGAAAGCATTGACTCATATGTGACGGATCTCAGAGTGTTAGCCAGCACATGCAACTTTGGAGAAATAAAGGACTCACTTATACCTGACAGAATAGTATGTGGCAACAACAACTCAGGTCTGAGAGAGAGATTTCTGAGGGAAGACAAGCTAACACTGGACAAGTGTTTACAACTGTGCAGAGCTACAGAGTCATCTCGTGAAAATAGCAGGACCATTGAAGGTAACGCGGTGGAAGAAGTGCACATGGTGAGACATAAGGCAGGACAGGATAAAAGCTTGAATACTGTGTCATGCATGTTCTGTGGGAATACACATGAAAGAAATAAACGTAAATGCCCAGCTTTTGGAAAGCGCTGTAAAAAATGTGGCAAAGAAAATCACTTCGCTGTGAGATGCAAATCCAAAACAGAAAAATGGAAAGAGGGAAAACAGGTGCACACTGTGACAGAACAGGACAGTGATGACTATGAGGACATTTTGAGTGTTACCACGAGAGACATACAGACAGAGACTGATAAGGGGGCTAAAGAAGAGCCAGCCAAGAATAGCCACCTTTTCGCAGGGATGCTGGTGGACAAAGAGCTGGTGCAGTTCCAAATAGATTGTGGGGCCAAATATAATGTCATCCCTATAAATCTAGTGAACCCGGATATAAGACTGGAACCCACTAAGAAAGTACTATTAATGTACAACAAGACCAAGCTATATCCACTGGGAAAGTGCAAGGTGAAGGTGAGAAATCTGAGAAACCAGAAACTAGGCTTGAGTTTGTGGTGGTCGATAAGGACTGTAACCAGCCACTACTCAGTCTGAAGGCAAGTGAGGCAATGAAACTTATCAAAGTTCAGTATGAAAACATACTAGCTATCGACAGCATCGTGACAGAAGTAAAACCATCACACAGTGACTTAAACATGGAACAGATAAAGGGTGAGTATGCGGATGTATTCAGTGGTGATGGCTGTTTTGAAGGGGAGTACAGGATTGAGATCGATGAAAAGGTGGAGCCAGTAAAACTTCCTAAACGAAGAGTCCCTGTTGCGATGATGTATCCTCTAAAAGAGGAAATGAAGGATCTGCAAAAGAGAGGAATCATTACACCTGTGGAGAAAAGTACTGAGTGGATCAGCAGTCTTGTCACTGTACAGAAACCAAACGGAAAGCCGAGGATATGTATTGACCTGAAACCATTAAACAGAGCACTAAAGCGCAGTCATTTCCCCCTGCCCACCATCGACGACATTCTCCCAGACCTCTCAAGAGCAAAAGTGCTCACAGTCTGCGATGTCAAGCATGGCTTTTGGCATGTTAAACTGGAGGAGGAGTCGAGTTATTTGACTACATTTGCTACACAATTTGGCAGATTTCGGTGACTCAGGATGCCCATGGGAATCAGTTCGGCTCCAGAGATTTTCCAGCAAAAGTTAACGCAGGCGCTGGAGGGACTGCAAGGCATATACATTATAGCCGATGATGTGTTGATAACAGGAAAAGGTGACACACAAGAGATGGCCAACAAGGACCATGATGAGAAACTGAGACAGTTCCTCGACAGATGCAGAGAAAAGAACATAAAACTGAATGTGGACAAATTCAGGTTGAGACAACAACAGGTTCCATACATTGGTCATCTTCTGACAGCTGAGAGTCTGAAAATCGATCCAGACAAGGTACGAGCAGTGAGAGACATGCCAAGACCAACGGATGTGAAGGGTGTACAAAGACTTGTGGGCATGATGAATTATCTCTCTAAATTCTACCCACACTTATCAGATGATTGTGAGATACTCAGACAGCTCACACACAGAGAAAATGTGCCCGTCAGGGTATCCCAGACATTGTGTTTTAAGATAATGGGCCGCAGTACACTTCCCAGGAGTTCTGACGTTTCTGTCAACTGTGGGAGTTCCAACACAAAACCTCATCTCCTGGATACCCACAAAGTAATGGGATGGCAGAGTCTGCTGTGAAAACAGCAAAACGACTGATGATGAAAGCCAAGGCAGCAGGTGAGGATCCATATTTGTCAATGTTGGATCACCATAACACACCCACTCAAGGACTGACAACAAGTCCAGCTCAGAGGCAGCTGTGTAGGATAGGGTGACCATATTTTGATTTCCAAAAAAGAGGACACTCGGCCCGGCCACGAGATAGCCTACTTAAATGATACTCGCAGTTTACTCAAAGATGCCTTATAATTTTAATATAGCTATTTAAAGTTTATATGTATGGATAGATC
>NC_065511.1:30746423-30747725 GCF_006386435.1 Epinephelus moara | reverse complement strand
GGACAGAAATATGCGGCCCGTGCTGCACTCTAACACACACACACACACACACACACACACACACACACACACACACACACACAAGGAAAACCGGACATTATCATCAATTTATAAACACCCCCCGGACAGGACGTGAAAAGTGGACATGTCCGGGCAAAAGAGGACGTTTGGTCAGCCTAGATCCTATTACCAACAAAGGACAGTCTCCTGCAGTCTGCATTGCACCATAACACACAAGAACTGATCAACAGACAGGTGAGACAAGCCAAATATTTCAACAGGACAGCCAAGGACATGGACTCACTCAAACAGGGTGACCATGTTAGGATTCAACCTTTTTAACCACACAAGATCTGGAGAAAGGCCACGGTTGTGAATCCTGTGGGTCTCAGGTCCTACGCAGTTGGTCAGGATACTGGTGGTGTTCTTCGCAGGAATTGACATCACCTTAGACTGGACTGGGGCACAGTACCCGATGTGACACACCGAACAAAGACAGGGGAAACTCACAAAACTCAAGGGACTGCTGTGACCCCTGATGGTGTTGTTAGGGCAACACACCAGCCTGTAACCACCAGATCAGGGCGAGTTGTTGTGAGGCCAGCGTATCTGAAGGACTATTCAGAGTGAACTTGCCTTGAAAACTTGGGAAAAAATAAGAGAGAGGAAAAAACGAATGTTATAGTGTTGAAAATATGTTTACTAAATATGTTTATTTTTATGGAATGTTCTGAAAATATATTTTGATAGTGGTTGACATATTGAAAATAATTGTAAAACTGTTCAGATTAAGGCATATACTTTATATTAAAGCTGCTACAAGGAACTTTTAACTGGATATGCAAAAGTCTCTCGTTTCTGCTGATGTCTGTGCGTGACCTACAACAGCAAATGAGACCATCGGTGTGAAGATAAGCTATTTCTATATAGTGTATATCCATACCTTTAGGAAACTGGCTCCGGATCCGCCCCAGGTCGCTTCCAGGACGAAACGATTTACGGCACTCAGGCGGCACACGTCATCTTACCTAGCTGCTTACATTTTTAGTGACTCTTTAGTCGCTATTCCTCCTCCTCGATCCGACGTCCGCGGGGAGTTAAAATAGCAGCAATCATCAGGTAAAAGTACTGTGAAAGCACTGGACTCACCAACAGTCAGCCACGTCTCAGTCACACAGAGAAAATCCAATCCTCGGGAAGTCAGGAAATCCTTCAGGATAAACGTTTTGTTCGCTAGCGATCTAGCATTTACCAGCCCAATCCTGGCAGGAGCTGGCGGGTCCACGGCTTTAGCTGTCCGGG
>NC_065511.1:30728018-30743864 GCF_006386435.1 Epinephelus moara | reverse complement strand
GGCCTACACAAGCCTATCCTGACAGATTCTCCTGACATTACCAAGTATCAGAAATAGAGGATAAACACATTGTCGCTGTCTGTGACTAAGTGTCAGTACTGTACAGAGACAGAACATAAAAAGGAGAGGGCTCAGAGATTAGTGAGCAAAGCTGTAGCACTACACGGTTAAGCTCTGAGAATATGCATTTGGACTTGTGTTAGCGGTTTTGTTGAGTTGCTTATTAGCAAAATGCTTTGAGTAATTTAAGTTAGTTATTGGAAAGACAGTGGGAGGAGTGAAGTAGTAATGCGCTGCCGTGGACAATGTGAAAAATACAACCCTGATTCTGAAAAAGTTTGTAAGCCCTGTAAAATGTAATGAAAACAGAATGCAATTATTTGTGAATCTTTTGTGAACGATATTCAACTGAATACAGGACAGAGACAAGAAAATAAATATTCGAACTGGTAAACTGTATTGTATTTTAAATAAACACTCCTGACTTTGATGCAATGCAAAAAATCACAATGCAAAAAATTTCACTTTGTGTTTACTGTGAACACATCACAGCGCAGCAGACAGACAGACAGACAAAACAGAGTGAAATGTAAAGTGCAATTCTTCTTAACACAAATCATTTAAAATATTTTACCTTGTAAAGGACCAGTGCTGCTTTGGTAGTCATCTGTAAAGATAAACCAGAGATAAGGAAATATGAATATNAGTGCAATTCTTCTTAACACAAATCATTTAAAATATTTTACCTTGTAAAGGACCAGTGCTGCTTTGGTAGTCATCTGTAAAGATAAACCAGAGATAAGGAAATATGAATATGTAGCTGATTTACTGCCTTTTATCAATAGATGTCTGCTTCAATAATGATGTTCAATAAAATCCATGTGGTACTCAGACTGTATTTAAATTCTTGTGGTATTATTAAAACTGACCTTTTCGAACTGTACAGGTCCACACTGGTTGATGATCATTTACTTGTTCAAGCTTGAGCTTGAAAACTTTGTCTGGATTTTCAATGAACACTTCAAAGAAATTTATGTTTTTATGTCTGAGCTTTATTGTCTGTAAAAAAAGAAAAAAAGAAAAAGATATGGTGATGGTGATATTTTTGAGCCAATAATCTTCTTTTTTTTTACTTCACTGCATTTGCCTTTTTTACCTTCATTACAACAAATACAACATTAATTCAATCTAGTGTAGGAGGAGAGCACACAAGGAACACCTCAAATGCAAACCAGGAAGCCCATCTCCGCCTGAACTAAAGCACTATTGATTTTTCAAAAATGAATTTTTTATTTGTTTGTTAAAGTACTTAAAGGATATGGCCACTTTAGAATGAAAATACAGACAGTACTTACTGACCCTCATGCCGACAAGAAGTCCAGTGTAGTTTTTTGATCCACAAAACTCGTTTGGGGTATCGGAGGATAACAGCTAGCCGGAATAACAGCTACACTTGAAGTGCAACTCTGCTAATGCATTTCAAAAACGTCAGAACGGCTCGTCCGTCGTAATCCAAGTGCCCTGAAGCTGCAGCATGCAAAACTGACTTGAAAAGACGTAATTTACTCCACTTTTATAGCATCATTTCTCACCGTGGTCAGTTAGCCTGCCCTGCAGGCTGTTGTGTTTACATGTCAACTCGTGCGCCAGGGCACTTGGATTATGATGGACGAGTCGTTCTGATGTTTTTGAAATGCATTAGCGGAGTTTTATTACATTTTCAAAATGTGGGTTCCGTGCACTTCAAGTGTAGCTGTTATTCCGGCTAGCTGTTATCCTCCGATACCCTGAACGAGTTTTGTGGATTAAAAAACTACACTGGACTTCTTGTTGGCATGAGGGTCAGTAAGTACTGTCTGTATTTTCATTCTAAATTGGCCATATCCTTTAAGTGGAGATTTTCAGTACCCTACCGATCACTTCATGTCATGCTTGTTGTGCCTCTTTTGCTTCCGCAATGCCTGCATGCTATTTAAAATCTCCACACTCGAGCAGCATGATGCCCCCGTCATTAGGTTCTGTATAAAAATGCAAAGGCGGCATAAAGAAGGAACTTTGTAGCGGCCCAACGCCACAATCTTTGTATATAAAAAGCTTTTAAGACGTCATTGCTTTCTGGAAAACACAACTTATGAGTAGTGTCACAGTTTGTTTATAAGTAATAAATAAAAATGTTTTAGGACATTTCAATGTCTTTAACTAGACTGTTTCAATGTGAATTTCTCATGAGACCAGAATCAAAACATTTAACTAAATTTGGATCATTTTGTAATGATTTTTCATTTCAAATCACAAAACATAGAGCAGTTATTCTTAAATGGTTTAAAACATACTTCAGGACAAATGTCTGCACTTTCCAAATCTGCTGTTAGGATGAAACGATCTCGCATTTTCAGGGACTTCTCTGGATGTGGCTTTTGGATAATTTTGTATCCACGGGATAACTCCCTCTTGTCCATTTCCTGTAAAAACACACCAAACTCTTAACACAAAGTTGCTACAAGGTTGATGCAGAAAACATTGTCATCTGTGTTGTTTATTAATGAAGTTATTGACTGTGCCATTCTGTGTCTTATTATGATTGGTATTGACGACAGTAAGTTATGAAATAACCTGTTGTAGACCCGGATCACATGGGATCAGATAAACATGGAGAGTGAGGAATGCTGTGTTGGTCTTGTATATCAACACATTACAGCGTATTTTCACCAACAGGCCAGCTTTCATCAGGACCGCTCTTGGAGAGAAAACTGGTTCAGACAGCTTGACATGGGACGATGTGACCTCAGACACTTTTTCCACGACATCTCCACAGTCATCTATGTGTAGGACTGCAAACTTGTCTAATATTGTAGGGTTGTCATCTGCACAAAATAAAAGCAGACACAGTAAGTGAAGAGAAAAGGATTGCGTCAGTTTTTGTACACATGCTATAAGATATGAATAGAAAAGTTTGTTTTTATTTTATTATTTTCTTTATGTCCACTTACCTATGCAGATCCAGTGTGGCAGGTACACTACATCTAACTTCCCAGCAATGACTGTGATGTCCATCAGGGGACCTGCAGCCATGTACTGCATGCTTTCTATCCTCTCCAAGTATCCACTCGAAGAGCAAAACTGGTACTTAAAGCTGACCTTTTCCTTACAGACCCAACGCAAGCCGGAGACACTGCATTCAAAGTTTCCTGCTTCAGACTGTAGGCTAAATGTGAATGAAAAGAAAACAAGCGAGTTTGTGTCTATGCACAAAAATACTGTATTAGGGTCACAAAGGAATAAACGTAAAACTCATGCGTATTAGCCTTCAGTTCATTTGGTGTTAAATCTATTGCCACTATAATTGTTTTATTGCATTAGTCACCAGTAACAGCACAGAGAGATTTTAGATTCCCTTCTGTGAAACCAAGCTTGAAGGTTTCATCCTATCTACAGGCAGCCTTGTCACTCACAGCAGCCACGCCCTTGATCATGTGTAATTATAAACCTTAATTTTTTTTTTACAGGGGTGTGTTATTTAAAAGCTCACCAGAACATTTTTGTACCAGGCTGTAAACATATTTATTTCTGCTGATAAGTTGGGCATTTTAACATGGGGATCTATGAGGATTAACTCCCTTTTGGGGCCAATCTCAAGTGGCCATTTGAGGACCTGCAGTTTTTGGCACCTCTGTGTTAATCTCTATAAACAAATTCTGCATATATGTATACAGAATCTGCAGGCAATGGGACAGATTTTGGTATCAGAAGTGTTCTGGTTTCTGTTTGTAGTCCGTTTGTAGTCCAAGTAGTATTGACCAAAGTCTGATCTATAATGAGACAGTGACCAATATATGTGGGTCTATCATATTAGACACAATGAACAAAAGCTGAAATTAGCACAACAGATGGATTGGTGTGCGAATAAGTCACTATGATGGACACAAAGTAATACACTGGGGCTAGAGGACCCATCTGCTGGTTTCCAGTATACAACAGCACTAGAGAGAGTTATGCACAAGACGGTGTGCAGGTGTTGCTCTACCACTGTAGGGGACATGAATGGAACAACATACAAAACATAGTAACGCACATTCGATGGCGTCACCTAGATGTGTCAATCACCAGGATGAGGAACAAACAAACCAGAGTTATCAAATTATCTGCATTCATCTGCAGATATAGAGATTAGCTGAAATGATGGGTGCACAGAGGAAGAAGTCTTGATTTGGATATCAGCTTGCTATACCGGATAATAGGAGTGGGGGAAAAATCCATTCAGCACAGTATCGCAATATTTTTGTGTGGCAATGTTGTATCGTCACACAGTGCCAAGTATTGATATTTTTTTATTATATAAATCATTAATATTACAAATGAGCTTTTGGTAGTCTACAAGAATAATAGGATCATTGTTATAGATACATTTCGCTTCTGCAAAAAAAGTGGCTGAAGTGAGATGAACACACTCAAAACTTTATCTCATTAGATAAAATAGATGTTGACAAAGTTTTTCTTTGGGGACATAATTTACAGTTGAAAAAAGCTAATAAATCGCAATATGTTTTATCACAATACTCAGCATATGGCAACATATTTATTATCGCAATAATATTGTATCGTGACTTAAGTATCCTGATACTATCATATCGTGGATGCTCTGGTGATTCCCACCCCTACCGAATAAGCCCAAAATATGGGCTTCGCCCCCAGAGGCTCATTGTCATCAGTCTGGTTCCCGACATTGCTTCAGCATGGGCTTCATTTTTCAGCCCCAAACAATGACGCTTAGCTGTGATGGAACATTTAGGATCTTATATTTACCTGTAAGTTGAAGCCTTGTCTGCATCTGTACTGTTCACTTCAGGTTCAACTTCAGTCCAGTCACTGGAGTCCTGCTGTAGAGGACAGTCATTTTTACAAAGAAGTGAAGATGTGTCTTAGTAACATCACATTAACTGATAAAATAAATGACTGAATGACAAATAAACTCACCTGAAGAATAGCTAATGGGGATCCTAATAAACTAAACTAAACTAAACTAAACAAATGAATGAATGAATGTAAGGAATTACCATAATGCTTCCACAGCCCTCAAGCTCCAAGCTTCTTGAAGGCCCTTGTGAAGACACAGAAGATTAAAACTACATGTTAAGTTGATAATTAAAAGCACATAACTTTGCATTCGTTTTGCATCATATGCTAGATAGTGCTGCTCAAACATGAGAGCAATATGTAACAGTAGGTTAGGATTGTAATGTACAGTAATGGGTGTTGATGTTGCAGTCATTCAGTGTGTTTACGTGCACTGTAGTAACCAGGTTACTGTTAAGCTGTGTATACAGGCAGCAGGTCAGTCATCAGATTTATCCCCAACTTCCAACCTTATTTGGGAACGATGGCTTTCTTTAATTATTATTTAGATATTTTTTCGTTGCATTTTTTGCCTTTATTGGACAGATGACAGTGTGCAGGCAGACTGGAAGTCTGGGACAGTGAGAGAGGGGATGACAGGACATAAAGGTCCAACAGATGGAATCAAACTGTGGATGTTGTGGTTACATTGCATGCTGTAACCATTTGGCCATCAAGATGCTCCAGCTTCCTTCTTTTTATTGCAGTGGGGATAGAAAATGATGTGTTGGTCCTGACTGTGTTTTTGTTTTGTTTTTTTTTGTTTTGTTTTGTGTCCATGTTGGAGCAAACTGTCAGTGCAGTAAGTGACAGACTGACGGCCTCATCTGCTTTCTGTGTAGCGTTCTGTGTTCCACCTCATTGACTGATGAAAATGGATTTGTCATCGTGATGTTGAGGGGCTGGCCTTATGTAATTCTAGTCTGTGTGCTCATCTGCCCTCTGCCAACTTATGCAGGACATCAGCTGCACTGGCCCTGGGTCAGTGCTGCCTTGCAGCTAGAGAGAATATGTCTCAAGCTTGGTTTTTGGGTGTCGCAAAGATGGCAGTTCAGATTTCTGGGACTTGGGAAGCTACTGTATGTAGACCTGATGAGTGAGCTCAATCTTGCCTGTATCCTAAACATATTGTCTCAAGTTATAGCCCTGTTGGTGACTGCCTCCCAAGTTGTGCAGCTCCCTTGTTGCTGTGCGTCTCTTCCTCCATGTTGGCCACTTCTTCACCTCCCTGGCATTCTGCACAGATGGATTTCTAAGGTCAAACACCAAACTAACTTCTCCTGCCTGTGGTCAGTTGCTACATTAGGCATTAGTATAAGCATCACGCATCAATTTCCCTGGGAGGTAGTTATGGCTGATCATCCTCAGTAATGTAATGAAAAGTAATGAATGTGGTGTTATTGCATCGCTGTCTGCTCCCTCATTTTTTCATATCTCACATTACAGTTTGAAACCAAGCAGATTTACCTTGTTACTATGAATATGGAAATCTATTAGACGTGTTTGGAATATATGATTGTGTAATGTGGCAGTTTTTGTCTTCTTCATCTTACCTTTGAGTCCTGAGCTGGGTTCTGACAGCATCTCCACCAGATCAGCCCTGTTCATTTTCTTCAAAACTTTGCTGGTCACCTCCACAGACTGTTGGCCGTAGATCTTCACCATCAGCTCCACTATTTCAGCTCTGTCTGCCATCTCCACTAGGTCTCTTATGATTTTTGTGAGATCTGTCTCCATTTTAGTGTACTGCTTGAATTTCTCGAGCTCCCCGGGACTTAGATCTTCCAGTGTTTCTAAAAGCTTCTCCATTAGTGGTGTCTTGGTGACTTCCTGATGGGTACAAAGTAGTTAGAGGACATTTATGTCATATCTCCACTGTAGTGATGATGCATTAATTTATCTGGATCAATAAAATCAGTTAAGTCAAGAGAGTATTGTAACAGCTAATGATGACATTAAGGCACAATGATACACCAAATTATTTATTTATGAACTAGTTATCAGTAATTTGTTTTACTGACTGTCTCTTACCCTCTCTCTGTCACTGTGCTACCATAACTAGTAATGATCCACCTCATCACATGTTCTCATTGCTTCTACATCAGATGTGATGTTTCTGGTTTAAAAACATTTTCCACCTCTTTAGTGTCAACATAAGGATCATTTTCAAACTGTAAAAATTAAATGAAAGGTGTGTTGTGTAAAATGTGTCTGATGTGACATCACTCACTTTCTGGAGCGGTTCAGACTGATGTACCTCTGAAGAAAATGAAAACAGAAAATGATCCATGAGTGATTCAAACAACTATACTGTGACTATAAACAGCTTTAGTCAGATTTAGTTGCTTTTGATTAAAAATAATATTAAGGATTAGACGCAAACTAACACTAATTTGGGCTCAGATCTGATCTAAAATCAATCAGGGAGATTTGTGGGACACCATAAACCATTGACACCCATTAAATCTAAAGGACTCCAATATAATATAATAATTCTTCATTTTTGATTAAATAAAGTTTGAACCCAGTTTTACTATGAATTGTTCAATAGTAAACAAGTAAATAAAGCTTTATTTGTACAGCATTTTTAAAACACAGCTACAAAGTGCTTCACACACACACACACACACACACACACACACACACACACACAAGCACACGAAAAATATTAAGTAAAAAAATCAAGTAAACATTTATGAGACATATGATTGTGTAGTGTTGCAGTTTTTGTCTTCTTCATCTTACCTTTGAGTCCTGAGCTGGATTTTGACAACCTCTCTGCGAGATCTCTCCTGTTCATCTTCATTAAAACCTCCCTTGTCACCTCCACAGACAGTTGGCCGTCGAAATCCACCATCAGCTTCAACATGCCAATTCTGCTTGCTGTCTCCAATCTCTGTGTGGAGATTTTTGGGAGGCTTTTCTTCATTCTGCTGCACTGTAGGACATGCTTGAAGTACCTGAGCTCCCACTCGCTTAGATCTTCCAGTGTTTCCAAAAGTTTCTCCATTAGTGGTGTCATGGTGACTTCCTGATGGATAGAAAGTAGTCGGAGAACATTTATGTCATAGCTCCACTGTAGTAACAATACATTAATTTATTTGTAACAACTAATATTAACCACATAAGGCAAAATGATAAATTAGTGAGATTGAATTTTAAACAAAGACCTTCCATGTGTTCATTTCTGTAGCTTCATCACAATACAGTGGCCCTCATTTACAAAATAAACGTATGACAGAAACCTGGGCATTCAGTCATTTCCACGCAAAAGTTTGCATTGATCAATGTGGACGTGAGCGGAGGCTACGATCAAATCTCACATCACGTCTCAACTCACGCACAGTAAATCAAGCTGAGTTGGATCATTTTTATTAGATCATATTATGAAGGGCATATTAAGTATTTGCAGCCACAGTAATAACTTAAAAATGTAACGCTGCCAAATGGACGCAGTCTCTCTATCATAGCTCGCAGTTGCCTGGCTCTGTGTTACTGACCAAAGGCTGAACACCACTGGTGCCCGGCTCTAATTTATCTAAAACTCTTTTTTTAGCTGTATTATGTCTCTCCGTGTCGTAAACTAAACCAATATGTATTATATTTAAATGACGCTTGATCATTTGAATCAGCAAGACACGAACATTTTCAAAACGTGAACCCTATTTTAGATGATTTCTGTGTTTGGTTCTGTGCTGGTTTGTACATTAGATTGATAAATGAGGGCCAGTGTGATCCATTTAATGCTATAAACTGGTTATCAGTAACTGTGCTTTAATGACTGTCTCTAACTCTCTCTCTGTGCAACCAAAAGCAGGAACGATCCACCTGATCACATGTTCTCATTGCTTTTACAGCAGATGTGATGTTTCTGGTTTACAAACGTTTTCCACCTCTTTACTGTTAAGATGAGGATCATTTTCAATCTGTAAAAATTCAAAGAAAGCTGTGTTCTGTAAAATGTGTCTGATGTGATATTACTCACTTTCTGGAGCAGTTCAGATGGCTGTTTCTCTGAAGAGAAGGAAAAAAAGAATGACTCTTCACAGATTCAGAATCAGACTATAAACAACTTAAGTCAGATTTAGTTGCTTTTGAATTAAAAACCTAATGGAGGATTAATCGCAAAATATCACTAGAATGGACTTGGATTTGACATCATTAAAACAGAATGAGAGAGGTTGGACACCATATCATTAACACCCATTAAATCTAAAGGACTCCAATACAAAAGTCCTGCAACAAACACTACTTTTATAAAGATTATAATGTCTGGAATGTATCAAAATATGTAATTTACAAAGCTGTCAAATTAAGATATTCAGTGTCAGAAGTGTTGATTCAAGTTCAGTTGCTTTTAAAGAAAATAAAATACAAAGAATTCACTGCTGCAAAACTGACAGTAAAATCTACTTAGTCATGACATCATGAAAATCAAAGAGGTTGAATTCAACTCAGTGATTTCTGCAGTCCAAGTAATAAATGTGGTGTGGTTGTGTCGCTGTCTGCTTTCTAATTTTTCAGATTTCTTATTGATTAAATAAAGTTTGAATGCAGCTTCACTATGAAATCTAAAATGTATTTATTAAACATTTCTGAGAAACATATGATTGTGTAATGTGGCAGTTTTTGTCTTTTTTCTCTGACCTTTGATTCTTGAGCTGATGATTGACAACCTCTTTACTAGATCAGTCCTGTCCATGTCCATGAAAACCTCTGTGGTCACCTCCACAGACTGCTGGCCACAGGTCTGGACCATCAGATCCACCAGTGTGTCTGTACTGTCTGCCCCCTGTAGTCCGCTCAATGAGACGTGTGGAAGACCCTTCTGGAACTGCGTGAACCGCAGCAACCACTTGAATTTCTCGATTTCCTTCTTACTCAAATCTTTCAGTGTTTCCAAAAGAATCAGTTTCACAGCTGCCTGAAAGATTTAAAGGATGCATTAAGCACATGTGTCAATTCTGAACTGGCATTATAAAACATCTATTTCTTTGCATTTCATCAGTGTCAGTATTTTAGACCTGGATCTTTTAAGACTTTCTCTGTATGATCACTCAAGACAAAGATACAGTTGGTAATAAACTTTCTCTGTATGATCACTCAAGACAAAGATACAGTTGGTAATAAATATTCTGTTGATTATGTTTCCCTCTTTTTCTTTACAAACACATTTTTTTTATGTCTATTCATTACTTCAGCAGCATCAAAGCAAAAGATGATTCCCTTCATACTTTTACCCTTTAATACCTGTAAACTGATTACTACCACCTGATCTAACATAACATTGTTTCTGTAACTCAAAGAAACTTTTTACTCTACTTGAAAGTAAGTATTTTATTTTCATAGTTAAAAATCTGAATAAGATAACTTATCAAATAATAGATATTTAGATATGCATTGTCTTCATCACCCACTGGTTTGTACACTGCTGTTTTGAAGCCTTGAGTTTGACATTTCAGGTGTTGCCAAATTGTCTTTTTGGAGTCAGAAATGACCACATTTGGATGAGAGGGTGGAGCTGTGGAAAAGTGAGGGATGGATCTAAATTACAGACTACAGCAACGCATCGCACCCAGCCTGTCACTCAAGCCACCCCATCGTTAAACATGCGCAACTTTAAGCCTAAAAAAAAAAAAAAAGTAAATAAGTGAGTTCCAAAAAATCCATCCCCCATACAATTGTCGTGAATGTTGAAATTAGCTACAGAGACCAAAACTGTTTTTTTTGTGTGTCAGGCTGTAAACATGTTTATTTCTGCTGTAACGTTGGCTTCAATTCTCAGCCCCGGAGGTTGCTGGTTGATATTTTGCATCTAACTGGATGAATTCAGGGTTTATTTCAACCGAGAGGGTTTTTGTGAGACTTATTTTGTGCCTATTGTCAGACACTCGTAATCAACAATCTGAGCCTGTCAGTGGCAAAAACAAGCACTTACAGTGGATGTAAATCGACAGTTGCTTTTGCCACTGTTGTCTGCAGCGGTCTCGCTCAATACCGAACCACTTTCAAAAATTGTTGTTTCCATTAGTCACTTAAAGGAAAATTAGGGTCCAGGTCAGAAAACACAGAAGTTACCCTTCGACTGTGAGAACCATCAAGATTAAAACCTTTGGTTTGATTTGTATCATCATTCATGATGTTCAGGATGAGGATGGTTTTCAACCTGCATCTACTGAATGAAAGCTGTAATGTATAAAGTCAGACTCACTTTCTTCAACACTGCAGGTACATGTTCATCCACTGAGTGTGCCTCTGCAGAGAAAAGACATTTAAAATGACTCAGAGGATTAAACTCTAACCTAACAGAGAAAGTATGATCGACTTTAAAAAGACTCAGGTAACTCAAAAGTAAACATAACAAATTCACAATATCATAAACACTTTCACAGTCGAAAGCAATCCAACACAGAAGTCCTGCAACAATTACTTAACTCATTAAAATTATAACACTTTGTGTGCCTGTTATTGATTTAGTTATGATTCAATTGACGATTTATTGATCCCTGCTTTGTTTTATTTCTTCACATTTGTGATGATAGAGTGTGTACACAAGCAGATTTACCATTTCTAAATTATGAATCATAAAATGTATGTAATATGACAGTTTTTTGTCTTACCTTCGAGTTCTGAGCTGGGCTTTGACAACCTCTGCATCAGATCAATCCTGTTCATTTTCTTTACAACCTCCCTGGTTAATGGCACAGACTGTTGGCTGTAGGTCTGCAACATCACATCCACCATTTCTGCTCTGTCGTTTGTGAGGCCAAACTCCGGTGAGACATCTGGGAGGTCCTTCTGGGAGACAATCCACTCCAGAGACCACTTAAATTTCTTGAGCTCCTTGTCACTCAAATCATTCAGAGTTTCCAAAAGCAGCTGTTTAACAGCTGCCATTGTTGCTACCTGAAATAATCAATACATTTATAGGACATATATTTAATCCACTGGGACAATTACAAATGTGTTTCTTTGCACCACATCAGTGTTCATGGAGATGTGAGTGTTACTGGCAGATAACATGGCATATTGATCATTTGGTGACTGCTGTTGTATTAAGTACAGTTGGCTCAGTTGTTTTTTATAGATTGGTGTATTTGCACATATTTGTGTTTTAGTATATTTTGCTTTCTTTTTCAAGAAACACAAACTACAAATCAAAAGATGATTCCCCTTTTCCTTCTTCCTTTTAATTCTGATGAACTTGTTAATTGTTTTTCCTTTAATTTACAGGCTTTTCACAAAAAATGAAATGAGTCACAGTGGCTCAAAAAGAATATTTATATTTTTTATGTTCTATATTTTGTTTAATGCTTTTATGAAAAATGTTAAAAGAATTGAAAAAAAAAATTGATGTTTCTTTTGGATAAAGTTCTCTTCACTGTTGTTGGGATTCACTAGACGGTAGATGATTTGTCATTTGTTCAAATCTAAACTGGACATGTAAAGGCTATTTCCTCTGGGTCTTGCCATCTGAAATGGTAAGATACCTCATGTTCACTGTTCTTCAAACAAAGGAAAGCCATTTGGCCCTTATCTCCACAGGATGCCTCATTCTCACACTTAAGTGAGAGACCAGTTTACAAACCTGATAGGGCACTACTGATAAAGGGATATGTCACTCTGTGATGTCACCAAGGAAACTTTGGAAAAGTCCTGCTCTCTCCTAATGCCATTACAGCCCTGTTCAGCATCTCTCACTTGCCTTTGCCTAAGCTTGGAGCAGATCTTGTAGCTTTTGTAACATTATTGGCTAGACATCCACTACTAATGAGATGGAAATGACCAACACTGCCTTCCAACACTTTGTGGATAAAAGAGATTCTCAGAAAGAAAATGACTTTTCCACTTATCCCTGAATAATAACCTACTGAATCTTATCTATTTTTGTACCCATATCTTTACTTTTACCCTGACTTTTCGAGCAAGTTTATTGTTTAATGTAACAAGTGTAATATGACCAATGACCAGTATGACCAAACTGAAAGTTTTGTTTGTTTGTTTTTATTCTGTGTGGGTTCTAAGTTTTTGTTTGTTTGTTGGTTGGTTTTCTTTTGTTCTGCACAACTATTACATCGAGCCGTCATTCACAAGTGCTTTAACACCATTATAAATTTATATGTAAAAAAAAAAATATCAGTAAACAAAGTTCATAGAAAATGTTCAAGACGATGATGATTTTTAACCTGCATCTATTTAATGAAAGCTGTTTTGTATAAAGTCAGACAGGTGTGACATTACTCACTTTCTGGATCAGTGCAGATTGGTGTTCATCTGAGGAGAAAAGCAGCAAAAGTTGTGAGTGACTGATCAAACATCTACCAATAAACATTGTTATCAGGCCATTCTGCTTTGTAAAAAAAATTAAATTGGTAATATTACACTGAAACCAGCTCAACAGTCATTTTTGCCCCCTCTGCCTAAATACTTTCATATTTCATATTAGCCATGAAATATATTTTCTATCAAGAGAGTGATTCTTATTTTCTCTACATCATAAATCTTAATATTTATAATTGAAGGAGAAGAAAACATGGTTTATAAACTAAAGACACATGTTAAAGACCAGTTTTGTTCTTCATTTTCTTACTTTTGGGTCCTTTGCTGCTGTCTGACAGCCTCTGCACTAGATCAGTCCTCTTCATCTTCTCTAAAACCTCTTTGGTCGTCTCCACAGACTGTTGGCCATAGGTCTGCACCATTAAAAACACTGTGACCTGCCAGTCTTCTATCTCCAGCAGTATCAATGGGATGAGTGAGATGCATCTATCGAAGTCAGTCTGACTCAGGAGGATGTCCCTGAACTTCCTGAGCTTCCTATCACTCAAACTAGCCAGTGTTTCCAAAAGCAGCTCTATGACAGATGTCATCATCTCCACCTGGTAAATTCAAAGGAAATGTTCATGGGGTAAAAGTGCAATTTGTCAGCAGGGATGATTACAGATTTTTCTTTAGAGATGTGGATGAGGTAAGAGTTCATCAGTTATATCACATAAAGTAATGATACAATTCATAGTATTTGTCCAACTGATCATACAATGTTGGACAGAAGTGACATTACTCACCATCTGGACCAATGCAGGACAATGTTCATCCATACAGTGTTTCTCTGAGGACAAAGGAAATATGAATGAATGATTGATTTAACATCAGGCTTTATAATCAGACAATGTCTAACTATTACAATTCTAATATCAAGGACTTCAGTCAAATCAAAGCTTCACAAAGAGACAACTCAATGAATTAATGTGAAATCATGAAGACAACATTTGGCAAATTCCTGGGCAACATGGACAAAAATTGATATGTCGGTATTTACAGGCTGATTGGCAATACACAATATATATCTCAGTATTTTCTATAAAATGGGCTACATGTTCAGTTACAGGTCAAAGCCACATTTGAGATGCCACAAGCAGTTCTATAAAAACAGACTGCGATAAAAATTAAATGCAAAGACAGGGATTTTATTTTCAAAACACGAGTCGGCGGCAGGGTTTCTGTGAAGTGCTGTAAAGTTTAGTTGGTTAAAAACACAGCGACAATCTCAAACCCAAGTACACAAATCGGCGTCACTTTAACTCGCAGCATTCACAGACAAAGCACTTTTTATCTGGATACATTTTCCCCACAAATACAACATGCTAATGTTTTTAGCACAAGCCTATGGCATTTTACATTGTATAAAATAGCCTAGCAGCCAGCGAAATTTTCCTCTACTCATATGAAGCCAGGGACAACAGCAACATTTAACAAAGGCAACATTACAAAATTCGGCTCCATTACAACTCACAAGGCTCAATGACAAAACAACTGACCTATACTAAACAAGTTTTCCACACAAATACAACATGCTAACATTATTAGCACAAGCCTATGGCATTTTACACTGTATAAATTAGCCTAGTGAATACCGGATATTTCCTCTGCTCATATGACGCCAGGACAAATCACACACGAGACTTGTGTGGAGGCTTTATTGTCTTCACATTTTATTGTTTCTTATCTGCGAAATTAAAGAAAATAAAAGCTTTTTTTTTTCCACTGAAGGAAATGGTTTCAGCTTACAAAGATAGACAGGAGGTCTGCATCGCTGCGACGTGAGGTTACATATCTCGGGAGGTGCCAAGTGGCAACCTAAAAGGTTAAAAGTAATGTTAATGTTAGGCTTGAGTAGAAATCAGTTATGTTACGTTAAAATGTTGCAGACTGTGTGCAGTTACAATAAGCTGTATGTGTGTAACTTAAAAATATTAATGGCACGTTTAGCATGGTTCAAGAAATAACTTTATTTTAGCAAGATGCTGTGTCTTTGGTTAAGTTGGAGTTAGATGTAGAGGGTGTATGGCAAGTAAACATCAAATTTGACGATCCATAAACCCAAACTTGGTTATTTCATTAATATAATTGCGAAAACAGGCGACTGATTGTGCTCGGCTGTAGACTGAAACATCGACATATTATGTTTGCAGCTTGTCTGCTGCATTCAGTGCTTTTACATCATCTGTAACACTTACTAAACCTAATCGTGTGTTACATAAGTGAGTGTGCTATTACAAAACCATGCATTTGACTGTCACATATGAAAAATAAGTGATAATGCAACAGAGAATATGAGGACCACCACCTCTTCAAAGCTAAAATAAAGTGGTGACCTGTTTTTCATTAAGAAATTTAAGTTGTAATGTTTTCATGAAAAAAAAAAAAAAACAGTCTGTGAGGGAGGTAACCTAACACATACAGTGGTGTGAAAAAGTGTTTGCCCCCTTCCTGATTTCTTACTTTTTTGCATGTTTTCCACACTTAAATGTTTCAGATCATCAAACAAATTTAAACATTAGTCAAAGATAACACAAGTAAACACAAAATGCAGTTATTAAATGAAGGGTTTTATTAATGAGGAAGAAAAAAATCCAAAGCTACATGGCCCTGTGTGAAAAAGTGTTTGCCCCC
>NC_065511.1:30696086-30727095 GCF_006386435.1 Epinephelus moara | reverse complement strand
TGTAGCTTTGGATTTTTTTCTTCCTCATTAATAAAACCCTTCATTTAAAAACTGCATTTTGTGTTTACTTGTGTTATCCTTGACTAATGTTTAAATTTGTTTGATGATCTGAAACATTTAAGTGCGGAAAACATGCAAAAAAGTAAGAAATCAGGAAGGGGGCAAACACTTTTTCACACCACTGTATATTCCTTTACATGTCTGTCTGTGTAAAGTGTTCCTCTAGGTGATACAGTGGACCAGGTGGACCACTGGATGCTCAGCGTGAGAAGACTGGTATATGTATGTCAAGCTGGTATATGTATATGATTCATTGTGATCCACCATGTCTTAACAAAAGTGCTTGTCTTTAACTGTAAATTGAAAGGTATCCAGACTGTGAAATCTGGATGACCGGTGCCAACAGAAGGAAGATCTCATGTACAGAGCGGTGTATTTGGTGCCATTCATCTGGACTGTGGAGAAGATGCCAGAAAACCACTTCAAGTTCAGCTCTCTCTGATAAAAGGACAGACCAACTTTTACCAGTTTGTTTGTTATTCTCTGTCCTTCATATTCAGAGTTTCGGTTTCTTAACTTTGACTTAATTTCTGCTGTTGTTTGATAGTTGATGGAAGTAGTAACATTTTTTAAAATCTGAACTCTTAAAACACTGATTAAATTAGAATCAAGTGATGGCATACTATAGCACTATAGCACAGTCACCACCTTCTCAGGTGAAGGTATTTCCTAATTTGACATCCAAAGGGTCTTCATTAGGAAACAGCTGGAAATGACCAAACCAGAAGTGCACCCAGGAGCAGAATGTGACTTCTGTTATAGATGCGTACTGAGTATTCATTACGCATACAAACTTTGTTGTGTGTAATGGATTTGACAATTCAATTTCAATTTCAAAGTAGTTTGGTTAAGTAATTCATACTGCATGCTTGTATGTTTTTTTAATTTGATCAAGACCTGTAAAATGTCAGCTTATGAACATTAGTTTCATTCCAAATACAGAAATTTCAATTGTTTAATGCCTTTGTAATTTGTGATGATAGTTTTCTATTTCATTGAATTTTAGATAAACCCACTGTGATTCAGCAGTATCGAGTGCATTTTTCTGTAACTACAGAACACCCTTGTCTGGTTTATTTATTTTATAAGTCTATGGGAGGTCCACGTCAGGTTACAGCTCTACAAAGTATTGCTGGAGAACTTGTGAGTGAGTGGGGCAGAGCTGTGAAGAGATTGTGAAAGAGGAGAGATGCACACTGGTTTGTGACATATAAGGCAACTTGACCCTATATCGATAAAATGGTGTTGCCTAAATTTATACTTTGCTTGAAAAGATATCGATATATCGTAAATAGTTGTTGTATCGCCCAACCCTACATAGAATATTTTTAAAGAAAAGGTGTTGAGAAACTTTTGAAAACACACAAACTTATAAAAAAGAACCAAAAGTACTTTTTAGATAGGAATTGTGCAAATTTGCAGGAAAGCCCAATCAGTCTTTTTTCAGCATTGATAGTATAAAAACAAAATCGGGGAGTGCGGCAAAATGACGCCTACCTACTTTTGTTTATACAAAATGTGCTTTTTTCGGGGCAATGGGGGGCGTGAGCAAGTAACAAAACATGTAGCTCAGTGTGTGATGTAAACAGTGACGTGGGAGGGAAGCCGCGGCTGGTCAGTCCTTCGGCGATTCTCTCATAAGTCGGCCCGTTCTTCATCGTTCCCGTCATCTAACGGTTAATGGCCTCTTCGTTTGCAAGGGCAAGGAGGGCGCACAATTCCTTGTCTCCCCAGTTGCTCATCTTTACAGTGTCTGTCAGGTTTGCGTTTCCCTCTTGCTACTAGCTGCTCGCTAATTCCTGCTATCAGCTGTTTCCTGTTTATCCACCGCCAGTGGGTCGCACGTGCGGCGTCATCAACAGCTCCTCCCACAAGTCTTCAACAGCCCCTCCCGTGGCGGAAGGCCGCCTCGGTCTGTTTAAACTTAAAGGGTTCTGCCAATATGACTACCCTATGAGGCAGAAAATTGGGCACCTCGGATCAACTCGCCAATCCAGCTCTGTGTGTCTAAACGCTTGCAGCTTGCCCTCGCCAATCCAGCTCTGTGTGTCTAAACGCTTGCAGCTTGCCGGCAAAACTGCCCAACATTCGCCGAAAATCTGGCAGTGTAAAAAAGACTTCTGTCTAATCTCACATTTAGTTTTTATTTTGTGAGCACAAGTAAATTTAGTTTGTCACTTAATTTCACTGGGTAAAAAGCATATTCCTGTATTTTTAAAATAACAGATAAATAACTCTGTGAAGTTGATATTCAGTTTTTAGTTGAGACTGTGTTGAGAGGTGTTGTTTCAACTCTTTGGTTGTTCTTGGGGTCATGACAGGCCTACATGTTATTACTGTATTGTTTGAAACGACAAGCTGCTGATTTTGTAAGCATGTGTATTATCATTACGTACAAAGTTGCAGTTGTCTTCTTCAATCTTACCTTTGTGTCCTGAGATGGTCTCTGACAGCTTCTGCATCAGATCACTCCTGTTCATGTCCATCAAAACCTCCACGGTCACCTCCACAGACTGCTGACCGAACTTCTCCACCATCACATCCACCAGTTCGTTTACATTGTAAGTCCACTGCACTTCTCTCCATGAGATGAGTTCAAGGCTCCTCTGGAAGAACGTGAACTGCAGCAACCACTTGAACTTCTCTAACTCCTTGTCACTCAAATCACTGAGTGTCTCCAAAAGCCGCTCTTTAATAGCCCTCATAGTTGCCACCTGGAAAATTACAAGTAAATGTTCATAAAAAAATGTTTAATAGATTTATATTTTGGCTCCTGATTGATATCATTATTATTAGACTTTTATACTTTTATATTTGACTCTTGGAAGATGTGTTTTTCTACAAGATCACCTAAGGTACTGATACTAACGTTTTGCATGTGTCTTATTTAATATTTAATATCTTTACTGTGTTGCTTATATTGTATCTATTTAATGTTCTGTACTGTAATGTCTGATTTGACGCAGCAATTTCCCTTTATCCAAGATGATTTTCTCCCAAGGGAGACAAATAAAGTAACCTTGACCTTGACCCGTAACTCTTTCATTGTGCTGCTATAAGCTGAAATGAGCCACCCGATCTGAACAATAGATGTCGATGACGTCATGGCACTAACAGGTGGCGGCACAATGAAGATATTTTATCATTTTCTTGTTGAGCATTTGGTTTAAGTCTTTGAAAAACTGTTTAAAATACAACGACTTGATAATAGGAACAATAGAAACATTTGATTTAAATCACGAGTTTGGTTTAATTGATCACAATTAATATTGATATGAATTTAAACCTGCATCTTATCTAATAAAAGCTGTACTCTGCGTGGTCAGACAGATATGATATTGCTTACTTTGTGGATCAGTGCAGACAGGTGTTCATCCACAGAGTGTTTTTCTGAGGAGAAAGAAAGGAAATAAAAACATGTGACTGACATCAGACTGTACTGCTGTGGGGAAAAACACAATACAAAGACGTCAGCACAGAATTACACTCGAAACTCAACAGATAATTTATCAGACATTTTGCCTCCTTACCTGAAATATTTTTCCATGCTCTACATTAGTCATAAAATATATCTTGTTCACCTGATGATGTGTTTCTTTAAATGTCTACATCATAAATCTTATTATTTATAACGTGAAGAGAAGAAAACAGCTTATAACCTTAAAAGACACATGTTAAGGAATAGTTTTAACATATTTTTGTCTTTACTGTCTTACTTTTGGATCCTGAGCTGCTGTCTGACAACATCTGCACCAGATCAGTCCTCTTCATCTTCTCTAAAACCTCCTTGGTCGTCTCCACAGACTGTTGGCCATCATTCTGCACCATAGAAAACACTGTGTCCTGCATGTCTGCGGTCCTCAACAGCCTCCACTGGATATTTGAGAAGTGTTCGTAGATGCAAGTTTGACTCAGGAGGAAACTCTTGAACTCCTCAAGCTCCCAGTCACTCAAACCAGCCAGCGTTTCCAAAAGCAGCTCTATGACAGATGATATCGCTTCCACCTGGTAAATTCATAGGAGATTGTACTCACTCAATGCGTCTAAAAAACAGTGATTATAAGAGAGGTACAACCTATGACAGCCCCACTTCCATTAGAATAATTTATATAACTAAGGATTTACTCACTTTCATGGCGTTCTCATACTCAGTTCTCTTGAGGTCATCGATTAGATAAGACTCATGTTTATTCAGGATTTTGTAGAGGGTCTCTTTTCCTTGAACTCCACTGGATGCCAAGGGCCCACTGAAGAGCTCCCTCATGATCTGCTGAGGGGTGGGCAGAGCCCTGATTTTATCATAACTGTCTTGTTGGATGACATTTTCACTGACGAGCTCAGCTAGAATGGCTGCGGTGTTGTTCACTCTCTGTATCAGCTCGCCTCGATGTTTATCCACAAAGAGCTTGTCTGAGGAAAGAGGAAAAAAATGACTCCACAATGACTGACTGGAATTTCTGAAAATTTCATCTGAAGAGGTTTTATTGTAAGATGCTATAAAACTTCTAATTTCAATAATCAAAGTGTAAATGACTGAGATTCATCAAATACAGACAATTAATGACTTTGATTATCTGAGAAAAGGACTTCAAATTCCAAAACAGCAATTTCTATCATCCAGTTGTATGTGTATTTTATTCATTAGTGTTTTTAACTGCATGTTGGTCCCAGGATGAGTACATACTGTTGTTACAGCTAATGGGGACAAAATAAAACACAAAACAACTCATACAACAGTGTTATAAAAGGAACAGTGACCCATCAAGTGTTAACATAATCTGTTAACTTGTCTACATCTTTTAATTATGAGATGACATTTTCTTCAAATGCCATTCTGTCGCATAGAAGTTTTATGATGATAATTTGGGAAATACACTTTCTGTCTTTCCTGCCAAGAGTGACATGAGAAGATTGATACCAGTCTCATTTTTGTACACTAAATACAAAGCTAGGAGATATTTAGTTTAGCTTAGTTTGACAAAAGACTGGACCCAAGGGAAAAAGCGAGCCTGACCAAAGTGTTTTTTGTACCATTTAAAAAGGTACTAATGTGTCTTACTTTGCTGGTTGACAGATTTTTCTGGAGTTTGGGCAGAGCCAGGGTAAGCATTTCTCTTTGCTTCCAGTCTTTATGCTAAGCGAAGCTAAAAGTCTCCTGACTCTACTTCTTTTATTCTTAATGTACAAACACCAGTCATATTGATGTTCTCATTTAACTTTAAGAAAGACATGCAAAAAGGCATACCTCCCCAAAGTCACACTATTAATTTAAATTAAATAATGCAACACTCATCACGTTTATTCATTGCTCTTGATCCTGAACTCTATTTAGACGAATTAGGCCTGTTTTAACCATACAGTAAATTAGGAAACAGGTTTTAAGGCTCAGACACAGCAAGCTGACATCAAAGAACTAGCGGTGACAAAGGGCAACTGTTGCTTGCCTTATGTCGCCTGTGTCTCGGCCAAAAAGAGGAAAGAGGAAATAACTCTCCACACCAGCAGGTAGGCAACAGACTTTTGACATTAACCTAACGCTGACCATTGGTTTGGTGTGTCAGGGGCCCTTATTGTCAGATTCTGGGTTTCTAGAGAATCTGATCAGTGAAATAATTTATTGAGAAGTCATCATACTACCTCTGCACCCACCTTCTGCCATGGTATCTACACCAGTTGCTCCGGCTGAAGATTTCCCAGCTGAAACAAAATTAGAGAAAATTTAAGTTGTTTTACGATGGACATGACTGGAGTTCACGCACACAGGCAGCAAACACAATGCTTTCTGTCATGGCATTGGTGAAAAATGTAGGGCTAATATAGATTAAGACTTTGCCTCTTAAATGCTCCTGCTTCACCAAATTTATCCTTAAGACCAACCTCACATTCACTCTTATTCACTATCTTTGCGTTTTTATGGTGCTGTGTCGAAAGAAAGACTATAGAAATAGTTACGTAGTTTTGTAGAGAAGAGTATATTTCTAACACATGAACAGTAGCGTGTAAAAATGGGTCCCAGTTATAATTTTAATTACCAAGCAGACTAAACTACTATATTTATGAGTGTTTTTAACCAATGTAAAGTGTCTTTGAGCACCATGACAAGGGCTCTATAAATAAAGTGTATTATCATCATCATTATTATTACTACTACTACTATTATTATTATTATATAGGGTACCCCAGCAGCCCTACTATCAGTGGTCAGAAGAAGTACTCAGATCTTTGACTAATGTAAGAGCACACACTGTAGAAATACTCTGTATTAAGTCATTAAAAATAATAACATATAATTATTGATGCATTAATGTAAGATAAGATAAGATACACCTTTATTGATCCAACAATTGAGAAATTCCAATGTGCATATCTCTTTAATGTTGCAGCTGGTAAAGATGGAGCTAATGTTAGCTATTTTACGGCTGGGTAGCTTAATCCATAATAATGCATCATTAATCATAAACTGATACTTGCACACACACGCGCACACAGTCTCTCGTTGAACGTCGTCTTTGCTGTTTCTCTAGTTTCTGTTTTAGTAAACTGTCTTGTCAAATCACTTTAGCAACTTTAGCTAGCAACCTGTTGTTCACATACTGACGTTAGAAAAGTGTCAGTTACTGTACGTTAGCTCAGTTAACCGTTTACACATGAATGGAGCTCAACAGGAAGTTGAAACCATAAAAGTGAAAGCAAGGATACTGGATTATCCACCGTCTTTGGTGAAAGTAAGAGTTAAAGTAAGTTTTACAAACCGTTTTAAAACAACTCGTATCTTCAGCTGTCAGAGATGAATCTGAATCCGTCCATTTTTTTTATGACAGCGGTATATCATGTCTCGTTGAGTTGACAGCACTTAGGGTCGAAGTGTGTCCCTCCCGTTGGAGAGCTGTTTCTCGTGTGATGTGACGTTCACGAACGAGCCGAGTCTTTGAACCGGCTCTTTGAAGTGAACGAGTGAACCGGCTCTTTAGAGTGAATGAGCCAGTTCCTAATTCACGTTGTGTTGATGACCCCCCTGGGTTAGAAACGAAAGGTAGGAAGCTAACCCACTATCAGCACTTGCTTGTATTGGCAGGCTTGTTGTTTATAAAGGGCGTTGCTATGGCTACACCAAACTTTATATGTGCAGGGTCTATTCTGGGTCAACGTTACAATATCCAGATCATGTGATGCGATAAATCAGCAATGTGATTCGTCGTTGAACCCACTAACACCCGCCCTCCACACACACACACACACACACACACACAGCAATAACCCCCCCCCCCCCCCAAAAAAAAACAAAACGAACGAACTGCATCTTTGAACTGGCTCTTCAAAGTGAACGAGAGCCAAAGAACCGGCTCTCACAAGTGAACGAGAAATCCCATCACTACCGTGGTGCCCTCTTCTCCAACTGTAGGTCTCCTCGGCGGTTGGGGAGGGGGGGTCAGTGCTGACAGACGGACGACAGGGGGCGGTAACACAACTTAACTGCAGAGACATGCAACAAGACGGCGCAGAAGAAGAAGGTCCAGGAAGTCAATAACAAGCTAAACACACAGGTGACAGGTATGTACTGTGATTTATGACAGTAAAATCAGTATCTAGTTAGCTTCAGCTTTGTCATGGACCCCTTATACACGACTGTATGATCTCAACCTTCACGTTTTTAAAGAGCCTTAATAAAACTCTGCTTTTTTTTGTTTTGTTTTAATTATAGCAGCTCTCTTATAAAAGCATAAAGTATGAAATGAATTGCAGAGTTTGTGTCCCTTAAAAATACTGAAAAATGTTGTTTTTTTATATATATATTTAGAAAGGCAGTTTAAGTTTGGACAGAAAAATAATCACGAGAACCTAACACTGACAGCACAGGAGAGGTCAGTTTTATTATTATTTATATTATTGAACTGTCTGTATGACAGTTTTATAGGGCTAAAATAAATGTTAGCTTCATCAACAAAGTAATCTACTACAGGGTCATGTCACGACTCCGGCTCCTATAACAAAAGCCCAAATGCTAAAAATATTGTAGGCCCACAAGTTTCTTCTCATATGGTGTTTCTTTGGTGTTGGCCTAACTGTAGGTAGGGGAAGCACAATATAAGGTGTCTGGTAGTGATGAACCTACAATTATAACCTGAATCTGCAGCTCTCTTTATCTTTACAGAGCTTTACAGTGAGCTTCAGCTCATTGTTTCACTGTCCAGCCCACAATTTTACTGTTTTGCTTTACTGTCTTTGCTCTAATGATGTGTTTTGCTCTAAAAACCTACTATTCACTACCTGCTCAGCAGCAAACAGCAGAACAACACAGTTAGGGACTAGCTGTTGCACATAGTGGAGTATTAAGCAGCTAAAGGGACAGATATTAAGTTAATATATGACTCACATTTATCAGGTGGACAAGATAGCAAACATAAGAATTAAGTCATATCAAGACAATTTATTTACTGAAAAGCAACAAATGCTAGACAAACAGAGAATATTAGACAATATGTAAACATGTTTTTAAAAACTGCACAGTCATAGTGTCTTTGCATATGACGTATGGTGCTCTGTCCAAACTGAAGGCAGCTGGAGGCAAAGTCTACCAACACTGCACCAATGCCTTTGATTTGCGCTGCTTACGGCCGTTCCAATCAATAAAACTTGAGATAAAACAAGAGCCAATTTATGACCCAAATACAGTAGGACGTAAAGGGGAGAAGTATTTGTAAAAAGTAACTGAGAAACAGCAGCAGATGTGGATCCAAAACCTCAGTCTTGGGTTTGGAAGAGCCCAGTCAGCTATTGTCAAACCTTAAAGCATGTTAAACACACCTCGAGTTGGATGCAATTACATCGAGCTGCGACAACTTCTCCAAGACCTCTGGGATCGATTAACTTCGTAACGTTAGGTTAGGTAGAAAACAGTAGCCAAAGTTAGCTAATGTTAGCTGGTAACATCAGCCTGACAACGGTGTCTCCATGCACACCTGGCCAAGAGCAAGATGGTAGTCGTTTCAGTCGTGGACCCAGATAACACAAAATAGATATAGTCCCCTTGACCCTACAACGCTTTCACTGGTTCACCGAGTAACATGAGTAACACAAGGTCTGGAGGCATGCACGTGCAGCGGGGGGAGTGGAAGGGGCTGGAGCACCTGCTGGAGAGGTGGTGGGGCCTTTTGCATCTCTATACCCTGGGGCCCACTGTCTTACAATCCGCCCATGGTTATTGTAAAAATTGTTGTGGTAAAAAGAAAGAGAAATAAAAAGTAATCATTAAATGGTTGCTGTTGGATAAAAACCTTTGATATCTTGAGTAAGTCCTTTAAAATATCTACCTAGCTAGCTAGATTTGTGAGGGACATATAAAAAGGGAACTCAACTGGGATAGTGTCAAAACCACATTAAAAAAAATGAATGTAATTACTTAAAATCCAGCATAACATCCCATAACAAATTATATAACAATCACAAGCTGTCCAACATTTATTAAATCTTTATAACCTTAACATTATTTACTTCAAAGTGCTGTCACTTTACTTTCCATTGTGGTTGCGCCCTCGGAAGTGATGTCACAGCCACAGAATCTCTATTTTTTAATCACGTACTTGCTTATGATGAGCTCAGTGTTGATTTTCAGTAATGAAAGTATCTACATGTAAAGATAAAAATGATGACGAGATGACAAGATTCACGATTGTCTCACTTGACCAGTTTTCATCCCAGGTGACAAATTAGACAGAAAACATTTGATATTCAGCATTTTATTTATTTGTTTATCTTTTGATACAGCCAAAGGGGGAGGGGTGGGGCTAAATAATGTTTTAAACATGTACACATTCACACATATCAAACAGGACTTTATAAAAAAAAAAAAGTTATATGAAAAGACAAGGCATCTGCAAGTTATACAATAGGACGTAACACAACAAAACGCCAGATAAATGCGACTGTGAAGGCATCATCATACGTATAATATCACGTACTGATGATGAAGGCGGGGCCACAGAGGTGGAGTCGTTGGTGCAAACAAAAGACATGATACTAGAAGAGATGCCACCACCACCTACACAAATAGCATGCAATGCTTAGTAACTATTGCCATGTTAGTCATTCTGGTGTTATACTGCACCAGGCTCAATGCAAGCACGAGTAACAACTGTTTTCTAATCGTGGAATGAATTTCTGTAGCTGCAAACCAGGCTCAATTCAAGAGTAACAATGGGAAACAACAGCGGAGAAAGGCACATCTCCAGGTTCAGAATGAAACCAAATTATTTGAAGCATTTATCAATGAAGTACAGTACAGTAAGATAAGAATAAAATAGTATATAACTGACATGAACAGAGTACAAAAGATGAATAATGGAAAGAATAGTGGTATTTAACATTAGGATCTATCAAGACCAAAGAACTGGGCTCAAACACAAAAAGGTGATATAAAACATACATGACAGTGAGAACACTGAATCTCATGTATCTGTTTTATTAACCTTAATCTTGCCAACAGCTTCATGAAAGTTGGTCACTATGTTTTAACATCTGTTACCTAAAACTCTAACGTCGCTACTGAGCTATTATCCTGCTGTTAGGACAGGTTATTTTAGCACTGGCACACATATAACCTTAATACTTAAAAAAAAATGGTCCATAAATTATATGTCAAAGCAAGGGATTCCAAGAAAATGTATATCAAAAGCTACTATTATGTTTCTAGATGGTGTCTACGAATACAAAATTGATCATGTGCGGGAGCTTTAGAGTCAAAATGACACTTAAAGGCTTTTTTATTTCACAATGGAACTGTGCAACGATCACATGATAGGTCCTGTTTTCAGCTATGCAGCTGACATTTATAACCACATGGGGTTTTCTTTTTTTTTTTTTAATGATGAGATCCCCAGAATGGAATCTGTGCTCGTCTGTTTGTTCGTAATTTGTGCATCCCAAAAGCATGCATCTAAAAATACACAGTTAAATCAGCTCTGAGCTACGTTTGAGAAGAAAACAGCTGATTTTTTTTTGTTCTAACCTCGCTCTTATACAGTCTGTATGGTTGAAGAAGAGAGAGCGACGAGACATTATTCAACGCATGCATGTAAATTATCAAATTCAAATCACAGAAAACTAAGAGCAACATTCACTGTTTTTATCTTTTTGCAGTCAACGTGTAGCCCTAGATGACTTTAAAATGCTGTGTCAGAGTAGATCGGCTGATATAAAGCACTTTCTAGGCAGGAAAGCATAATTAACCATGCTTGCAGGCACAACAACTGCCAAAGCGTTGAAGATATGCTCTACCAACAGCCAACTGGAGTGGTGAAATATGCAGAGTGGTCAAATGGGAGATTGTGGTACTCCTCACCCTGTGGTAACAACCTGTCTCAGTAACATCAGTGTAGTTACAATGCTCATAGGGAAAGAGACCAGACAGTGAAAGTCTTAAGATGGAAATATCTCAGTATATGTTGCTACTTACAATATTGAGGCAAGAGACAAAGAAAGGCAACTTTATATTCATCAGACTGCTCTTTTGACCAAACTGTTCTTGTGCAAGTTCTGCTGGAAATTTAGCGTAAACATAGAGTTGGCACAAAAAAATAAGTTGTAGTACACAGGGAGGGCTGGATGAGAGGTCAGAGAGTTCGGGATCGGGAATAAAAGATGAAGGAAGTTTATTTCAATGCAGTACATTACTTCTGCACTGAAGCGAAGTGAACAAGGACGAGGGGGATACTACACTGAGTCTGCATGCAAACATACCTTTTTCACACAGCACATTCATACTCACACCTGCGCACGTATACTGAATAAAGCCCTGTTGCAAAGGCAAAACGGCAGCTGAATGAATCCTGTGCTTTTGGATTTTGGTTCATAGTTAATCTGAGTCGCGCTGCTCCGGCCGATCACTGTGCAGCTTGCCTGGCTCGCTGGGTGTGGCACTTCATACACAGGATCTTACCATCCAAGGGATAGCAGCCATTTTCATCTGCTTCTATGGAGAGAGGGCGAGCACAATCCTACAGGACAATAGATAGATATTTATTAGTGTTTTGTTACTTTTTAGTGTTTATTTAAAGGAACAGTGTGTAAGATTTAAGGGGATTTAATGGCATCTAGCAGACAGGGTTGCAGATTGCAACCAGCTGAAACTTCTCCTGGTAAGAATTCCTTCAAAGTTCATTGTTCAGGAGGTTTTAACAGGAGCCAAATTATCTGCAGAGATCTCTTCCTCTCCAAAACAAACTGACCAGGTGATTAAAACCAGTAAAAACACCAAATAAAGTTTCATGTTACAAATCAGTGTTTCTCCTACTCTGTTCCACACATCACAGACAGGCTATAGCCCAGCACCCGCTAATGTGTGCTCACCTTGTTTCTCTAATAACTTAAGATCCAGACGCTTAAGAGGTTTTTACAGGGAGCTGGATTATCCGCAAACTTGTCTTCCTCTCCAAAACAAAAGGATCCAGTGATTTAAAGTGGTAAAAACGCTGAATAAAGCAGTGTCCTGTTACAAAAATCCATCTTTTTCCGACACTTTCATTGCAGAGGGGCTTATAACTGCGGTGGATACAGCAAAAAATATAAATGGGCCTGGTCTAGTGCCTGAGTTTGGTTTGTCCATTCTGGGCTACTATAGAAACCTGGCATTGCAATATGGTGATCTCTCCGTAGACGAGGACCCACTCCCTATGTAGATATGAACTGCTCATTTGAAAGGCACCAAAAACACAATGATTCTTATCTGTAAGTGATTGTACACTAAAGAAAACATCCATTTCTACCAATATATCCCTTAAAATCCTACACACAGCACCTTCCATACACCATGTGATGTGGATTTATTTGTTTAAATGTCTTACCTCGCAACGGTAACACTTGAGGTGGAAGTTCTTGTCGAGAGCCACCACTCTGACTGTCTCCTCGCTGCCCGGGGCTGGAATAATGGGCTCATTACAGCTCACACACAGAGGGGAGAAACGCCTGAAATAGAAAGGTTAGGAAAACCTGGCTGTTAGTTGATGGCCTTAAGCAAATTCTCACACATTCAGTTACAGTCAAGAAACACCAAAAAAGCAATGTATTCTAATAAAACCTAATCAGATTTGGTGCTTGTGGACCCCGCAGTAGAGAGGATTAAGTATTACTATTTTATCCACAGTTTAGCATGCTGTGTAAACTTATCAGTCCAAATCAAGTGAAGAAGAAGTGTTGTTTTCTCCTTCTTCCAGCAACACCACTCTTATCAGTAATCCTGATAGGTAGGATGAATGCGTCATGAAAATGGAAAATCCAAACAGCTAAAACTGATTGTCCTTGAAATACATGTTTGGGTGGCTGATGCTTCAATATGCTGAAAAACTGCACTGCAACCCAATCACTTCTCTTAAGAAAAGAGATGCAACATTTCCTTATCCTTGAGGAATTGACTGCCAGTAGCTACCTGTGGTAATCCTGGACACAGTAGGGGTTGTTGTTGTCATCAGTGATGAAGGGTGCCCCCTCGAGTGTGCAGGAACAAGTGCTGCAGCGGAAACACTGGGCGTGGAAACACTGGCCCACCGCCTTCAGCACGCGGTCTGTGATCCTCTCCCCACACCGGGAACACACTGCCAGGGAGTTCTGATGAGGAGCGGAAAGAACATGAGATGGAAATAAGAAACTAGTTAATAACCAGGAGGCACACAGAGATGATATATTCACTGTGTCAACATTGTTCAGCACATTCTTTACACATAGGGTATTCTCTGAACACTGCATACTATCAGTGTTTACTCATCAGTATGTAGGATGAAGTGTGCACTGTGTATGTTACAACATAGGAGTTCAAATCTGAAACTGTCGAAATGTGAGTTGTAGCTACACTGACAGTTAAAGAAGTATTTCACTGCTGGAAATATGGTCTTTTCATGAAACTGGGCTGCCTATGTAGTAGAAAGATGCAAATACTTTTTTAAATTAGTGCTACATGACCAGAGAAAACAGAGGAAAAGGGCAGTGGTATTCAGTTTTACTCAAAACTTAGAACTACTACAGTGCACTGTGCATCACCAGACTAATAGACGCTCCGGCTGGTGGGTGACATAATGCCAGTTGCTCATCTAAAAACAATATGGTGGGGGGTTTTTTCAGCCTCTTATTTCACAATACATGAAACAGTATGATGTCCACTTCCTGTTCACAATGTTATGTTTCTGCAGCCATTTTAGGTGAGAAAAAGGCAAAACAGGAACAGACTCTTGGTTTATATTTGATCAGCACTGCCTAGTTTTACAGTTTGACCTGAGTTTCATCCAAGTTTTAGAGAGGGAGAGAGACTTCTCTTTTTCTCAATCCGTTTCATACTCTTGGACTGTGATGGTCGCCATACTAAAATGAGGAAGTAAAATCTATAATTTAAGCAACAGCCCAGCGAAAATCTGCTGGATGATGCAATTTACACCAGGAAATGAGCAGGGAGATCTGGGCAGTGGCAAGATGGAGGGAAGTTTATCGCAGATCATTTACACATATTCCTGTGGTGGAGACAGTTGTTATGATACAAAGCTGAATGAAAAATTTTAAAGTATCCCTTTAAAATGATAAGACACTAAGGTGAGAGCTTTTGGTGTTTTGGTATGATCATGCAGTGTCCATTAGCTCCGTGTGTATCCTCACCATATAGCAGTCCTCACACTGAGGTGCTCCATCCCTGTCATAGAACTGCATGCCCTGCAGGGGGCGATGACAGCTCATGCAACAGAAGCAGTTGGAGTGGAAGAGTTTATCCATGGCCCTCACTGCTGGCTGAGTGCGGGACAGAGCCTCGCCACACTTCCCACAGACCTCTAAAATGGGAGGAGAGAACGAGGAAGATATACAAACAAGATTATCCACAAATAAATCCATCTTCTTACTCAACTTTGTTTGTGTGAACGAGTGTCATCCCCTAATCAATGAGTATTGTATTGAACAAAATGATTTCCACACATGATAAACCTTTAAACTTTTTTTTTGCAACATTAAGTTTCATAAAATACACACACCTTTTCTTTAGAGTATAATCACTTGAAAATAAGAATCGTTTCAGGTCCTATTCCACAGAATCCGCCATGTTGCACTGCTATGTTTCTACAGTAGCCCAGAACAGACAAACCAAACGCTGACTTTCGATAGGGCCATTCACGTTTTTACGTCAGCCACCATAATTAGCAGCCTCTCTGCACCAGGCCGAACAGCATCGGAAAAACACTGATTTGTAATGTGAAGCTGCTTTATTCAGTGTTTTCACTTGTTTCAATCACCAGGTCTGTTTGTTTTGGAGAGGAAGAGAGCTCTGTGGATAATCTGGCTCATGGTAAAAACCTCGTGAACAGTTCATGCTCGGCACATGAGAGAAGTTTCAACTGGTTGCACTGAGCAATCCTCACCGCTAGATGCCATTAACTCCAACACACTGTCTTTAAAATGCTTCTCACATCACATACCAATGACTCACAGCGATAAATTTCAATGTTAGTTTCACCATTATTTTACAGCTACCCCTCTGTTTATGCATGTGTGTATGTACCTGTAGGAGGGGAGGTGATGACAGGTGCGTGTGTGTCCATGTCTTTAATGAAGTCCTTGGTCATTCTCTCCAGCTCTTCCACTTCCCTCATATTCAGAGGAACGCCTCCACCTGGGATAGGAATGGGGCCAGGGGGAGAGGGCTGCATGCACATGTAAACACACAAAGCCATTAGCACATATGTATACATTATTTACAAAGCTTCATACAACAGACCGTAGAGAGCATTTTGTTATTTACGACTGAATGGTTTACCTCTGAAAACACGGTTAGTGTTGGTCCAGAGATGCATAGATCTGATCTGATGACTATGAACTAAATTATTTGTACTTCCTGTGTCTCCTTACTGAAGTAGATGCAATGCTAAGAGTTACTCTGAAGTAAAATATTCTGGAACATACCGTTGATGAAGGGGGACTTTTCATTGGTTGGTTAAAAGATGAGGGGGGAGATGTCATCATCTTGGTTTGAGGAGGAGGCACAGCAGCAGGAGGGTTTTGGTTTGCATTCATCTGACTGGCAAAGGGAGAACTCCTAATGTGATTAGAGGCCGGGGCAGCCGCCATATTGTTAGGTGGAGGAGGAGCTGCAGGAGGAGCTGCGGGAGGTGGAGGGAAGGTGGCAGAGGGAGGAGAAGGTTTTGGTGCAACAGCGATTGGGGCGGTGTTCTGGTTCAGGTTCTGGTTCAGTTTTTGTGCTAGAGACGACGACGATGTTGTTGGTCTCCCTCCGAAACCGGACTTGGGGGCCACAGCCGGGGCCTTATTAAACGGCTGAGCAGCAGAGTTTGGTGCAGCGTTGTGATTGGCTTGTCGGTTCGTTCTGGCTTTTAGTTCTTCTGCCCAGGGCGCCGGTGGCGGGCGGTCTCCCATCTCAGGGGGTGGGAGGAAGGAGAGAGCTGGTTTAGGAGCAGTTGGGGGAGGAGCTGAAGGCTTGGGTGCTGGTGCTGAAGAATACTGGCTCGGTAACTGTGGATAAAACGACGACATCAACAATAAAATCATCTCTTTACAGATTCTTTTACTTCATAACAAAGCACGCAGAAAAAGACATTCAGTGTAAGGTTAATCTATACATGCATTAAGCTTGTCCTGCAACATAAAACTTCTATTTACTATAAACAATGATTCAACGGAGGAAGTTCATTTCTAGTGTATAACCTTGGGAACTGAAATGCTGCGAGCAGACACTTTTATTATATCGAATGAGGTACTTTGATTAAAGTAAACATTGGAAGCGTTCCACAGTTTGAGCTTATCAGAAGTGCTTCATCTTTCTGACATTTATTTTGCAGTTTTGAGCCAACATTATTCTGCCATGATCCAGCACCTCCCAGTTGGATAAAAACACTCTCCATTTATGGCCCTCTCACTGGGTTTCTGGCAGCACACTCTGGCTTCATCACTCTCTCATGCTCTCCACTCAATTCTGTGTGCATCACTCCCTCTCTCCCTCTCCCTCCCTGCAAGTGTCTCCTCTCTCAGTGTGAATCACCCGCTACCTCACTTTTTGTCTTCTCTATCAGTCTGGTGTGCTGTATGCGCAGTTCACGAATCACTGAGCTTTCACCCTGAACAGATGAAGTGAGACTAGTGATACCAACCTGGCATCTCTTCAAACTATTTCCACTGACTTACCTACCTTTCTTTTTGTCTTTTCTTCCCTGTGTCTGACTCATTCTCATTTTCTACAGTGAAGCTCCTGTGAGTCAAAGTCTGCTGTCATTTCCCCTCTCATCTGCTCTTCAATCTTTCTGTATCCTTCTGTCTTATGTTTGTTACAGTGTGTTTTCCACCCCTCCATGCTTTGTACCTTAGGGTTGAAAGGTCCCCTGGTCTCCATCTCAGACAGCAAGTCAGTTAGAGAGTCAAGCTGTTGGTCGAAGCTAGTCTGCTTCTCCACCAGCCTCTGGGAGAGGAAGACAGAAGGGGAAACAGTCACAATGAGTATTTATTTATTCAGACAAATAAAGTGATCACAATGAAGCAAAGGACGATGAGGTCAGGATGAGCCGAGAATACAAAGACAGATGATGGTGAAAAATCATTAGTTATATTTACATATCCACTGAAAGAATGAATGATAAACAAACACACTTAATGAAGTGATTAACGACAACAATGAATAAATGAATACTATTTTAATTTCATTTCCCTAGTTGGATGAAAGAGAATACTAACTGTTCAATTATTACATTTTTGGATTCAGTGAATTGTTTGCAGAGAATCATTGCTGGTTTAAACATGAGATATACTTCTATTTTCATCCTGTCAAAGACTTTTTATACATATATATTTCTTTTAACAGCGGCCAACAACATCTAATTCCATACATTGGTGCTTTTATAGCCTGACAAACCAGCTGCAATTAAAGCAGTCTAACAATAAACAGCTCTACAATTAGCCTTTCATGCCATGTCTAAAAACTATTTCAGTTGCATAAATGGGCAATAATCCTCTTAGACGCATGAAACTGGGTGATTTACCCCAGACAAATGCTAATATAATTTGTGGGAAAATCTCAAAGACAGTATTTCCTGCCAACACTCCATGGACTCACTGTGGTTCCACAACAATGTCCTCCAGTGTCCTGCCTGATGATCAAATTATGCTAAAATGCAATTACATGCAGCAAAAAGAGGAAACATGCAGACAGGCGAAGCAACTTCAGCCTAATTTGGTGAAGATACCATCATGACTCACCTGTGGGTTTCCTGCAGCACTGGGAATACTGGTACCGGAGGCAGGGAGAGGTGGAGGGGGTGGGGGAGGAGGGGGAGACGGGCAGGGAGGCGGACAGGCGCTGTCCTCGGGGGGAGCTGGGAGGGGCAGGTCATCTGCAACTGGAGGTGGAGCAGGGAAGGTGGGAGGGGGGGCGTCAGAGGCGGAGGGTGTGGTTTGGCATTCGGGGGGAGGGGCTGGCAAATCATCATCCAGTGGAGGAGGAGGAGGGGGTGGGAAGTCTGGCAGAAATGAGGAGGGTTGATTGGTTAAAAGCTGTTTCTTAAACTCAGTTTGCACTAATCATCCAGTTTTCACTGTCAATCATTTGTCATATGTAGTGAGTGCTTTGACATCATATGTTTACAGCAATAAAAAACAAACAGGACAACATAATAAAGAGCAAAGCTATGGAGAGGATTTACAACTGCTTAACTTTACATGTCTACTGAGAATGAAAAAGCCTGTTTTACTCTGCCCGTTCAAGGTGGAAATGTCGTGCCATTATTCCGCCTCGCCATTTTTGCGGAAAGGGGGGACAGCTGTCTTGCTTTTAAGTCGACAGCGGAAGTGGTATCAGCACAAAATCGACGTCTGTGCAAAATGGATAGCCGGCAGGACGGGACCATGGACGGGATGGGTGTGACGTTTTGGTGATGTGCTATGTGCGAGACCCAGTGCCAGGAGATTTTTAAAACAAAAAACAAACAGCTGATAGCAGTTAGTAGCTAACTTTAAGTCGAATAACAGCAGCCGAAAATGTCTGCAACCTGGGGCTCACGATTAGGTGAGACAGAGTACGAAATCAGCCGCCACATAACTAAGACGGTAAATGATTGTTATTGCCATGTTATTGTTTAGAAAGCCCTACTGATGCATACGTTACATGCCACACTAGAGGCTGTTGCTGTGTAACGCATCAAGCTCATCAGTCCTCTTATGCTTCCGCAATGCCAGCATGCTATCTAAAACCACACACTGGGGAACCATTATGCTGCTGGTTCTGTGTAAAAAAAAAACCCCAACAAATTCAGCACAATGAAGGAACTATATTGCGGCTCTGTCGTGTGATCTCTGTGTAAAGAGGGCTAAAGGGTACAGCCCAGTCCTGCCACTATCTTGACGTATGTTTTCCTTTGTTAAATTCTTGTAAACAAAGAAAATGTCTGTTTAGTTTCAGTGTTTCTTACCAAACCACTGTGTGTATCCTTCAGGTCTCACAAATATGTTGAATGCATTTCCTCATTGATAAAATATTTGGAAATTACATTTTCAAAACATTTGAAACCTGCACTGTTGACATCTATTCTTACTTGCTGGCAGTCTTCACAGTCAGGTGCATTGTTACGCTTCTTTGCACGTACATGCCATCAAGCATCGTCCTGAACAGTGTGAAACCGGCAGCTGGAATGTGAGTGGCGTCACCCACATACTGTGAAGTGTCATGTATGTGCGCAATACAAACTAAACAGAGGCCCACTTGTGAAACATTACTCTAGCACTTATAATGATCATAAACTCCACAGAGAGGCTTTAACTTGGTGAGGTTGTCTGACTTTGTGCATGATTTAGATCAGCTCAGACATCTTTAAATTTGCAGTAGAGGTATAATTATGCACAACTCTAAAAGTAAAATCCCCCCAAAAGCAAAAGGTATGAGACTCTGTAACTATCAACATTTGACTGTAATATCTCAAAGGCAGGAATTACAGCACAGTGACGTTATGTCTTGTCTGCAACTTATTAAAACAACAGCACTGCACAACTGATGTTTTCTGCACTCATTGGTGGAGCTCTGCATGCTGTAGCATAAAAAGCAGCAGGGGGTGGGACAGGGTACAGCGGACTGACTGAGTGGATTCAACTTAAGATTGTCACAGAAATGGTTCACAAAATAGCATTAATAATGCATATACCATCACAGAGCGAAGGCGGCGGTGGGGGCAGGTCGCCCACTCGGCCAATCACGGCTGTGCCTACTGGTGTCGGTGATGGAGCCGAGGGAGGCGTTATACTTTTTGGCCGCGGTGGTGCCACAGAGGCAAACTTCTTTGGCTGGTTGTAGAAGGACGGGGTGGTGACTTTGAAGTTCAGAGAGGATGTCACCATGAATGGCTTGCTGCTGCTGGAGTCCTCCATTTTGTGTATTTATCTGAGGATGAACACAAGAAACGTTATGAACATCAGTTGGACACCGTACAGGAAAATATTAATACTTATATGAGAGGCTGTTTTTCTGAAATGGTATAATACAGGTTGCAGTGAGGTTCAAATAGCACCAGACTCAGAGGTCTTACTCTCTTACCCCACATGATGAAACCAACATTAATCAGCTGACTAAAGTCAAAGGGCTCGCATTCCTTGGCAGTGTAAGCATGTCGGGTCTTTTGCAGGAGGATTAGTGGTGATGACACATCAACAAAGCATTTGGCCCAACACAATTCCAAATTACAAAGTAATTGCAACCAGATTTTGGGTATGCAATGCCTTTACACTGAACAAGCGACAAAATTAACTACACCAAGAGTTTTAGAGTTCTGTTGACGGACAGTTATCCGTCACTACACAGCGAAAAGGAAACAGAGGGAAAAAAGGTGAGACAGCTGCAGGAACTACTAAAAAAATTTAATATGAAGGTAATGAATCTTTGGAGGAACATTTTTATTTTTGCTTTGTTAGGTTTCCAACTTTAAAATTGGCAATTGCTTCCTAACATTGCAGTTTCGATTGATTCAATCTGTGCATATTGTTTCTCATTTCCTGTTGGTACAAAACTTTAACTTCTTTTATACCAACTGCCAAAACAGTACGCTATGCAGATTGGTACCTATTGTATAGTTTATAACTGAGACACAGCTGTCTCGACCCCTACAGTCTTAGCAAAACTAATTAAAATAGAGGTTTATTGTGGCTTGCAGTGTCTCTTAAAATGTAGTTTGGACTGTGACTATTTCTGGATTTAGTGAAATTGCAGTAAAAGAAACAAAAAAACAACCACCACGAGGCATTCTGCAAATCCAGTGTTAGTCTTTAAACACAAAAGCTTTGGCAAATGGTCTACAGTGGAATGAGAGAAAAGTGTGTGAACATTTCCTCGGGCCATGTATACCGAGCAGACAAAGTGGCACTCCCAGATGCCAGACACAATTTACAATGTATAACACATGGCTGTTTACTGTGACATAAAACAAGACGAGAGCAAGTTTTGTAGGAGGGAGACCAGGGGACGATAGCAACTATCATAACATTTTCATGTGAGGTGCGTCAAAAAGAGGGAGAGCTCAAATATTTACCTCACACATGCTGGTGGTTAAACAAATGTTGATGTTACTTCAGTGTCTCTACCGAGATTCTTCGCAAAGTCTGAACACATTTCCCCCGAAGACCGGCGGCCCCCAAATATGAACTTTAGTCAAAAGCACGGTTGTTCTTTCTGACCTCCTCCACCAACACACACAATCACACACTGACGCACACATCTGCACACACACTGGCTGTCTTAGCTTACACTATGACACTGCTTAAGACTTTGGACTATTTATGCAGTCTTCAATAGGTTGTAAAAGATAAATGTCACGCAGCCACAACACACAACCTGTTAGAGAATGAGTAGGTGGAAAGAATTAGACAAATTGGAGTTAACATTTTCCACTGAACATCCAGTATGCAATTATCTCTTTGTTATGAGGCATTTATCCTCTACATCCTAATGAAGGTTGCATAGCATAGATGCCTCCATAAATGTCACAGATATGGAAAAGAAGAGTGTGGGATTGTTTTCTCAGTCATCTATAATTCAGAAGTACTTCAGTAAATGTCCATTCATTGTTTTGTCTACTCTACTAAGGCTACACTAATCATTTCCAAAAGAAAAGTATGCACAAGTCAAACTGAAAAACAGGTTAAGGTTGTATCAGTGCGTCTTGATATACCTCTCCTGAGTTAGCTTTAGTATTTCTCTCACAGGCTAGGGGTTGATGTGCATGGGTTTTCCTTGAAAACAGAAATAAACATCCTGGTATGTTAATAAGTATGTCGCCATGGTTTCTTCTCAACATTTCAGAAATATTATCCCCAAAATATCAAATACTTAAATAACTGTGACTAAAGAGTTTACCGGACCCTAAAAAGCCTTAAAAGGCATTGAATTCAATAATCTAAAAATAAGGTTTTAATTGGTATTAAAATGTCTTAAATCAATCTTTCAAAAGACTTGAAAATGTTAAGACATTGGCATCAGAAAATCTCAAAATAACATCTATTTTCTTTCATAATTAACTGAATGCTTCTTGGATTAACTTCACACAAATCTGGATAGTGGAACCAAAAACACTACTATTTTGTTTTCCTGCCAAGATGCTCAGATTGGAGGATCCACTATCTGCTGGCTGTCGCTGCACCCTGGACGACATGGGGAAGTACAAATTTAATGAGTATTGGCTATTTAACCAAGATTTTGTAGCATAGCTAATTCAGTACAAGGCAAGAAGGCTTGGTGTATTTTCTGCAAAAAGTTTTTCAAACTCTGCATGACGGGAATCAAGGCAGTGGAATCCCACATGCAGAATGAAAAACAAATTTGCCAAGAAAACTTGCTAAAAAAGGTCAGGTATTTCCCAGGTCTGTTCAGCCACCATCTCCACCTCCAAAAAAGTCATGTTTTATGTTACAATAAACATTTCATGCAAAAATTTCCCTCAACATAACTGATGTCAGTTCATGTTTTTTGTTTTTCTTCAGTTTTGGTTATTGTAAAATTGTCTTAAATTCCATTCCAAATGGCATTGAAAAAGTCTTTAAGAGTCTTAAATCTAACCCTGGACCAACTGTCTTTTCTTCCTTTCTTAAATTAGTGATTTTAAACTGGCTCCTTTTAGTTTAACTTACTATATTTTTGCCTTTGGAGTTGCAACACATATTTCCTGACACACATAATACTGTTAAGCAAACCTCTCCAAAAGCCACAAATCACTTTGTTTACACTGTGGGTTAAAATGTAGCTACATCAGTTGTTTACACCATTTAGATATAATTGAGTTTGCATTTGGGAAAACAACCTACCCCAGGAAGAGATCAAGCCTGACATAGCCTTGAAAACCATTATGCAGACTGGGCCTAGCTAACAGTAAAGGCTAAACTAACCAGGAAAGAGCTGAAGTGTTTCATCCTCATTCCACTTTGTTGGGACACACAGGCAACACTTCAAGTTCTGACAAGACAAAAACCCCTCAGAGCTCATGAAAGTATCTCTGGTGCTCGTGATATAATCACAAGTTTCTCTGCAGAGAAAGCAGCAAGGCCTTTTCTCTTCTGCTTTTTGAGTCAGCTTCCTTAAAATCAATATTTATAGATGTTGAACACTTTTAACCATATATGTCCTTTGGGCATGTGGAGGTGTCGACTCTTCCACTGTGTCATTCAATAGTCTAGACTTCCCATTATGAATCACTGATGTATTCAACCTGGGTACACAACACATTTGTTGGAATACTAATTTGTTGTGTATATGCATTTTTATCAGATCGCTCTATATGTGTATGTACAGTCTTTATGTATCAGATTGTATGTATTATCATGTAAATAGGTCATAAGTTTTAAACTAACACAAGTTCAGACCAATAGCTTTCTGCTCTGACTAGACAAAAATTTGATTTGAAGTATAATTCCTTCTGATACATCTCACTACAACAGCATTAATGATTGATCATAGGGTTCAGATTAGCTATGCCACCAGAAAACACAATTAGTTTTGACCATTTATCTAACGAAAAACATTACCACAATCAGTGAAAGTATCTCCAGGCATGAGATTTACTCTCAAATGTCAGTGTCCTTTCAGTACAGTTACAATCTTAGCTCCACTTCACTATCTCATGTAGTCTAAATAATTCAGAAAACTGCTGCATGAATCAATAGGGGAGATGGTGAGGCTCTAATAGAGATGCAAAGTGTTCTGGTTGCCAACTTTCTACAGGCACACAGGGAAATTTTGCAGAGCAGTTTACACCAATGGAAAAATAAAATAACAAAAGGAGAGTGCAAGAGAGAGAAAGGACAGATGTTTTTTCAGTCTTTTGAAAAACAGCTGGCATCTTATTAACATGATATCAATGCTTACTTCAAGTTGAACAGAGTGGCCACTTAATGCAAAACCAGATTGACTGGTTACAGTGAAGATAAAGCTCTTGGCTTTAAATAAGGCTGAAGTGCTCTAAACAGGGCACTTGGATTTATAATGGCTTTCTAAAAGGAGTGCTTGACAAGAAGGGTGGGTATAAACTGTGATTTAGTCTTTTCATTACAGCACTTTAGCTACCTTGCCTCTATACGAGACAATACGCAATAGTCCCCTCAATTATTCAACAGTGATAACTTGTGGTCAGGTTCCATCTGCTCCTTGATTCGATCCTGAGGGATTTAATAAGATGACATCAGCTCCACGCAGAGCTCCAGACATCCTACTCCAAATCTATCTTGAAACCTGATCCTTGAGATGAGAGAGACCCTCAACTGAGGAACATATTTGGCACTACAACTCAATGACATCACCTCTTTTTTTTTTTGCTTCTTTCCAAACAGCCTCTCTTTCCATATATCTTTGCTGCTTTGTTGAAGGATGGAGTGCTTGTCATAAGCTCTGGCTCACTCTCACAATCTGATGTACAGACGTGTGTTCTGAGGCAGACCACAACCATTTTTATCTCGTTTATTGTTGTGCTCTCCTCAACTTCTCATTCATCCCTCGCTCACTACTAACTGAATGACATCACTTGAAGCTGCATTTAATCATTTCTATGTTACAGCTGTGATGGAGGATGGCATTACGGAGCATTTAGATAGGGCCCCTGCATAAATCACACGCTGTCCTCTGCAGCTTTTGAACTTTGTGCAACCTCCACGTGGCTGGACAGCTTTTACAGGCTACAAAAATGGTACTCAATGCTGGTTTGGGTACTGCAGCACAGTTGGTTTTCATTCCACCTTATCAGGGACTGATTTACACATGCGACAGAGGGTAAATGTAATCAACCTTGAAGAATATGAAAAACAGCATGGTATTGGCACTAAACATGGTTGGAGAATCACTGCCTTACAGAACAGAGAGACCTCTTCAGGACTTGAAACAGGCCCTTGAGACTCAACATTATAAGTCCCATAGGGACTATGAAAAAGCGCAAATAAACAAAAATAAAACTGCACCTTTTGTAGCACACTTGTTGTTATCACTGTGTTTTGTCTTCGTGTTAATAAGTTTCACATGAACACCTTCTTTCTGAAGGCGACAGACTATGTGATGCAGTAGCTGTTATGGGGGAGTTTACCACACTTTTCCATGGCAAACTGTTTAACTCAGCAGTGGTTCATTACTTTGAGGTTAAAGAGGAACTACATTTGGTTTATAAACTGTGCTGCTACCTTTTAAAAGGTCATATATGGAGGTGTTGCAGCACGGTGCATAGATGAACTTCTTTTTGAGCACCAATGTGCTCACATATATTCAGTAAAAACATTTTTACTGTGGTTTTTCTACCAAAATTGATGTTCTTTTAACAACACAGATAGAGGTAAAGGTCCCACATTAGTATCAAGCTCATAACTGCACATAATAATAAATACAATAAAGCAATCAAACACAAACACAAAGTTAATTCCACATTTATAAAGGCAGTTACCCTAACAGTTACAGGAACCTAAATTCCTGAGAGTAACTAACTTTTTCCGCGTCTGGTTGGTCATTGTATCAGTGACTAGTGTGTTGTTGATGAAACTCTCTATTGTTCGCATGTTAATAGCACACCCAGTTTCTGGGAAAGCGTGTCTAGGCCGGGGGTCACTAATGCGGGGACAAACAACCCTTTTGAGTCCAATCTTACAGGTCACTGGACATGCATTGAGCACCAGTGCTGTGCTCCCTCTCAGACTACAGTTAGATGGCTGATTGAGCAGGCAACATTTCAAAACTGGTAATAACATCAGGCGATGGGCTCTGTGTCAAGCTCTCACCCGCACAACCTTATCCGCTTCCACAGATATTACAGTAGAGGGATTTAGGCTAAAGAAGAGTCACAAGATGGGTGGGAGACAAAATCAAAAGAGCTTCACATGCAGGGATTTAGCGCAAAGGGATGCCCTAAAATAGCCTGCCTGTCTTGCCTCTCAGAGGCTGCAATTAAAGACGATTCCTCGTCACCCCAGTCATCAAGGGTAGCATGCACTCATTCATAGATCATCTCCATTCACTGATTTCCATTTGCCTCAACAATTTACTGAGGCGTCACTGACCATAATCTGAGTCTTTTCAAACAGAAGCACCACACAAACCTCAGGCTAACCCAAGCTGGAGTCTTCTAGCTTTTAGTTATTCTTAAACACAGTTTACTATGGCCTTGGGCTGAGGCTTCCCTCCTATCTGGCTGATGAAAAGGCAAATCAGAGAGGCAAGGCACAGCTGTATGGCTAATACTGATAATGACAGGATTTTTATATTCACTAAAGCTGTGTAAGTGCTGTGCTAACATGGCCATGATCCCTCTGTATTCTCCCAACATGCCTCTTAATAGTGCACTGAGCTGTGGCAGATCTGGTCGCATCCTTTCATTCATGATATGAGACACAACTAGGTTATGAATATAGGCCATTCAGTGATAAAGACGTGTAACTGTTAGGCGTCCTCAATATGGGCACAACAGAGCAGTAATCATGTGCCACCTAATCACTTGGCTATATCAATAATAAGTTACACATACTGCACCATGGTGCTCCACCCACCTCGGCACCCCATTGATTAGATAGCGTTAGCCAACTGTTAGCCTTTGACAGCTGACATCAATGGGGGAGCGGTCACAAACACAGCGAATGGAGACAGACAGCTAGGTTAATAAATAATAAATAATAATTAATAATTCACTATCTAGCAATGTACAGAGTGCGGAAAAAATGAAGGTTGCTAGCTAGACGTTGGCTAATTTAGCTAGGTGGCTAAGAGGGAAAATCAGTTCTACGTTGATGTTAACATTCCAGCAGTAACCGTTGGACGCTCGTGACGTTAGAAACGTTAGCGTGTCTCAGTCGGGTTGATTCAGGTAACGCTCATATGATTTACCGTCATTTCTTCGACACACATTAACACAGAAATTAAACCCTCTGACGATTTAATGGCATCTGACACTCACCCGCGACTCTGACGAGCCACCTTGTGTGATAAACATGAACGTAAGCTCTGTGGCTTATCATCAATCACATCAACAGTAAGGTTAGCTAGCTTCACTCGCGCACACCCCTAACCTACCTCTCCTAACGTTACAACCCTTGGGTCAGTTTGTATCGGTGGGTAACACCGCCCCATTTTTTCTTCTTACCTCATATGGCAAAGCAGACGGCTTCTCTTAACTGTGCTGTCATCAAGTTTAATATTCCTGCTACTCTCTGTAGTGCATAAAGGCTTCCAGCTGCGTTGCTAGCTTGCTAGCTTTGTCAACTTTTTGGCTGACTTCCTGTTGGAGCTTCCGCATAGCCCATTCCTTATCGTCGGTGTCCATCAGCTGGTGTAGCAACCTACTGTACGTTGCTCACCATACAGCCAGGGAAACAACAGGCCACCACCCACCCAGAGGTAGCTTTCAATTAAACCCTTCAGTAGTTTTAAAATGATATATAAAACACAGCTTTATGACAGATCCATAGAAGTTGTCACGTCACAATGATACCATTCCCTGAGGTGTAAACAGCAACCCTCATTGAGTTTCTGTAAATCTGTGCTATCATTGAAACCTGACAATAGACTTTACCTTATTAGGTAACCTGGGGCAGTCTGACCCCCCAAAAAGTGAGACATGCCATCGTCTCCTGCTATCTTGATTCACAGCAAATACAGTTACTTACCCTGTTAATACAACTGCAGTGTGTGTCTCCTTTTCTCCTTGTTCCCTTCCCCTCTTTCTTTTGTTCTTCTTTTTCTCTTGGTCCAGGCTGAGTAACAGTTGACTGTAATGGTAACTTCTGTTTCTCTCTTCCCCTCTCCAGCTATTAGACCCTCCCCCTGTGCTTTTCAGCCTGGAAAAGGAATGACACCATCCTTCCAAACAAGTTCTCTCTCGTTTTACTTTGGCTCAGGAGTTGTGTATTACTATGTAAACAGCACCTCTCTCTCTCTCTCTCTCTCTCTCTCTCGCTCACTCTCTCTCTCTCTCTCTCTCTCTCCCCTGTGTGTGTGTGTGTGTGTGTGTGTGCACACTTAAACTGTCCAGTCAGACCCCTCCTCCTCCCCGCTCTCTTTTCTCTCTGGATTCTTGCAGCATTCTTCATTCAATGACATCAACCCTGTTGCCTCTCCTTGTAAGGTCAGACCGAGGGAATGAGGGAGCGAGAGGGAGGGAGAGATAATGGGGCTAGAGGCTTGATTAGATACAGACACTAAAGGCGGTCAGGGTTTAAACACAAGGAGGTACAACGGTTGAGGAAAGTATGTTCCACCAGGGCTGGGCTGTGGACTAGGTTGCCCACTGTAACTTTTATTTAATGTGAGAAAAAAATAAGACTGGTTTTCTTCCTGTCTTTCACTTGCCTCAACAGGCAGAGAGCTGAGGATCAGATCGTAAAGGCATTGTTTTGTCTGTTGCCAAGTGCGCTGCCACACCGTTATTTGCTTTGCACAAAGACAGTGAACATGCAAAGACTTAGATTGCTTCTGTGTGCATGATTAGCACACTTGATTATGGAGAGTAAATTTAGTATATGGCTATTTTGTAAGTCGTACGTTTGCTCATCCTGACAATAGGGATGTGGTTGCCCTCAACCTGGTTTCAGATGACACTTCACATCCTGCACATTACCCACTTCTATGACTTAATATCCTTTTGTGCCTCACCCACACACAGACACACACCACAACACCACACACACACACACACACACACACACACATCAATAACCTTGGTGACGCATGTTGCCCACATGGTTGAGTCTTATCACACTTTCAGGTGTAGTCATTGCTTTTACAGTGCAAGAAATCTTTCAGAATATGTCTATCATTTACATACATTTACATTTATTATCACGTTTATATTTTTAACACTTTGAAAATGTTATGGTTAGTGTACCTTTTCATTTTAATAACACAGGAACAGTAGAGACACCAACAGAGTGAGACTCTTTCATCTCTTCCTGATTCAAATCAGTCAATAATTCAAGTTTTACTGGAATCAAGTACCACTTTTAGCTATGCTGAGCTGAAATGATTAGCTGAGTAATTAATGACTCAATCGAGAGATATATTTAAATAACTTTTCAATAAATAAAGTCAGTTTTCAAGGAGATATACCCAGGATTTCATGGTTTCAGCATAGTTGTGAGGAGGTGTTGGTCAGAGAAAACAAGCCATTTTAATGACTTCACCTAATGCAGAAAATGTGACTCATTTTATATGATTACCTGAAAATTCATATACCAAACGTTATTTATTAAGAGAGAAAATAATCCTCCGTTTAATTGATAATAATTAGTTGCGGCAGCACAGTGGTGCAGTGGTTAGCATTGTCACCTCACAGCAAGAGAGTTCCTGGTTTGAACCCAGGGTGGGGGAGCCCTTCTGTGTGGAGTTTGCATGTTCTCCCCGTGTCAGCGTGGGTTTTCTCTGGGTAATTTGACTTCCTCCCACAGTCCAAAGACATGCAGGTTAATTGGTGACTCTAAATTGTCCATAGGTGTGAATGTGAGCGAGAATGGTTGTCTGTTTCTATGTGTCAGCCCTGTGATAGTCTGGCGACCTGTCCAGGGTGTACCCTGACTCTCGCCCAGTGTCATCTGGGATAGGCTCCAGCCTCCCCACGACCCCCAACAGGAAAAGCGGTTATGGAAAATGAATGAATGACTAAATAAAATGAATGAATGGTTGCAGCCTTATCTTTGTTAGTTTAACACAAAGTGCAGCCTGAGGGCCCCTGAACATGACATGAAATGCATGCATAATATTTGAATCATTTGTGGTCCATGTCACTGCTTCATTTTCAATATCTTACATTCAGTACACTACTCAGTTACTGCCTCAAACAAGCATCTGTCCGGTTAGGGATGTAGGAATAGTGATTTTTCAGTGGACAACTCGGCAGTTTCATGCGAGATGAGTGAGATTTGTGCAGTTTTCCTATGCGGCCCTTAATCATATGCTGGCCCCTGTAATTGGCACTTTGTTACCAAAACTTTAAGCACCCATGGTTTAACATATTTCTAGATAATTCTGTAACATCGGAAACTGTATTAGAAACAACTGCAGTTAACGCACCCTATGGAAAAAGTTTTTCCCTGTCTTGCCTTTCCTTTAGGCTGACTTTGACATTAAATAACTGAACTGTGCACTGTTTATTCTGACTCATCCACGCCTCAGTAAGATTGCCACCAACTTTCAGATCACCATATGACAGTCTGTCTGAGTCACAGCAGAGTTGCACTTAATACAGGTTGTGAAACCAGGCAAGGTTCCCCTCCATCCAATCTCTGCGGAGGCTGTTGTGTAACCTGTTGCTGCCTGATTCATGCCTGTGAACTACAGGGAGTGGTCATTGGGGTCTTTGATAGCCCATTGTCCCGCAAGGAATGTTTCCAGTCTCTCCCCACTTCCACTGGGACAAAAAAATGTGTTGAATTTCCACTCAGCAGCTCTGGTGTATGCTGAGAAAAAAAGCGCACTGCATCCTGGCTCGTCGGC